>NW_011494734.1:2203485-2222623 GCF_000754665.1 Bison bison bison
GTCACTGCAGATGGTGACTGCAGCCATGAAATTAAAAGACGCTTACTCCTTGGAAGGAAAGTTATGACCAACCTAGATAGCATGTTCAAAAGCAGAGACATTACTTTGCCAACAAAGGTTTGTCTAGTCAAGGCTATGGTTTTTCCTGTGGTCATGTATGGATGTGAGAGTTGGACTGTGAAGAAGGCTGAGCACTGAAGAATTGATGCTTTTGAACTGTGGTGTTGGAGAAGACTCTTGAGAGTCCCTTGGACTGCAAGGAGATCCAACCAGTCCATTCTGAAGGAGATCAGCCCTGGGATTTCTTTGGAAGGAATGATGCTAAAGCTGAAACTCCAGTACTTTGGCCACTTCATGCGAAGAGTTGACTCATTGGAAAAGACTCTGATGCTGGGAGGGATTGGGGGCAAGAGGAGAAGGGGTCGACAGAGGATGAGATGGCTGGATGGCATCACTGACTCGATGGATGTGAGTCTGGGTGAACTCCGGGAGTTGGTGATGGACAGGGAGGCCTGGCGTGCTGCAATTCATGGGGTCACAAAGAGTCAGACACGACTGAGCGACTGATCTGATCTGATCTGATGACTTATTTCCAGCTGAACAAGTAGGATAATATGATTACATATTTTTGCTTCTTTTCTGTTATTCCAGAGTTATATATAGCTTCTTTTCCTTTCTTTAGCTTCCACATATACCTCTTATTCATATATAGACTTTCATCAGAGCTATAAATACTCTCTCAAGACTGTTAAACACATCTGGCAAAACATCAGTTTCATTACTTCTTAGACACCTCCCTCTTGACATCCTCAGCCTTCTTGTGCCAAACTGAATTAGTGTTTCTCTTGACCCGATTCTCTGCTATCATCCTGGGTTCTCTCTCTTCCACCATTGGAAATTCCCTTTATCTTTTTCCTAGGATGGATCTTCTAGATATCTGGATCTTATGTCATTCATCTTCTTTCTTGGTTTACTCCTTTGTTGAGTGGAATACCTTCTCCAGTAGTTTCTTTAAAAAGGTGCATGTGAGTTAAATCTTTGGAGAGCTTTGTACCTAACTCTCACAACTGATTAAAAGTTTGACTGGAAATGGAATTCTGTGTTGGCTATCACTTTCCCTCAGCATTTTAAGAAGACTGTTCTATTTTCTTCTAGTTTCCAATTTTTCTGTTAAGAAATCTAATGCCATTCTGATTCCTGAACCTTTGTATATGACTTGTTCTTTATTTCTATAACTGTTAGCATCTTCATTTTGTTCTTGAGAGACATGAAAATTAATGATTACAATAGATTGCAGTTTTTTCCCCATGCATCATGATGGGTACTTAATGTGGAAACTCAAACCTTTCCATTCTGGGAATTTTTCATATTATTTCTTAATTTTCTCCCTTCTACTTTCCTATCTTTCTATTTCTAGAACTTATTCCTTTGGCTATTTTTCTTACTATTTTCTTCTTTCTTCCTAACTCTGTTTCTTTCCTGCCTACTGAAATATTTCCTACCTTTATCTTCTATCCTTCTATTACATTTTTCATTTTTGCTATCATATACTTAATGTTAAGACACTGTCATTTTCTGAATGTTTCTTTTCATGTATGTATTATCTTCTCTTACCTTTCAAATTTTCATTGTAATTTTCTAGTGTTTTCTGCTTCCTGCCTTGTCTATGTAGCCTCCAAATTCCTTTTTTTTTAAAAAATTACCCTTCAGTTCTGTATACTGTTTTTCTTATTGCAGTGTAGTCGCTAGGTCGTGTCACACTCTTTCGACCCCATGGATTGCAGAATGCCAGGCTTCCCTGTCCTTCACTATCTCCTGGAGTTTGCTCAAATTCATGTCCATTGAGTCACTGATGCTATATAACCATCTCATCCTCTGCCACATGCTTCTCCTTTTGCCTTCAATCTTCCCAGCATCAGCATCTTTTCCAATGAGTCAGCTCTTCTCATAAGGTGGCCAAAGTATTAGAGCTTCAGCATCAGTCCTTCCAGTGATTTCCTTTAGGATTGACTGGTTTGATCTCCCTGATGTCCAAGGGACTTTCAAGAGACTTCTCCAGCACCACAATTCGAAAGCATCAATTCTTTGGTGCTCAGTTTTATTTATGGTCCAACTCTCACATCCAAACATGATTATTAATTTCATGGCTGCAATTACCATCCACAGTGATTTTGGAGCTCAAGAAAATAAAATATGCCACCATTTCCACTTTTTCCCCATCTATTTACCATGAAGTCATGGGTCTGGATGCCATGATCTTAGTTTTCTGAATGTTGATTTTTGAGCCAGCTTTTTTATTCTCCTCTTTCATCCTCATCAAGAGACTCTTTAGTCCCTCTTCACTTTCTGCCATTAGGGTGGTGTCATCTGCATATCTGAGACTGTAGGTATTTCTCTGGGCAATCTTGATTTCAGCTTGTGAGTCAATCAGCTCAGAATTTCATATGATGTATTCTGCACATAAGTTAAATAAGCAGGGTGACAATATATAGTCTTGACATACTTCTTTCCCAATTTCGAACTGCTGTTCCATGTCTGGTTCCTCAGGAGACAGGTAAGATGGTCTGGTATTCCCATCTCTTTAAGTTCTTTAAGAATTTTCTACAATTTGTTGTGATCCATGCAATCAAAGGCTTTAACATAGTCAATGAACCAAAAGCAGATGTTTTTCTGGAATTCCCTTGCTTTCTCTGTAATCCAACAAATGTTGGCAATTTGATCTCTGGTTCCACTGTTTCTTCAAAACCCAGCTTGTACATCTAGAAGTTCTTTGGTTCAAGTGCTGCTGAAGACTAGCTTGAAGGATTTTGAGCATAATCTTCCTAGCATGCAAAACGAACACAATTGTATAGTAGTCGGAACATTCTTTGGCATTGCCCTTCTTTGGGATTGGAATGAAAACTGACCTTTTCCAGTCCTGTGGCCACTGCTAACTTTTCCAAATTTTCTGGCATATTGAGTGCAGCACTTTAATAGTATCATCTTTTAGGATCCGAAATAGCTTAGCTGGAATTCCATCACCTCCATTAGCTTTGTTTGTTTCTTAAGGCCCATTTGACTTCACACTCCAGGATGCCTGGCTCTAGGTAAGTGACCACACCATCATGGTTCTTTGGATCATTAAGACCTTTTTTTGGATCGTTCTATGTATTCTTGCCTGGAGAAGGCAATGGCACCCCACTCCAGTACTCTTGCCTGGAAAATCCCATGAACGGAGGAGCCTGGTAGGTTGCAGTCCGTGGGGTTGCCAAGAGTCGGACACGACTGAGCGACTTCACTTTCACTTTTCACTTTCATGCATTGAAGAAGGAAATGGCAACCCACTCCAGTCTTCTTTCCTGGAGAATCCCAGGGATAGGGGAGCCTGGTGGGCTGTCATCTATGGGGTCGCACAGAGTCAGACATGACTGAAGCAACTTAGCAGCAGCAGCACGTATTCTTGCCACCTCTTCTTAATTTCTTCTGCTTCTGTTAGGTTCTTACCATTTTTGTCATTTATCGTGCCCATCCTTGCATGAAATGCTCCCTTGAGATCTCCAATTTTCTTGAAGAGATCTCTAGTCTTTCCCATTCTATTGTTTTCCTCTACTTCTTTACATTGTTCATTTAAGAAGGTCTTCTTATCTCTCTTTGCTCTTCTCTGGAACTCTGTATTAGTTAGATATATCTTTCCCTTTCTCCCTTGCTTTTCACTTTTTTTTTTTCCCCCTCAGCTATGTGTAAAACCTCCTCAGACAACCACTTAGCCTTCTTGCACTTCTTTTTCTTTGGGATGGTTTTGGTCACTTCCTCCTATACAATGTTACAAATTTCTGTCAATAGAGAGAGAGTGCCTCTGTCTTCAGGCACTTTGTCTACCTGATCTAATCCCTTGAATCTATTAGTCACTTCCACTATATAATCATAAGTGATTTGTTTAAGGTCATACCAGAATGGTCTAGTGGTTTTGCCTACTTTTTTCAATTTAAGCCAGAATTTTGAAATAAGGAACTCATGATCTGAGCCACAGTCAGCTTCAGGTCTTGTTTTTGTTGACTCTATAGAGCTTCTCCATCTTCAGCTGTAAAGAATATAATCAATCTGATTTCAGTAGTGCCCATTTGGCAATGTTCATACTCTATCTCATGTTAAATGGGTTTTACCCTCAATTTTCTAGTGACCCTTGATCTTTGATCATATTTAAAGATGGAGCATTGAAACCTGGGTAACAGGTGGTAAGGATTTTATCTTCACTGATTGTTCAGGGATGCAGCCATTTTTGGGGAATTCTAAACCATCAGGATCTGTTGGTTTTTCTCTTGGGTTGACCGTCCCCCAGAGAGGAATTCTGCAAACTCCTGCCTAGGGTGTGTAAGCCTCTCTATCAACATTGTTTAGAGCTGTGTAGGCTATAGGAAGGAATCATTTTATCCATCGAATACATAGATTTACCCTGTTTTCAGGGCAGCCCTCTACCCACAGGTGAGTCTGCTGTCCCTGATGCCAGAGTCCATCTGATTCAAAGACTTCACTTCCATCTCTGGGAGAGTAGTTGCTGCTTGGTATGGAGTATGGGTTGAGAAGATCAAATGGAAACCTGAAAAATCCCATGGGTAGAAGAGCCTGTTGGGCTACAGTCCATGGAGTTGCAAAGAGTTGGACGCAACTGAGCAACTGAACACACACACACACTGAGTATGATAAGAGGACCTGACTAATTCTCATTTGGAGTTTCCATCCAATTCACATTCAGATTCAATTTCTGGGTGTTTCGGAGGTTCACAAGCAAAAGTTTACCTACTCCTAAGCACTCTTCTGGAGAAGGAAATGGCAACCCATTCCAGTATTCTTGCCTAGAGAATCCTGTGGATGGAGGAGCCTGATGGGCTGCTGTCCATAGGGTCACACAGAATCGGACAGGACTGAAGCAACTTTGCATGCATGCATGTATTGGAGAAGGAAATGGCAACCCACTCTAGTATTCTTGCCTGGAGAATCCCAGGGACGGAAGAGCCTGGTGGGCTGCCGTCTGTGGGGTTGCACAGAGTCAGACCTGACTGAAGTGACTTAGCAGCAGCAGCAAGCACTCTTCACTGTTAAATTAGCCTCTAGCTTTCTGTGGTCTCACTATTTGCATTTTCCCTCCCACAGTGTTGTTGCCGTCACTTTCTTTTCCATTCTTCTTGTCTTTGGGGGATATGTGCCTTTAAATTTTTACTTTGGTGGAGTTACCAGATGTTAATAGATGCCATGTTTTTTAAGCTTTTAAAAGACTATATTTAATGTCACATTTTATGTATGATTTTCACAAATGAATTTTCAATCCTGCATTCCAATAGTATGCAATAAATTTAGGGTGGGTAGCAGCTTAAATTGGAGAAGACACCAATTTAATGGCACCCCATTAAATGGCACCCCACTCCAGTACTCTTGCCTGGAAAATCCCATGGACGGAGGAGCCTGGTGGGCTGTAGTCCATGGGTCGCTAAGAGTCAGACATGACTGAGAAACTTCACTTTCACTTTTCGCTTTCATGCATTGGAGAAGGAAATGGCAACCCACTCCAGTGTTCTTGCCTGGAGAATCCCAGGGACGGAAGAGTCTGGTGGGCTGCCGTCTATGGGGTTGCAGAGTCGGACACGACTGAAAAGCGACTTAGCAGTAGCAGCTTAAATTGGTATAATGTTTTATACAGGTTTTATTTTTAAATGCAGTTTGGTACTGAATTATCAATATAGCATTTTAATCTGATGCATTAGAGAACTGGTTTTAATTCTGCTTGATTCTCCACAGTGACAAAGCAGGATTGCATCAAAGGGTATATCCCTCCTTTCCTCCCTGCTTCCTCCCCATGGCATTGTTTCCCAAATATCTTTACATCACATGAACATATTGTTCCCAGGCATAATTCAGGATCTGAAAGAGAACACAGATGACAGCAAAGTAGAAAACAAGTGATCTAATGCATTGGGCGACCAGTGCCTGCCTTGCAGTTAATCTCTATGTCCTTCTTATATCAGGAGTGAACTTGTGGTTGCTTTACTGGCTTCCTTTCCTCGTTGTACTCAGATTAGCTGCCATCAGGTGCAGGATGCAGTGCAAGAAAATGAGGAAGCAGGATGGAAAGGAGGGTTTCTTGACTCAATGCCTGCACTATCTTACTAGTTGCAACCTTTTGGGGGCAGAGGAAAGATCAAGGCAAAACACCGGTGACAAGTAGAAAAGAGTTTTCCGTAAGATGAATGAGATGAGACACATCTCTTTCAAATACTTGCTTCTCTTTTCTTTCCTCTTTTTAGATACAGGTGCACTGACTAGGAATAAAAAAGTTCTTCCTCAGTGCAGTCATGAAACAAGGTCTCCTACCCAAAATCTTTCATTCACACTCAGAATCAGCACAGAGCACCAAGGGACTATGAATTTTATGATTCCACTCTTTTTATCAAAACTAATGAAATAATTTAAGTAAACTTGATATACTTTGATCTTCATTTATGAGAGTCCTTTAAGTTTTTCATCATATATCCTTGCTAATGACGAAGTCTGAAACTGACATAACCAGCCTCACTGTCCTGGGAGCAGCCTTGCTCCCCACATTAGATGCACTGTGACCAGTGCAGACACACCCCCCACTGTGGGAGGAGGAGGCAGCCTGGAGTGCTGGCCAGGACACCACTCTGGGAGCAGATATGCTCAAACTCTGGCTCTGCCCATTATGAGCTGATTGATTTTCTTTGAGTGTGAATTTACACATCCTTTCAACAGAAACTGAAAGTTATTCAACTTCATTTCTTCCTTTTTTCGCCTTAGTTTCCAGAAAATTTAGAGCTAAACCATCACTCTGTTGTACCAGATGACTTATTTCAAGGAGCTGGCAGAGCTCCCTTTGTTTCCTTAGATAATCTTTACTGTGTTTGATCACCAATGCCTCACGTTATATTTCAGTCTATTTTAAACCAAATAAAGTCATCAGGTATGAATCAAAAATACTTTTTATGTATTGATGCTTCTATTGATGTCTCTAATTCAGGCTAACCTTTCTCTACATGGCTCTTGATGCCACTCTACTCTCCCTCTGGAAGTTTTGATTGGGTAAATAATGTGACATGCTGATTTCAGTTCATTTTATTTACTCCTTTAACAGAAAAGTGAGTTGGTATTGATATTTTAGAGTCTGATTTTTAAAATTGTAGAGTTTTCTGAAAATTAATGCAAAAGGCAAGATATTTGGAGCTACAGTTTTCACTTCCTATCAGAAGCAATCATACAAGTTCATAAAGTAAGGAATCCTCCTTAGAACTGCCAGCAAGCATTAACTTCTATTTCTTTTAAGTATACATGTAATCCATTAAGCAAGCATTTACTGCCATACCTGTCCCCATCTCTCAGAATACAGACACAATGAGGCAGAATTTGTTCTTGAAATATCTGGCAGCCCAGTGGGAAAAAAAATTAATAAAAAATAAACAAGTACAATAGTTTGATAAACGCCATAGTAAAATGCTATGGGATCATGGAGCTGAAGCCAACTCTTTCTAACAGGAACTGATCCTTGAATGCTTTTGAATATGTTTAGCTTTCATAGATATCAGCTTCCCAAAGTGGCTGGGCCAACTTACTCTTTACTAGCCATGTATTTGTCTTTCAGTGGATTCCAAATCTTCACCCACTCTTGCTATTGCAAGTGTTCTCCCTTTAGCCATTCTGGTAGATATGTCATATGTTGTAATATCCATTCTGTTTTTAATTTGAATTTTCTTAGTAGATGTTGGTGGAGACAACAGGTAGGGAAGAGTGAGAGGAGGAAAGTACATTACAGACAATGAAACACAAACAGGAGGACTTGAAGACTGGAGATAATGAAGGATATGGGAAGTGCAGAGGATGGCAAGAGATGAGACAATAGAGAAGACAAGGAGGAGTGTGAAAGGTTTTGGATAGCACACTAAACTTTTCATAAAATCACTGGAAGGATAAACCATTAAGATATTTAAGTAGGAGATAAATATAACCCAATCTGTAGTGAAATGATCCCTCTGACAACATTGTGGAGGACAGATTGGAAGAAGCATTACCAGAGTAAACAGGTAGGGATGGAGACAAATTGGGCCTGGATACAGGTGATAACACCAAAAACTGTACTAAGAAGGTGGTTTTCAGAGACATTTAGCCAACAGAATTAGCAGATTGGCTGGACAAGGCAGGGAGGAGGAGTGTGGAGCCCAAGATAACACATAGGATTCTGGCCTGGTAGCTAAATAGATGCTGATAGTATTTACCAGTCTGGTGGATAAAGAAAAAGAAACAGATATGATGGAAAAAAGAAGCAAAGTTCATTTTAGTCATGTTATATTTAAAGTGGGGCTTCCCTGGTAGCTCAGCTGATAAAGAGTCCACCTGCAAGGCAGTAGACCCCAGTTCAATTCCTGGGTCAGGAAGATCCCCCTGAGAAGGGATAGGCAATCCACTCCAGTATTCTTGGGCTTATCTGGTGGCTCAGACAGTAAAGAATCTGCCTGCAGTGTGAGACACCTGGGATCTATCTCTGGGTTGGGAAGATCCCCTGGTGGAGGGTAAGGCAACCCACTACAGTATTTTTGCCTGGAAAATCCCCATGGACAGAGGAGCCCAATGGCCGGCAGTCCATGGGGTCACAAAGAGTTGGACATGACTGAGCGACTAAGCAGAGAACATAGTTGAAGTAAGTGATGGCAGAACAACCAATTAGGTAGACATTTTCCCAATACAACCCAGAAATCCTACTACTGGGCATATACCCTGAAAAAAAAAAGAAAAAAAAACCCTATAATTCAAAAAGACACATGTACCCCCAATGTTCATTGCAGCACTATTTGCAATAGCCAGGACATGGAAGCAACTTAAATGTCCATCGACAGATGAATGAATAAAGAAGATGTGATATATATACAATGGAATATTACTCAGCCATAAAAAGGAACAAAATTGGGTCACTTGTAGAGATATGGATGGACCTAGAGTTTGTCATACAGAGTGAAGTAAGTCAGAAAGAGAAAAACAAATATAATATCTTAATGCATATATGTGTAATCTAGAAAAATTATATAGATGAACCAATTTGTGGGGCAGGAACAGAGATTCAGAGGCAAAAGTGGGGTGGAATGAATTGAGAGATTAGGATTGACATATATATACTACCATGTATAAGACAAATAGCTAGTGGGAACCTGCTGTGTAGCACAGGGAGCCCTACTCAGTGCCCCATGGTGACCTAGAGAGGTGGATTTGAGGGATGGGGTGGGGGTAGTTGGAGGGAGGTCCAAGAGAAAAGGGATATATATACATATAGTTGATTCACTTTGTTATACAGCAGAAACACATTGGGCTAACACATTGTAAAGCAATTACACCACAATAAAAATTAAAAGAAAAGAAAAACCCTATCCCAGAAGCCAAGCAGAGTATCTTGGGTCTGATATTTCATTGCCTTAGAAAAGAATTAAGAGGATATTGTTTTCAAACCGTAATACATAGGAATATCACAGCTATATTTCTAAAGGGCCAAAGGGGCCCTGAGGATTGAAAGAGGAAATAAACAACGAGTCCCCTGAGGAAAAAAAAAAAGTCTGCAGAACAAAGAGGGATTCTAGGAGGGGGATTGCCGTATGTCTCTTAGAGCAGCTACTAATACTACTAAGTCACGTCAGTCGTGTTTGACTCTGTGGGACCCCATAGACGGCGGCCCACCAGGCTCCCCTGTCCCTGGGATTCTCCAAGCAAGAACACTGGAGTGGGTTGCCATTTCATTCTCCAATGCATGAAAGTGAAAAGTGAAAGTGAAGTCACTCAGTTGTGTCCGACTCTTAGAGACCCCATGGACCGCAGCCTACCAGGCTCCTCTGTCCATGGGATTTACCAGGCAAGAGTGCTGGAGTGGGGTGCCATTGCCTTCTCCGCTTAGAGCAGCTAGCAGAGTCAAAAGGGAGATTGCATAGCAGAAAACAAAAGTATAAATTGCTGAGTTCTCCAGATTACATATTGGTCATCAGCATGTGTAGGGTGGTTAAAGCCATGGAGAAGGGTGAACTTACTCTAGGTTTGCTTGTAAGGTAAGAGGAGAAAAAGTCCAAGATGATGGGAAACATCAGTGTTCACAGGTTAACAATGGAACAAAAGGAGTCTGAAAAAAAAAAAAAAAGCCCAGAGCAGCAAGAGAACCAGCAAAGTGCAATGACTGGAAGCCAAGGAAGAGAGAGCTTCTGGAAGGAAGTCATCAATATGGTCAAGTGCTGGAAAGAAAAGACAAATAAGGTGAGGATTTTCAAGAGTCAGAAAGTCATTAAAGACTTTGCCAGAGCCATTTCACTAGATTGATGAGTTAGAGGCTTGATTATGGGGAGCTGTAAGTGAATGAGCAATGAAGAAGTGAGGGAATGTTTTATATTCTTTTATGGGGTTAAATAATGAAGTGGGTAAAATATAAAGTGATCTCTAAGAGGGATTACAACTTTGGAGGAGAGAATTTTCCTTTAATATGGTAGGAGTTTTAGCATAGTAAAAGCCTATGGAGAAAACAGTGATAGAGAAATTGAAAAAATGGGAAAGAGAAGAGGTTAAGGAGTGACTGAGGCATTAGAAGGAAAACCAACAAAGAGGTTGAAGGGAAGGGAAGGCTGTCAACTATACCAACTGCTTTTAAAAACTCGTGAACCATAAGGAGAGAAAGTAGTTCGCTGTGTTTGACAACTAGGACATCAAGAATGGCTTTTTGGTGAGTGGTTCAACTGAGTGTTGAAGGCAGAAGCAAGGGTGCAAGGAGCCAAGATCTGAGGGGAATTTGGGACACAGAAAACAGAAAGTTTAAAGTTATGCTGTCAAGACACTGGCCTGTGGTGGAAGAAAATAGGTCAATTCACCAAACCTGTCACCTCCACCAGGTCCAAGGTCCCTGGCCATTGTACAGGGACCCTGCCTTGCTTACTGGACAAGGCTGGGCACTAGAAAAGGTGAAGTGAACTTTACGGGCACAGATGTCAATTGGGGTGGGACACCTAAAGTAACAACATTGACTTATTATTGGTGGAACCTCTTCTTGGGGGAAATAAAAGTTTATTCATGGTTCAATGACAGAAGAACAGTACATGACTGGAAGAGATTCTTCTGTTTCTGGATAAAGGAAACATTCCCTTTTTCTTGGAGATTAATTGCTCTCCCTAACAATTAGCTGTTGAAATAATATTCAGAGATACACTCTCCATTAGACTGCTTTCCAGAGACACATACTCTATTAGATTGCCTTTCAGAAATCACATTTTCCCTTTTCTATATTCCTCATTATTTTGAACCATGAATAGGAAAGCATAGTGCCAGTAAGGAACCTATGAATCAAATACTTTCGTTTACATACTCATGATCTCAGAATAGCTAAGAAATCAGTCAATACCAAAATATAATTAGCTAAATAAGTAAATAAGTCAAATAAGTTATAAGTTAATAAGCCAAATAAGTTAACAACCATTGATGAAGTCCGGCTTTTTTTGTATCAACTTACTCATTCTGTAAGTATGGACATTTATAATTATGCCCTTGAAGCTAACCAGGATTTTCAAAAGTCAAGTGTAACCATGGGTTGTGGCTTTTATTAGTCACAGCCTCCAGGAGTGTTGATTCAGCTGAGCAGGAAGCAACAGGAGGACTCACTCTGACTTAGTTGTAGTCATGTGTGGGGGAAGGGTGTGGGACTGGGTAGAAGATGAAAAAAAAGAGAAGCAAGTAATTTTAAAAACACCTTTTACTATGATTAAGAAAGTGCATTTATTTTTCATGCCAGAACATGTTCAGTGTCATAATAGGTTATGAAGTTTTCTACATTTCTTTAATGATATCTGAACAGAGTAAGAACAGAGAGGAAATTACTAAGCATGGCTGGTAAGTGGTGATAAATACTTTTGTACTGTTTACAAATATTTAACATCCTCTGCTTTTGTTGTGCAAGGGTACACTGCCATCTTATTATCATTTTTTTAAATGTTACAACTCAAGTTGTTGAGTGCCATGTGTAGTCTATCGAAGGTGAATGAAACAAAACCATCACTATTGAAAACAATCTCAAACACAAGGATAGGTTCATCAGTTTGTAGATAACCTGCCTTTCTGAATACTTGAGACCATTCTTTAAAAATATGAAGAATATAAAATTACATTAATTTAAGAATTAAAGAAAAAGTTAAGAATTTAAATTGTAAAAATACAAACAAAAGGCAAAACTAACTTGAGATAAAACTTTTGATCTTAAGAATCCTTTCAGATCTACCCTTCATGGATAGACAATCTTTCTTAGAATAAGGGTTTTTGATCCCATTTTTAAATTCTACTTCCACCCATCTCACTCACTCCACAATTTCATACAGTACCTTATGCATATTTATTCAAGAAATATTTCTTGAGGTCAAATGTGTGGTAGGCATTTGCTAGAGGATAAGGACACAGGAATGGGTAATAAGGTACCTACTTTCTGTTGGAGAGTATAAAGACCAACACCAAAAATATATAAATAAACAGTTTAATGACATGATCTATACATTAACAGCTATGTTTATAGGTGTTGAATCAGAAATTGGTAAAAGATACAGAGTACCAACTATGCAGAAACACTCAATGGGTCCAATGGGTCAGAAAAGACTTCACAAGAAGTATCATGAGCCATATTTTATTCAAAGATTCCTCACTGGGGAAAGTGATCAGACCAACAGATGAGATGTCTAGACAATGAGATAGTTGAGAGTTCCACAATATAACTGGGCCCTGCCTGTTGGCCCACCAGCAAAGCCTGCAAACAGAAAGCCCAGCCTCCCTACACAGAGCCTGGCATCAGTATTTAGTGCCTGCTCATAAACATAGGCACACAGCCAAGAATCACCAAATATTTGAGGAAAGCCTCCAGTTTGAAAGACACAATCCAAAACAACCAACCAAAAAAGCAGTCTGGGGGGAAATCCAATTGAAAGAGAAATAATTTCTAAATATCAACAGTGACATTCTTAGGAAAAATAAGAAAGATGGAACACAAATAGGGATGGTACAGTATGAAGAAGGACAGAGACTAAAATAAATTTAATGATATTAGAAATACAAAACTCAGCAGAAGAGTCAAATGAGAAAAGTGAGGAAATATCCTAGAATGTAAAACTCAAGATGTTAGACTCTAGATGATCTAGCACTCAAATCACAAGTTTTACAAAAAGACAACAGAATAAACAAAGAAAGGAAACAATCAGTGAAAAACCTTTCAGAATTTAAAGACAAAATTTTCAAACTATGAGAGTCCACGGAGGGCCTAGCACAGCATGACAAAGTTTCAGAATCCAGAAGAAAAGAGAAGCTTTAAAGTTTTTGGGGTAGGGGTGGGGGGTGGATTATATTCAAATAATCTAGAATCAAGATGGCATCAGACTTCCATTGCAAAGCTGGTAGCAAAAAGACAATGAATGAATGTTCCACTGCTCCCAAAATCTGGAGGAAAATTTACTTCAACCTAGAATTCTATACTCAGAAAAACTAATCAATCAAGTGGTAGAGGGATCTAGAGTCATTTTAAGACAGACAAGGAGTCAAAACATTTACTTTTTCATCATCTTTTTGAGTTTGCTACTAGAACATACACTCCATCAAAACTAAAGAGTAAGGCAAGAAAAAGAAAAGCATGCAATACAAGAATTTTGAGATCTAACAGAAGAGGGATGTGAAGAAAACCACAGAGTGACAGCTAATGGAAATGTCAGGATGGCAGTTAATACAAGCCTAGAGAGTATCCAGTCTAGATGGGAACAAAACAAATCACACTCAAAGAAATAGTACCCTAAAAATAAAATGAATAGGATATCTGAGCATTTAAATGTATTTATAAAAGATACAGGTTTTTCTCAACAGTTTGGACAAGAAACAGAAAAATGGAAAACTAAACCAACAGATGAGGGAAATTATTAATTAAAGGAAATCAAAAAATTATACAAGAAAGGAAATAGTTCCCTACACGATTCAGGTGGAAATACTGGTAACACAACCACAATAATGTGAACAGTGAACACTAATCTAAGAATTATAATTGTATTGGGAAGAGAAAGAAAGGGGAGAATATGTATGATGTCTTGAGGGGTGAGAGGTGGTAAAAGAGCATGAAATACTTATTAAATACTTGTTTTCTATAATGAGAACTCAATAGAGAGGTCTAACTGGAAAAGAAAATTAGAAGAAAGCAGTATAAGGATGATACTTAGAGAAAAAGAAGCAAATATCAGAAGAAACATCTAAAAGACTAGAAAGTAGTTGCCTCCAAGAAGGAGAAATAGGGATATGTGCCTACAAAAAAAAAAACAAAACTGAGTTTTATTTAAAAAAAAAAAACTTGGAGAATTACTATACTTCACTGAATTTCAATGTACTAAAATGTAGTAATGCTCTCCTATAACTTAGAAGTTTTTATATTGATTGAAAGAGCTATTTTGGCTTAGATATTTTTCTCATATCTCACTGTTAAACATTCATAAAAATGAAACTGTAAATTAAATAAATTTAGCCATATTATTTGTAAAATGTCCTTGCAGAGAACTCTACTGAGTTCTCTTGGACTCAAACTTGTTGATCTCCATATTTTTCCAGACAGTATTGATCTCAGTGCTATTAGAGTATTACCAATACACAGTGTCTATTAAAAGAGTGCTGACTTAGACTTCCTAACTAAACCACTTAATAATTTAATATTGTGTTTGGGTTTTCTTCCAAGCTGCTGACATCCATTCTGCAGCTTTTCATACTGTCATAACTTAATTTTACCAGGAGGTATCAATAAAGGTTTATTATAAAACAATTAGGACTTATATTCCTTCCTCAGATGGTCCTTCAATGATTACTGAATAAAACATCAGGGAGTTGCAGTTGTCCAGTCATGTCACCTTAAATAATAATCAAGTTAGTGCCAGAAGATAATAATCACTATGTTAGAATGACTTCTTTGCTGACAGCAAGTGGAAGACCCCATTAATTATAAGTGTATCCCAATTTCAGACATGTTAAAACATAGAAACAAAAAAAGCCTCAAAATTATCTTCAATACAGACTTTAAACTCAAGATGAAGAGGAGGATGAAGAAAAAGAGAAAGACTATTCTAACAATCCTGACAACTAAGTCACAAGCAGTAAGAATGTAGAGAAGAAGAATGGACACAGGTATATTTAGAAATTACAATCAACAGGTCTTGGTATTGATAGAAAGTTGAGAATGAGGGCAAAAAGGGAGTACAGGATGACTGTCAAGACTCTTAGGTTATATGGCTGGATAGGGAGCAAAGAAAGTATTGGGTGAAAATTAGTTCAGTTTTTGGATACAATAAATTTGAGGTTTCATTTGCTATTCAGATAGAAATGTCCAGTAGGTAATTGGACACATAAATCTGGAGCTTAATGGAGTTGCTTAGTCTGCAGATATAAAAGTAGGAGACATCAATCTATATTTTTGTTGTTGTTGTTGTTTAGTCACTAAGTCTTGTCTGACTCTTTTGTGATCCCATGAACTGAGGAGCCTGGCAGGCTGCAGCTGTCCACAGGATTTCCCAAGAACACCGGAGTAGGTTGTTATTTCCTTCTCCAGGGGATTTTCCCCAACTAGTGATCTAACTCACATCTCCCACAATGGCAGGCAGATTCTTTACTGTTGAGTAACCACAGAAGCCCTCAATCCATGGTACTGGTTGGCCCATGGACAGCCAGCCTATTAAAACAGAAATAAAATCAAAACAAACCAAAAACACAAAAATCCCCCAACAATCAGTGCTGCACTGGTTAGTATTTACAAAGTATATACAAAGAAGAGAATCTACTGTGATTAGTTTTAAAGGAAAGAGATTTATTACAGAATAATTATGGAATAATTAAGTGGCTTCCTTAGGAAAACTAATGAAAAAGACTCTCCTAAGCTTTCATTATTTGGGAATAACAATTCCCAAAGCTACATTGCTGCCATTAAAATAATCAGACATCTGTAAAATCAGGAAACTGTCTGCCACATCAGAAGCTATTGTTACAGCCACCTTGTCCATAACCACCACATCATGCCCCCAAATTTTTTTAAAGGCTCTTTGCCCTGAGTCCCTCCTCTCAAACTAGCCTGAAATCTAAGTCTTGCACAAATGCATCTACCTGATTGGCAGAATTTAAATCTAGAATTCTATGATATTTAGAAAATATTTTGCTTTTTTTTTTTTTTTTTGGTGGGCAGTAGGGATTTGGAGGTTTTATTTGACTTCCTAGCTTCCATAATTAGAAGGAAGCTGGCCTGAAATACATGATGAATGAGCCAAACCATGATGCTTACCAGGAGAATAAAAACAGAACACTGGGGAAAATGAACAATGCAAGTGTGAGAAATGAGTAAGGAAAAAGACAGCATGGTCAGTATGGTAAGCACAACAGTGAGCACAATACAAGGAAAGCCAGTAGGAAAAGGAATTTTCAGAAGAAAAAAAGATTTAGACAAAACCCTGTCTGGTAGGAAAACATGAAGAAGAGCCAAGAAAAGGATGGAGAGAACAACGGATGTTTCCTATAGGGTCCTTCCTCAAGGACCATAGATAGAGGGGAAGTCTCCCTACCTGAGGGTCTTGGGCATCTCTCACTGCCCACAAACAAGATGACATCCACATCATTATCCATGCATGGTGGAAGTGGAGCATGGCCAGGGTGGACTATGAATCTCCTCTAATCTATTTTTCATTTGTTACAACAGTTCACAAATAAATGAATTGTTTGGGGCAGAGTCAGCATGACCCAATAGCCTTCACTATACTGATCATTTAGACCAATAAGTAGGTAGCTTCTGTTCTTCAAATAGGACCAATTATGATAAACAGATATGCAGATGCTCAAATTCTCCTTTAAGAAATGATTTGCTGCCCAACAGTCAGGAGTACAAACAGCAAATGGCCTCCAGCTGACATTATCTTCAGAGTCTGTGTCAATGTCAGAGCTTCCTCATCTGACCCCACACCACTGCCAACAGCCTGCATGCAGTGACTAACTAAAGCAGGGGTATAAAATTCTGGCCATTTTGCTCAGATACAAGAGGTATCTGATGTGCAATATTTCATCAAGAGCTCCTATGCAAGTTCCCTGAAACTTTCTTGAGCTTGCACTGCAGTTCACTTTTTACTTCCTCTTGCTTAACCTCCTTCCTTTCGTAGATGTTGATGTCTAATAAATACTCTGCATCCCAAACTCAGATGGGATGTAGGGAATAACAATTCCCAAAGCTGTATTGCTGCCGTTTAAATAATCAGACATCTGTAAAATCAGGAAACTGTCTGCCATATCAGAAACTATTGTTACAGCCACTTTCTTCATAACCACCACATCATGCAATTTTTTTAAGGCCCCTTGCCTTTAAAAAAGGCACTTACCATCCACATCAGCAGGTAGGAAAAATAAAGATTAAATTAATAGCAAACATGGCTATTTCCTTTAACCTTCCAAAAGAGGAAGACTTCCAGACCAGCCTTCATAAAGATGCCACCTCCCTTCTGCTTGTTAACCTGTACCCCAACCTTTCTGATTCACTTGATTTCCCATCACCCAACACTCAGTATCCCTTTCACGATTTCAGTTGGGTGACTCAACTTACCTCCCTGAAAAAAAATCCATCTCACTCCCTAGGAGACTATGCCCTCCCTAGCTTCCTCCCATATTTGCTAACATATGTAAAGCCTCATGACTGCAGCCAGATGTTTATTGCAAGGCTCTCCTCTGTTGGTTACCACTGGCTTCTGAAGGTGCAGGAAAGAAGGGCTTGGGCTCAAGCTCTGAGTCTGAGTGCATTTGAGTTCTTTAAACCTGGTTTTGGAGAAGGAAATGGCAACCCACTCCAGTGTTCTTGCCTGGAGAATCCCAGGGACGGGGGAGCCCAGTGGGCTGCCGTCTCTGGGGTCGCACAGAGTCAGACACAGAGTTTATGCTAGGGAGAACTGTACTTACATACATCTGATAAGGGACTTGTATCTACAATACATAAAGAACTCTTACAACTCAAAAATAAAAAAATTAAATAACCCAATTTTTAAAGGGTACAGGATCTTATCAGACATTTCTCAAAAGAAGATATACAAATGGCTAATACATACATGAAAAATGTTAGACATCATTAGCCATCAGAGAAAAATCATAATGAGATGCTATTTCATACCCATGATGATGCAATAACCAAAAGGGCAGATAAGTGTTGACCAGGATGTGAAGAAATTGGAACCATCGTACACTACTGGTAGAAATGTAAAATGGTACAGCCGCTTTGGAAAACACTCTGCTAAGTCCTCAAATAATGAAACAGAGTTACCATATGACTGCAATTTCACTTCTAGGCATATACTCAAGAAAAGAGAAAATATATGTTTACAGAAAATCTTATACATGAATGTTCACACTAGCATTATTCATAATAGGGTTTGTCCAATCCGAATGCCTTTCATCAAGTGACGAATGGATAAAAATATGAGGTATAATCATACATTGGAATACTATGCAATGAGAAAAAGGAATAAAGTACTGATACATGCCAAAATATGGATGAACCCTGAAACATTAAGTTAAAGAAACCAGTCATAAAGGGTCACATATTATATGATTCCAATTATATGAAATTCCTCAAATAGGCAAATCTATAGAAAAGAAAAGTAGATTAGTGGTTTCCTAGAAATTCTGTATTGGGAGAACTGGTGGAGTGGTGGCCAAGCGGGTTCTTTTTGTGGTGATATAAATTCTTTGAAAACTGATTGTGGTGATGGCTATGCAACTCTGAATATACTAAAACCCACAAAACTATACTTTAAATGACATGTAAATTATATTTCAATAAAGATTAAATTCTGAAAGAGATGGGAATACCAGAGCACCTGACCTGCCTCTTGAGAAATTTGTATGCAGGTCAGGAAGCAACAGTTAGAACTGGACATGGAACAACAGACTGGTTCCAAATAGGAAAAGGAGTATGTCAAGGCTGTATATTGTCACCCTGCTTATTTAACTTATATGCAGAGTACATCATGAGAAACGCTGGGCTGGAAGAAGCACAAGCTGGAATCAAGACTGCCGGGAGAAATATCAATAATCTCAGATATGCAGATGACACCACCCTTAT
>NW_011494734.1:2222768-2223065 GCF_000754665.1 Bison bison bison
TACTCCTTGGAAGGAAAGTTATGACCAACCTAGATAGCATATTGAAAAGCAGAGACATTACTTTGCCAACAAAGGTCCGTCTAGTCAAGGCTATGGTTTTTCCAGTTTTTGGACTGTGAAGAAAGCTGAGCACCGAAGAGTTGATGCTTTTGAACTGTGGTGTTGGAGAAGACTCTTGAGAGTCCCTTGGACTGCAAGGAGATCCAACCAGTCCATTCTGAAGGAGATCAGCCCTGGGATTTCTTTGGAAGGAATGATGCTAAAGCTGAAACTCCAGTACTTTGGCCACCTCATGCG
>NW_011494734.1:2223165-2236507 GCF_000754665.1 Bison bison bison
GAGTTGACTCATTGGAAAAGACTCTGATGCTGGGAGGGATTGGGGGCAGGAGGAGAAGGGGATGACAGAAGATGAGATGGCTGGATGGCATCACTGACTCGATGGACATGAGTCTGAGTGAACTCTGGGAGTTGGTGATGGACAGGGAGGCCTGGCGTGCTGCGCTTCATGGGGTCTCAAAGAGTTGGACACAACTGAGTGACTGAACTGAACTGAGCTGAAGGATTTTTTAACAGTAAATTTCCAAAACTGAATCAAATAAGTGAGAGAGGTTGACAGTCTAAATAAGTTCACTGGTTGGAGTAAAAAAAGAAAATTGACAAAATTCCAAACTGAAAATCTTTGCTTTCTCATTGAAACAGAAGGCAAATCCATCTACTAGGAGTTATAATACGTCCAATGTAAAGACTACCAAGGTGGTCCAGTTCCTTGAAATCAACTTCCAAGGTCTATAATGAGAGTGGGTGGCTGAGGTGAAGTGGAGGAAAGAACTGGTGGAGACCCAGGAAGTCCCTTACTACACATCTATCTATGAAACTGATTCACAGAATTACTTTCCTTCGTAGCACTTTATGAGTCAGCGTTAAGGTATCAATATAATCTTTAAAATCTTAGAAATTATCACAACATTTGTTCTAGGCAATTTTCATTTTTATTCTTCAATTCACAGATAGTTGTATGAGCTCAAATGGAAACCATACTCAAGTTACCTTTCATCTATGGAAGAGAGGGGAAAAAAAAAAGATTTTTCAAGTACACTGTAATTGTATTAAGAACATTAAAAGCTATGGAGAAGAGTAAGTATAACAGAAAACCTGACTCCATATTTGATCTATTCCTTTAGTTCTAACCTTTGTGCTCTGCTGCTGTGTTTAGTCATGCTGACTCTGCATTTTTGAAAAGGAATATTGCCTAGAGCCTGAAGTATACTTAATAGCCCTTTATCAAGACTCTGTCTCCCAGGCATGATCTTTTAAGGTACAACACTTTTCATTCATATAGAGATTAAAAGTTGCAGAATGGGAAATAACATTTGTCTTATTGGAGGTTTACAGAAACACTGTGACCTGACCCACTTGGACCCCTGTAAGAATAAAGGATTATCACACTCCCTTTGGGTCTGGCTAGTACTAAGAAATCTGCAACAACCTGCCACACCTCCTCCCCTTCTGGTATAAAAGAAGCCTGAATTCTAACTCAGGTAAGATGGTTCTTTTGGATGATACTCTGCCATCTTCTTGGTATGCTGACTTTCCAAATAGAGTCACTATTCCTTGCTTCAACACCTCATTTCTCCATTTACTGACCTGTCATGCAATGAGCAGTACAAGCTTGGACTCTGTAACATGAACTTCCAGAAATTTAGAAGAAAACAATGAATATTCAGAACAATTAATAAAATACTAAACACCTTTATCTATTGATTGAAGAAATTTCCCTAAAACCCTTTTTCTTTGCAGCTCCAAGGTCAACAGAATCTGGGAATTCTGAAGGCATTTTCTCCCCACCCTACCCTGATCCAGACCTTCTCAGGTCCCAGTCGATCTCCCTACGATCAGACAATTTTCTTTCAATAAAGGTCACCAGTCTCACCTGTGGGGGTCCCTATACATCCCTATCTCTAAATAAAGTCTGGAGGGATATAATCTCCACACCTTCCTTGCCCCCCTCCCCAAATCCCCTTACTAACACAAACACACAATGACAATCAGCAGTCAAGGCCAGAAATGGAAACCAATCTTGTTGTATTAAGCACAAAGGAATTAATAAAGGAATTAGGTGTCTGCAAGTTAACTAGAATGGCTGGAGGAGCAGGCTCAAGGGTGGGCCTTCAGAAATAACCCCCAGAACAATGCAAAACTGACAAGCCAGGCAACTGATAGCTTGCAACAATCAGGATGGTGAGCAATCTGTAGGCGGACACTGAATGGAACTACTGAGTTCATAAATCATATGGTTTACAACCATAGCTGTGATGCAGGGATTGGACAAGAAAGATGAGGAAGCTATGGCTGCCACACAACAATTGCCTCTCCACACCCATGAAACTAGTGGCTGGGTACCACTTCAGAACCCCCCCCCCCCACCCCACCCCAAGATCTTGTTCACCAGCAGAAAATCTGCCAAATAGTAGAAGGAAGAAGGCTTCTACTTCACTTCTGATTTCGACATGTAAAGCAATATGTACATAATAAAATCCATCCAGAAGAGTCAAGCAAATGTAGTTTCCTGCTTTCTAGTCTCAGCGGTACAGGAAACCACCTAAACATGATGGAAATAGATACTGAGTACCAATCAGCTATATCCAACACACACACACAATCCATGATAACAACATTACAACCCCTTTTGTTATGTGAATTTTTCAATAACGCTTGCAGAAAACAAAACAGAAATAATAAGAAACATGGTGAATTTCACATAAGCTATAGTTCTGGCATCTACAGTTCCTGGTTACTGATTTCCTCTAAGAGATTATGTAGATGTCTGATGGGGCAGCTCTGTGCTTTTAATCCTCTTGAGGCCCAGGCTCATCAAGGCTCTCTGATACTCTGTAATAAAGAGTCTTGACTTAATTTTTTATTATTTGAGGTTGACAGCTTTCAAGCCCTGCCATGCCCCCTTCCCCATATACCTCCCCCATCCGGGCAAGGTGATAAAAAAGACTAGGTGCTCCCACCTTTGGCAGTGTTAGGAAGTTCAAACCTGGTAAATCTTGGCCAGCATGAGGGAACTCTCACCCCAGCCCCACCTTCTAACAATTATAAAATCCCAAGCCAGCCTCCCTTCCCTGTTCTCTCAAACCATTTTCAGACCTATTTGGGAACATGTTCTACTCTCCCAAGAAAGCCTTATTGTGGGAGTGATAAATCTTTCATACCTCTTGACCCACATGGCATCATCATTCTTGATGTAAGAACCACAAAATGGAACATCCATCTTGCCCCTGAGGAATGTTCACAAGATACTCCACTCTACAACCTTCCCACAGCATACACCTCTGACTCCAATCTTGCTTCCTGTTAGTCCCTGTTCTCTGCCAACAGAGACAATCAAGGAAGAATGACTATTTCTTCATCTTGAGTGGTCACTTGGCTTCTCTGGAGAATAAGACTAGGTGAGGTTCAATTAACTAGGGCTCTGTTGTGCTCAGGAATGTTCTTCTCAGAGCACTTCCTCCCAGGGACCACATTCACCTTTCTCCCCCATTGGCAAATCCAGATTAATGTCTCATACCCACATGAAACCCTTCTACTAGACAGTTTCATTCACAGTCACTTGCTGCTGTCATCTGTGTCTATTTTTAACTCTTCTATGTTCTTTGGGAGCTTGATGCCTGGTTTAGTACCTTGACCTCACCTCAAAATTCTTTTAACCTGGGAGCACAAGTGATGCTATCTTCAAAGTTCAGAGACCTTTAGTTCCAATGATATTTACTGGCAAACAACGAATACCAATATCCTACCTTTCATCATGGTTATCCTTCACTACCAACGCAAATTCAGACCTCTCCAGCCACCTGTCTTCTCCCATACTTTCTTCTTAAAACTGCTCATTTTGCCTGGAATAAACTACCTTTAACATCTTCATTGGGCTTCCCTGGTGGCTCAGTAGTAAAGAATCCCGCTGCAGAAGACATGGGTTTGATCCCTGGATTGGGAAGATCCCCTGAGAAGGAAATGACAACCTACACCAGTATTCTTTCCTGGGAAATCCCATGGACAGAGGAGCCTGATGTGCTACAGTCCATGGGGTCACAAAAGAGTTGGGCATGACTTAGTGACTAAACAACAGCAACATCTTCATCTGGAAAATTCCTTCTCATTCAACTAGTTTCTTTTCAGAGCTTTCTTTTCCCCACCAAGGCTAAGACTGCCCTTTCATTATCCCCACTATAAAGGTAAATAAATACTAAGAAAAGATAATAGGGAGAGCAAATTGGCAGCTTATAGTCTGATTCTGGCTAGAAGCTCTATTTGGCCTTCAGAGAGGTAGTTTTTTGTTTTTTCATAAAAAATTTTTTCCCAAAAGAATCCAAAGCAGAATCTCAAAGAGATTTTTGCACACTCATGTATATTGCAGCATTATTCACAATATCCAAGAAGTGGAAGCAATCCAAATTTCCATCAACAGATGACCAAGTTAAAAAAAAAATGTGGTGTACAATAGAATGGGAGCATACAATAGAATGTATTGTGCAATAGAATATTCATTCTTTAAATAAGAAGAAAATCCTGTTCCATAGTACATCATGGAGGAGCCTTGAGGATATTATGCTATACAGAACGATCTCCAAAACATTAGAATAAGACTTATTTGCTTAGAGTGTATGGTCTTTTTATATCTTGCTATTATTTTCTTCTCCAATTTTTAAGTTACATAGAGAGTTGGCCAAAAGTTCATTTGGGTTTTTCTATTATATCATAGCTGCACTCATGTGCCGGCAAACTTGGAAAACTCAGCAGTGACCACAGGACTGGAAAAGGTCACTTTTCATTCCAATCCCAAAGAAAGGCAATGCCAAAGAATGCTCAAACTACTGCACAATTGCACTCATCTCACACGCTAGTAAAGTAATGCTCAAAATTCTCCAAGCCACGCTTCAGCAATACGTGAACTGTAACTTCCAGATGTTCAAGCTGGTTTTAGAAAAGGCAGAGGAACCAGAGATCAAATTGCCAACATCCGCTGGATCATTGAAAAAGCAAGAAAGTTCCAGAAAAACATCTATTTCTGCTTTATTGACTATGCCAAAGCCTTTGACTGTGTGGATCACAATAAACTGTGGAAAATTCTGAAAGAGATGGGAATACCAGGCCACCTGACCTGCCTCTTGAGAAACCTGTATGCAGGTCAGGAAGCAACAGTTAGAACTGGACATGGAACAGCAGACTGGTTCCAAATAAGAAAAGGAGTACGTCAAGGCTATATATTGTCACCCTGCTTATTTAACTTCTATGCAGAGTACATTATGAGAAACGCTGGGCTGGAAGAAGCACAAGCTAGAATCAAGATTGCTGGGAGAAATATCAATAACCTCAGATATGCAGATGACACCACCCTTATGGCAGAAAGTGAAGAGGAACTTAAAAATCTCTTGATGAAGGTGAAAGAGGAGAGTGAAAAAGTTGGCTTAAAGCTCAACATTCAGAAAACGAAGATCATGGCATCTGGTCCCATCACTTCATGGCAAATAGATGGGGAAACAGTGGAAACCTGTCAGACTTTATTTTTTGGGGCTCCAAAATCACTGCAGATGGTGATGGCAGCCATGAAATTAAAAGACACTTACTCCTTGGAAGGAAAGTTATGACCAACCTAGATAGCATATTCAAAAGCAGAGACATAACTTTGCCAACAAAGTTTCATCTAGTCAAGGCTATGGTTTTTCCAGTGGTCATGTATGGATGTGAGAGTTGGACTGTGAAGAAAGCTGAGTGCTGAAGAATTGATGCTTTTTTTTATTTTATTTTAACTGTGGTGTTGGGGAAAACTCTTGAGAGTCCCTTGGACTGCAAGGAGATCCAACCAGTCCATTCTAAAGGAGATCAGCCCTGGGATTTCTTTGGAAGGAATGATGCTAAAGCTGAAACTCCAGTACTTTGGCCACCTCATGCGAAGAGTTGACTCAGTGGAAAAGACTCTGATGCTGGGAGGGATTGAGGGCAGGAGGAGAAGGGGACGACAGAGGGTGAGATAGCTAGATGGCATCACTGACTCGATGGACGTGAGTCTGAGTGAACTCCGGGAGTTGGTGATGGACAGGGAGGCCTGGTGTGCTGCGATTCATGGGGTCGCAAAGAGTCGGACACGACTGAGTGACTGAACTGAACTGAACTGACTGATTACATCAAATGAAAAAACCCAAATGAACTTTTTAGCCACATATTCTGAATGCTGGCAGAGGACATCAGGCACCCAGAAAAGCAGCCCATTGTCTTTGAAAAGAGGTAGGAAAAAATATAAAAGAAAAAAAAGAGACAAAAGAGGTAGGGATGGAGCTCCGACCCGGGAAGGGAGTCTTAAAAAGAGAGAAGTTTCCAAACACTCTCACTGCCGAGTCTGTGGTGAGCCTTGGAAGCACAGAGGGCAACATAACAGGGAGGAAAAATAAATAAATAATTAAAACCCACAGATTATGAGCCCAACGGTAACTCCCCCAGTGGAGAAGCAGCACAGATGCCTGCACCCACCACTAGCAATCAGGGGCTGGGCAGGGAGGCACAGGCTGCATTGCTTAGAGTAAGGACTGGGCTTGAAGGCCCCGAGGGCAATCTGAGTGAACTAACTTGGGCTAGCAAACCAGAGTGTGGGATAGCCACCACGCGAAAAGCCCTAACCTAAGACACCACCAGGCCCGCACACAAAACAAAGGGCTGAACAGAACTAGCCGGCTGCAGACCATCCCCCTCCAGTGACAGGCAGCCAGAGCCAGAAGGGGCAATAGCAGGCCCAGAGAGACATTATCTACCAAACTACAAGCAGGCTTCTTTGCTAACTAAGACTTCTTGGGGTTCTGGACAATCAACATCCACCTGAGAAGGTGCGCTGGTTGTACACCCAGAAAACCGAGTGGCAGGGACGGAGGAGGTGTTAAGTCTCAGCGACCGCGCTCGCCAAACACCTCATCACCTGAGCTGCTCGGACTTGGAAAGGGCACAAAACGCAGGCCCAACTGAGTCTGCGCCTCTGAGGACTACCGGAGTACCTGAACCTGAGCGGCTTAGACCTGGGAGGTGCATTCAGCCCAGGGCCAGCCTCAGACGGCTCCCGGCAGAGCAACCTAGAGCCTGAGCACTGTGGGCAGGGAGGGCACACGGGCCGTGAGCCGGGGCTGGCCCAATGTGGCTGAGACACTGCGAGCACATGCCAGTGTTATTTGTTTGCAGCATCCCTCCCTCCCCACAGCACGACTGAACAACTGAGCCTAAAAAAAGTGTCTACCACCACCCCACTTGTGTCAGGGTGGAAATCAGACACTGAAGAGACCAGCAAACAGAAGAAGCTAAAACAGAGGGAACCGCCTTGGAAGTGACAGGTGCAATAGATTAAAACCCTGTAGTTAGTACTGACTACATAGGAAGGGGCCTATAGATCTTGAGAAATATAAGCCGGACCAAGGAACTATCTGAAAATGAACTGACCCCACACACCCACAACAATACCCGAGAAAGTCCTAGATATATTTTTACTATTTTTACGATCATTCTTTTTTTCTTTTAATTTTTTTTAATTTTTAAGTCCTCTATTACTCCTTTAATTTTCATTTTTATAATCTACTATTACTTTGCAAAAAAAGACCCTATTTTTTAAAGCAAACTTCATATATATTTTTTTTTAAATAATTTTTGTGACCTTTTTTTTTCTTCTTTTCTTTAATATTGTATTTTTGAAATTCCAACCTCTACTCTAGATTTTTTATCTTTGCTTTTTGGTATTTGTTATCAATTTTGTACCTTTAAGAATCCAATCTTCAGTACTCATTTTTACTTGGGAGCGAGATTACTGGCTTGACTACTCTCTCCCCCTTTGGACTCTCCCTATTCTCCACCAGGTCGCTTCTATCTCCTCCTTCCCCCTTCTCTTGTCTACTCAACTTTGTGAATCTCTGTGTGTTCCATATGGTGGGGAACACTTAGGGAACTGATTACTGGCTGCATCTGTCTCTCTCCTTTTGATTCCCCCCTTTTATCATCCTGGCCACCTCTGTCTCCTTCCACCCTCTTCTCTTCTCTGTATAACTCCCTGAACATCTCTGAGTGGTCCAGACTGTGGAACACACATAAGGAAGTGATTACTGGATAGCTTGCTCTCTCCTCTTTTGATTCCACCTCATCTCATTCGGGTCGCCTCTAACTCCCTCCTCCCTCTTCTCTTCTCCATGTAACTCTGTGAACCTCTCTGGGTGTCCCTCACTGTGGAGAAACTTTTCATCTTTAACATGGATGTTTTATCAACACTGCTGTATAGAAGGAGAAGTCTTGAGACTACTGTAAAAATAAGACTGAAAACCTAAGCAGGAGGCTTAAGTCCAAATCCTGAGAACACCAGAGAATTCCTGATCCCAGGGAACATTAACTGACAGGAGCTCATCAAATGCCTCCATACCTACCCTGAAACCAAGCACCATCCAAGGGCCAAAAAGTTCCAGGGCAAGACATACCATGCAAATTCTCCAGCAACACAGGAACATAGCCCTGAGCTTCAATATACAGGCTGCCCAAAGTCACTCCAAACCCATTGACATCTCATAACTCATTACTGGACACTTCATTGCACTCCAGAGAGAAGAAATCCAGCTCCACCCACCAGAACACCGACACAAGCTTCCCTAACCAAGAAACCTTGACAAGCTACCCATACAACCCCACCCACAGCGAGGAAACTCCATAATAAAGAGAACCCCACAAACTGCCAGAATACAGAAAGGCTACCCCAAACTCAGCAATATAAATAAGGTGAAGAGACAGAGGAATACCCAGCAGGTAAAGGAACCGGATAAATGCCCACCAAACCAAACAAAAGAGGAAGAGATAGGGAATCTACCTGATAAAGAATTCTGAATAATGATAGTAAAAATGATCCAAAATCTTGAAATCAAAATGGAATCACAGATAAATAGACTGGAGACAAGGACTGAGAAGATTCAAGAAAAGTTAAACAAGGACCTAGAAAAAATAAAAAAGAGTCAATATATAATGAATAATGCAATAAATGAGATCAAAAACACTCTGGAGGCAACAAATAGTAGAATAATGGGGGCAGAAGATAGGACTAGTGAAATAGAAGATAGAATGGTAGAAATAAATGAATCAGAAAGGAAAAAATAAAAATGAATTAAAAGAAATGAGGACAATCTCAGAGACCTCTGGGACAATGTCAAACGCCCCAACATTCGAATCATAGGTGTCCCAGAAGAAGAAGACAAAAAGAAAGACCATGAGAAAATCCTTGAGGAGATAATAGTTGAAAATTTCCCTAAAATGGGGAAGGAAATAATCACCCAATTCCAGGAAACCCAGAGAGTCCCAAACAGGATAAACCCAAGGCAAAACACCCCAAGACACATATTAATCAAATTAACAAAGATCAAACACAAAGAACAAATATTAAAAGGAGCAAGGGAAAAACAACAAATAACCCACAAGAGGATTCCCATAAGGATAACAGCTGATCCTTCAATAGAAACTCTTCAGGCCAGGAGGGAATGGCAAGACATACTTAAAGTGATGAAAGAAAATAACCTACAGCCCAGATTACTGTACCCAGCAAAGATCTCATTCAAATATGAAGGAGAAATTAAAAGCTTTACAGACAAGCAAAAGCTGAGAGAATTCAGCACCACCAAACCAGTTCTCCAACAAATGCTAAAGGATCTTCTCTAGACAGGAAACACAAAAAGGGAGTATAAACTTGAACCCAAAACAATAAATTAAATGGCAACGGGATCATACTTATCAATAATTACCTTAAACGTAAATGGGTTGAATGCCCCAACCAAAAGACAAATACTGGCTGAATGGGTACAAAAAAAGACCCCTATATATGTTGTCTACAAGAGACTCACCTCAAAACAGGGGACACACACAGACTGAAAGTGAAGGGCTGGAAAAAGATATTCCATGCAAATAGAGACCAAAAGAAAGCAGGAGTAGCAATACTCATATCAGATAAAATAGACTTTAAAACAAAGGCTGTGAAAAGAGACAAAGAAGGACACTACATAATGATCAAAGGATCAATCCAAGAAGAAGATATAACAGTCATAAATATATATGCACCCAACATAGGAGCACGACAATATGTAAGACAAATGCTAACAAGTATGAAAGAGGAAATTAACAATAACACAAAAATAGTGGGAGAGTTTAATACCCCACTCACACCTATGGATAGATCAAATAAACAGAAAAAGGAAACACAAACTTAAATGATATAATAGAACAGTTAGACCTAATTGATATCTATAGCACATTTCACCCCAAAACAATGAATTTCACCTTTTTCCCCAAGCGCACACAGAACCTTCTCCAGGATAGATCACATCCTGGGCCATAAATCTAGCCTTGGTAAATTCAAAAAAATTGAAATCACTCCAAGCATCTTTTCTGACCGCAATGCAGTAAGATTAGATCTCAATTACAGGAGAAAAACTATTAAAAATTCCAACATATGGAGACTGAACAACATGCTGTTGAATAACCAACAAATCACAGAAGAAATCAAAAAAGAAATAAAAATATGCATAGAAACGAATGAATATGAACCCAAAACCCGTGGGACACTGTAAAAGCAGTGCTAAGAGGAAGGTTCATAGCAATACAGGCATACCTCAAGAAACAAGAAAAAAAGTCAAATAAATAACCTAACTCAACACCTAAAGCACCTAGAAAAGGAAGAAATGAAGAACTCCAGAGTTAGTAAAAGGAAAGAAATCTTAAAAATTAGGGCAGAAATAAATGCAAAAGAAACAAAAGAGACCACAGCAAAAATCAACAAAGTCAAAAGCTGGTTCTTTGAAAGGATAAATAAAATTGACAAATCATTAGCCAGACTCATCAAGAAACAAAGGGAGAAAAATCAAATCAATAAAATTAGAAATGAACATGAAGAGATCACCACAGACAACGCAGAAATACAAAGGATCATAAGAGACTACTTACTATCAGCAATTATACGCCAATAAAATGGACAACTTAGAAGAAATGGACAAATTCTTAGAAAAGTACAACTTTCCAAAACTGAACCAGGAAGAAATAGAAAATCTTAACAGACCCATCACAAGCATGGAAATTGAAACTGTCATCAGAAATCTTCCAGCAAACAAAAGTACAGGTCCAGACGGCTTCACAGCTGAATTCTACCAAAAATTTAGAGAAGAGCTAACACCTATCCTACTCAAACTCTTCCAGAAAATTGCAGAGGAAGGTAAACTTCCAAACTCATTCTATGGGGCCACCATCACCCTAATACCAAAACCTGACAAAGATGCCACAAAAAAAGAAAACTACAGGCCAATATCACTGATGAACATAGATGGAAAAATCCTTAACAAAATTCTAGCAATCAGAATCCAACAACACATTAAAAAGATCATACATCATGACCAAGTGGGCTTTATCCCAGGGATGCAAGGATTCTTCAATATCTGCAAATCAATCAATGTAATACACCACATTAACAAATTGAAAAATAAAAGCCATATGATTATCTCAATAGATACAGAGAAAGCCTTTGACAAAAATCAACATCCATTTATGATAAGAACTCTCCAGAAATCAGGAGTAGAAGGAACACACCTCAACATAATAAAAGCTATATATGACAAACCCACAGCAAACATTATCCTCAATGGTGAAAAATTGAAAGCATTTTTCCTAAAGTCAGGAACAAGACAAGGGTGCCCACTTTCACCACTACTATTCAACATAGTTTTGGAAGTTTTGGCCACAGCAATCAGAGCAGAAAAAGAAGTAAAAGGAATCCAAATTGGAAAAGAAGAAGTAAAACTCTCACTGTTTGTGGATGACATGATCCTCTATGTAGAAAACCCTAAAGACTCCACCAGAAAATTACTAGAGCTAATCAGTGAATATAGTAAAGTTGCAGGATATAAAATCAACACACAGAAATCCCTTGCATTCCCATACCCTAATAATGAGAAAATAGAAAGAGAAATTAAGGAAACAATTCCATTCACCATTGCAACAAAAAGAATGAAATACTTAGGAATATATCTACCTAAAGAAACCAAAGACCTATATAGAGAAAACTATAAAATACTGGTGAAAGAAATCAAAGAGGACACTAATAGATGGAGAAGTATACCGTGTTCATGGATCAGAAGAATCAATATAGTGAAAATGAGTATGCTACCCAAAGCAATCTATAGATTCAATGCAATCTCTATCAAGCTACCAACGGTATTTTTCACAGAGCTAGAACAAATAATTTCACAGTTTGTATGGAAATCCAAAAAACCTCGAATAGCCAAAGCAATCCTGAGAAAGAAGAATAGAACTGGAGGAATCAACCTGCCTGACTTCAGGCTCTACTACAAAGCCACAGTCATCAAGACAGTATGGTATTGGCACAAAGACAGAAATATAGATCAATGGAACAAAATAGAAAGCCCAGAGATAAATCCATGCACCTATGGACACCTTATCTTTGACAAAGGAGGCAAGAATATACAGTGGAGAAAAGACAATCTCTTTACCAAGTGGTGCTGGGAAAACTGGTCAACCACTTGCAAAAGAATGAAACTGGAACACTTTCTAACACCATACACAAAAATAAACTCAAAATGGACTAAAGATCTAAACATAAGACCAGAAACTATAAAACTCTTAGAGAACATAGGCAAAACACTCTCCGACATACATCACAGCAGGATCCTCTATGACCCACCTCCCAGAATATTGGAAATACAAGCAAAAATAAACAAATGGGATCTAATTAAAATTAAAAGCTTCTGCACAACAAAAGAAACTATAAGCAAGGTGAAAAGACAGCCTTCAGAATGGGAGAAAACAATAGCAAATGAAGCAACTGACAAAGGATTAATCTCAAAAATATACAAGCAACTCCTACAGCTCAATTCCAGAAAAATAAATGACCCAATCAAAAAATGGACCAAAGACCTAAACAGACATTTCTCCAAAGAAGACATACAGATGGCTAACAAACACATGAAAAGATGCTCGATATCACTCATTATCAGAGAAATGCAAATCAAAACCACAATGAGGTACCATTTCACGCCAGTAGGAATGGCTGCGATCCAAAAGTCTACAAGCAATAAATGCTGTAGAGGATGTGGAGAAAAGGGAACCCTCTTACACTGTTGGTGGGAATGCAAACTAGTACAGCCACTATGGAGAACAGTGTGGAGATTCCTTAAAAAACTGGAAATAAAACTGCCATACGACCCAGCAATCCCACAGCTGGGCATACACACGGAGGAAACCAGAACTGAAAGAGACACATGTACCCCAATGTTCATCGCAGCACTGTTTATAATAGCCAGGACATGGAAACAACCTAGATGTCCATCAGCAGTTGAATGGATAAGAAAGCTGTGGTACATATACACAATGGAATATTACTCAGCCATTAAAATGAAACATTTGAATCAGTTCTAATGAGGTGGATGAAACTGGAGCCTATTATACAGAGTGAAGTAAGCCAGAAAGAAAAACACCAATACAGTATACTAATGCATATATATGGAATTTAGAAAGATGGCAATGATAACCCTGTATGGGAGACAGCAAAAGAGACACAGATGTATAGAACAGTCTTTTGGACTCCGTCGGTGGGGGGGGGGGATAATGATTTG
>NW_011494734.1:2236607-2247639 GCF_000754665.1 Bison bison bison
TCTTGGTGGATTCATGTTGATGTATGGCAAAACCAATACAATATTGTAAAGTAATTAGCCTCTAATTAAAATAAATAAATTTAATTTAAAAAAAGAATACATTTGAATCAGTTTTAATGAGGTGGATGAAACTGGAGCCTATTATACAGAGTGAAGTAAGCCAGAAAGAAAAACACCAATACAGTATACTAACGCATATATATGGAATTTACAAAGATGGTAACAATAACCCTGTATGCGAGATAGCAAAAGAGACACAGATATATAGAACAGTCTTTTGGACTCTGTGGGAGAGGAGTGGGTGGGATGATTTGGGAGAATGGCATTGAAACATGTATAATATTATATAAGAAACGAATCGCCAGTCCAGGTTCGATGCATGATACAGGATGCTTGGGGCTGGTGCACTGGGATGACCCAGAGGGATGGTATGGAGAGGGAGGTGGGAGGGAGGTTCAGGATGGGGAACACGTGTATACGCATGGTGGATTCATGCTGATGTATGGCAATACCAATACAGTATTGTCAAGTAATTAGCCTCCAATTAAAATAAGTAATTTAAATTAAAAAAAAAAAGAAAGTTGTGAAGAATTCCCTGGTGGTCCAGTGGTTAGGACTCCATGTTTCCACTGCAGGAGGCAAGGGTTCGATTCCTGGTTGGGGAACTAAGATCTTGCATGCCACAGCGTGGCCAATAAAAAGGAAAAGAGAGACATATCTTGTGTGTAATTTTTGTCTTTATGCTTTTTTTTTTCAGTTTTGGAATCATTGTAATGGTAATTTTGTAAAATAAATTGGAAACAGTTCTATATTCCCTCCATGCTTTCAAATAGCTTAATAATGGAAAAAAATTAATTGAAACTTGAATATTTGGAACAATTTACCTATAAAACCATCTGGGTGTGAAGGTTTTGGGTAATTCTTTACATTTTTCCAATGTCTAGTCTGAATATATTCATGCTTTTTACATGTTTTAAAATAAATTTGGAAATATTTTCTTGGACAATCCTGGATTTTCTTAGGCTATTCAAATTTATCATCATCTAATCATCGATCATATTTTCTCACTTAAAAACTGTCTTTTTCATGATGATGCAATCAGTCAAATTAAGAATGTGGAAAATTCTAGGGACACATAACTTCATTTTTTAAACAAATAAATGGCATATGGGATAGGATAGCTGTTACAAACTAGAGATACTTAAGCAATACATCAGCTAAATAGAATGTGTGGACTTTCTCTGGATACGCGTTTTAATAAAACAATTGTTAAGAGTTTGATACCGTCAGGGAAAGTTGAACACATACTGGATATTAGATGATATTAAAAACTACTGTTAATTTGTTCAGTGTAATGCGACTATGGCTAAAGTCCTAATTTGTTAGTGATATATTATGAAGTATTTATAGGTGAAAGGCTATGGTGTATGGATTTTCTTAAAGTACTCCAAGAGAAAAAGAAGTGGGGAATGGAGAGAATACAAAAGAGAAGAATAAATAACAAAAGTGGCAAAACATTAATGATTGTTGAAGCTGACTGATAGTACTTGGCAAAATATTGTATTATTGGAAATGTCTAAAATTTTTTCCTCCACCTGTATTAGTTATCCCTTTTATCACTCTGCATGTTATTTATATTTTCTCCATTTCTTCTAAATTAGTCTTCTGGAGATTCGTTTCAGAAAAGAAATTTTTTAATTTACTAATTACTTTGCTTTAAAAGTTAGTAATTTAAGTTTTTATTTTTAAAATGACTCATTCATTTGTATTTTTTAGGTCAGTTTTGTTGTTCTTTGTACAGCTTCTAGAGTTGAATAGTTAGTTCATTTATTTTCTTTTCCTGGTTAGTAATTATAGCATTGAAGGCTATGAAGTTCCCTTTAGTACAGTGTTGGTGTAACCCTTACGTTTTGCCAGGCTCAATTTTGTTTGTGTGAGTGTATATGGTAGATAAGTACTTAATATTCATCCCATTGTGCCTCTGTTGTGCCTTCCTGAACATTAGAGCCCAGAAAGCTAAAAACTGCATTTCCCAGATGCCCTAGCAGATAGGGTTTTGAAAGATACTCAGATCTGGCCAATCAGATGCAGCCATGCAAATTTTGGAAAGTCGAAGAAAGGCAGAGGTAGAGAAAGAAACAGATCCTCTACTATTGGGTATACATGGAAGTGATTAATTTCTCTGCAGCTGAATTCGCTTTGGTCCCGGTGCCAGTCACTAATTTTAGAAAGATGCCGTAAGGCAGGCACAGGGCATCATTTCACTGGTGCAGACCACAGCTGAGGCTGTGTGGTTCTGGAGCCTGCGGTAGTAACGATAATTTCCTGTTTGTGGTGGCATCCTCCCTAAGACAGTCTCTTTGGTAGCAGCAGCTTTTATAGGATGGAAGACACGGCAGCTGCTTTGGTGACACCATTTGCAGTGTGGTTTTCAGAGTCATTTCTGAAAGCTCAACCTAGCATCTGGTCTTCAGCTCACTCTTAGCATTACTAAAAGCCATTTAATTCCCTATACTAATCTCCCTAAACTTGATCTTTATTATCTGTAATTGAACTGTGACTAACATAATAAATGAAATCAGCAGTGTGGTTCCATACTCCTCATGATACAGGTTGGTTGCCCTTGACAGACCCAAATAAGTGGTGGCTTTTAAAAGACAACTGTGTTTCTAACATATATTTCTGAGCTAGTATTGCTGTTTAACTCTGCAAAGTTGAGGCCCTTTTTGTTTTGATATTCCTCAGCTATTGCCCTTGCCCACACAGTCAAAAATAGCTCTCCACTGTGCCTGCATTCCAGCCAGAGAGAAGAGAAGGAAGGGGATGGAACATCTTCCGTTCAAAGGCATAACCCAAAAGTTGTTCACATGATTGAGGCTCACATCCCATTGGCCAGAACTTGGCTGCTAGGAACAGTGACCTCTTTTTGACTGGTTTCTGCCCCTTGATGTCTTGAATATCTTATTAGGATTACAAAATTCAAAGAGTGGCCTGACCTAGAAAAGGGAAACATCCCTAATTGTTCCATATCCTTACTGCTTATAATGTTTTAAATATGTGGAGGTAGTAGTTTTCTTCATCCAAGAGTTATTTGCTACCCTGGTATTCAAAGTGTGCACTATGGGGACCAACAGGACAAGCATCACCTGGGAGCTTACTGAAATGCAGGATCTCAGGCCCATCCTTAGACACCTACTGAATCAGAATACGCATTTGAACAGGAAATACTGGTTCAGAAGTCAGAATTCTACCTCCGGACCTTGAATTATTAATAAATGTGAAAATGCAGCTCTCTTTTCCTCTTCCCCATTTCAATCCACTCCACTCTCTTAAGAGGGATTCAAAGAAGTAGTTTCTCTACAGAGTCAAATTACAGGAAGCCCCATTTGTGATAAAAATAGCAACATAAAATAATGAGGTGTCACTGGAATTTGCTAGGGTTCAATTTCAGTCCCCCCCTTTCTCTTTTGCTTCCCCCCTTTCTCCTCTATTTTTTTTTAATTTTAGGGGTTGCAACAAGTTGTCCAGGACCCAGGTTCATATGTTTTGATTGGCTGTCATAGTTAAGAAAATCTGAATTTGAATGGCTTTAGATAAGTGTGTACTCTTGAGACCACCACCCTCCCTACTAATTCCTACCCATCTTGCAGCAGCCCAGCCTGACTCACTTGTTTACCCTACTTCCCATTTGAATTAGTGAATCAAGCAATGCTCCTTTTTCTTCTGCCTGCTGGAAGAATACAGAGTTGAAGAGTCCACCAGCCCCCTCTATAAAGGGATTTAAAGTATTGCTATTGACCAAGATCTTTTTATTTATTTCCCTCATTTTATATTATTGGATTCCTGACATAATTATTTCCTTTCACTCAATGAAATTTTCATATTACGTCATCTCCAGCCTAGTCTCTTTACAATGTGAACCTGAAAAACTGGTACTACTTGATACGAATTTCAAAACAGTTTGTAACTAATCATTCCTGCCACCTGACTTAAGTTCAGTCATCACTGATTTTATGAGACCCGCAGTTGTATTATTTTCCTCACCATAATTTATCAGAAGATTGTTTTTCATTTTCCTGGAAACCAGTGATCCTCTCATACTAAAGGTTCACACAAGAAGGAGATCAAGAAGGCAGAGGAGGAAGACTCTGAGCCCACCTCCATCCATGAACACATCAAAAATACATCCACATGTGACACAAGTCTCATTGAAAACAAACTGGAGACTGGCAGAAAGATTCTTACACAACCACAGTTGTAGGGAAACTTCCACACCAGAGTCATTAGGAAAGAAAAAGAAGTGATCATGGGCAGGTCAGGACATGGGCAGCCAGAAGACACAGATGAGGAGGGAGAATGCACAGGCTTGGAGATCCTACCTGGGGCATGAGCAGTTCAACACATATTGGGCAGAATAGCACTGGACACTAGGAAGATGAGTCCCCTTCAGTTCAGTTCAGTTGCTCAGTTGTGTCCGACTCTTTGCGACCCCATGAATCGCAGCACGCCAGGCCTCCCTGTCCATCACCAACTCCCGGAGTTCACCCAGACTCACATCCATTGAGTCAGTGATGCCATCCAGCCATCTCATCCTCTGTTGTCCCCTTCTCCTCCTGCCCCCAATCCTTCCCAGCATCAGGGTCTTTTCCAATGAGTCAACTCTTCGCATGAGGTGGCCAAAGTACTGGAATTTCAGCTTCAATATCAGTCCTTCCAATGAACACCCAGGACTGATCTCTGAGTCCCCTTAGGTGGTTTGAAAACCAGTGGGACCAATGGGAGGACTGTAGGAAACCTAGACTTTGCTCATGAATAGTGTGCACATGCTGCTTAGTCCCAGAAACAAGTCAGAAGAAGCAGATTGATACAGCCTGGGACTGTGGCTAGTTTTCCACGACTGTCCCAGCCTGTGTCCCAGACCACATCAAGCACCTGCCCCAGACCACTCCAGTTTGGCACAGCGTCCCACTAGGGCAAAGGCTGTTGTTGCTGAGGAAAGTGCATGGTTGTGGGGGACAGAGCTGGCTCAGACGTGGCTCTGCACCTGAATGAGGCAGGGCAACCGTTGCTGGCACTCATGGAGGCAACAGAGAGGGAGCAGTCTGAAACTATGGCTGGTGGATTTGGACTACCCCAGCATGCTCCGCAGCCCACACCAGGCACCTACTCTGGTCCCATTTGCTCCAGCACTGTTCCACTCGGGGGCAAAGGTGCTGATGCTGGGAGGGGTGAGAAAGAACATTGGAAGGATACAGCATCAATCAGGATCTAACCCTCAGAGCTTCTGCTCCAGCACCCTGGACCAACCTTGCCCCTGACAGGGTGCTGTCAGTCACTGAGCATAGGAGAAACCCCAGCTCACACCTAGCTCTGACTCTAGCCCCTTCATCTCAAGCCCCACCTCCCACCAAAGTGATAGCTGCCAGCACAAACTGAGGGAAGACAGGACTGTGCTCACTCTGGATCCTGCTTTCCCACCAAAGCCACTGGGCACACAGACTGCAGAGGGACACTGTGACACAAAGATAACCCCTCAAGAGTAGGAAGGTAACAGTTTCACCTAATTTTATAGAGATAGAGAAAGATATGCAAAATGAGAAGAGGAATTTTATTCAAATAAAAGAGCAAGAAAAAAAAATACTTGTTAAAAACAACTAAAGGAAAACAGATAAATAATTGAAAGATAAAGAAGTCAAAGCATTTAGTAGTAAGAATGTTAGCTGAAGTGGGGAAGAGAAGAGATGACTACAGGGAGAAGTTTAACAAGGAATTAAAAAACATAAAAAAGAACCAGTCAGAACTCAAGAATACAATAACTGAAATGAAAAGCATGTTAGATGGAATAAACAACAGACTAGATCATATAGAGGAGTGCATAAGTGATTTGGGAAACAGGATAATGGAGATCACCCAATCAGAAGAGCAAAAAGAAAAACAAATTAAAATGAGAAAGTTTAAGGGACTTCTGAAACAACATCAAGTATACTCACATTCACCTTATAGGTGTTCCAGAAAGAAAAAATAGAGAGAAAGGGGTTGAAAATGTAATTGATGAAATTATGGCTGAAAACTTCCTAAACCTGAAAAATGAAACAGATATCCAGATACAGGGAGTGCAGAATCCTAAACAGGATAAGCCCAAAGAAACCGACACCAAGACATACCATAATTAAAAAGGCAAAAATTAAAGAGAGAATTCTAAAGGCAGCAAGAGAAAAACAAAAAGTAAGTGTGTGTGTGTTAGTCACTTCAGTTCAGTTCAGTTGCTCAGTTGTGTCTGACTCTTTGCGACCCCATGAATTGTAGCATGCCAGGCCTCCCTGTCCATCACCAACTCCCGGAGTTCACTCAAACTCATGTCCATCGAGTCAGTGATGCCATTCAGCCATCTCATCCTCTGTCTTCCCCTTCTCCACCTGCCCCCCATCCCTCCCAGCATCAGAGTCTTTTCCAATGAGTCAACTCTTCGCATGAGGTGGCCAAAGTACTGGAGTTTCAGCTTTAGCATCATTCCTTCCAAAGAACACCCAGGACCGATCTCCTTTAGAATGGACTGGTTGGATCTCCTTGCAGTCCAAGGGACTCTCAAGAGTCTTCTCCAACACCACAGTTCAAAAGCATCAATTCTTCTGCGCTCAGTTTCTTCACAGTCCAACTCTCACATCCATACATGACTGTTGGAAAAACCATAGCCTTGACTAGATGGACTTTTGTTGGCAAAGTAATGTCTCTGCTTTTGAATATGCTATCTAGGTTGGTCATAACTTTCCTTCCAAGGAGTAAGTGTCTTTTAATTTCATGGCTGCAGTCACCATCTGCAGTGATTTTGGAGCCCAAAAAAATAAAGTCTGACACTGTTTCCACTGTTTCCTCATCTATTTCCCATGAAGTGATGGGACCAGATGCCATGATCTTCGTTTTCTGAATGTTGAGCTTTAAGCCAACTTTTTCACTCTCCACTTTCACTTTCATCAAGAGGCTTTTTAGTTCCTCTTCACTTTCTGCCATAAGGGTGGTGTCATCTGCATATCTGAGGTGATTGATATTTCCCCTGGCAATCTTGATTCTAGCTTGTGCTTCTTCCAGCCCAGCGTTTTTCATGATGTACTCTGCATAGAAGTTAAATAAGCAGGGTGACAATTGACGTACTCCTTTTCTTATTTGGAACCAGTCTGTTGTTCCATGTCCAGTTCTAACTGTTTTGTCCTGACCTGCATATAGATTTCTCAAGAGGCAGGTCAGGTGGTCTGGTATTCCCATTTCTTTCAGAATTTTCCACAGTTTATTGTGATCCACACAGTCAACTTAGTCATGTCCAGCTCTTTGTGACCCCATGGACTGTAGCTCACCAGGCTTGTCTGTCCCTGGAATTCTCCTGGCAAAAATACTGGAGCAGGCAGCCATTCCCTTCTCCAGGGAATCTTCCCGACCTAGGGATTGAACCTGGGTCTCCCACATTGCAGGCATATTCTTTACTATCTGAGCCACCAGGGAAGCCCACTCAGGGAAGCATCCAAATTGAATGTGAAGAAGTAAAACAGTCATTATTTGCAGATGACATGATACTATATAGAGAAAAACACTAATGTCTCCCCCCAAAGACATTTAGAACTAATAGATGAATTCAGCAAAGTATAAAATTAATAAGCAGAAATGTTACATTTCTTTACACTAATAATACCAGAAAGAAAGTAAGAAAACCATCCCATTTAAATATCACATCAAAAAGAATAAAATAACTAGAAATATAGTTAACCAAGGAGTTGAAAGACCTATACTCTTAAAACTATAAAACACTGAGAAAGCAAAATGAAGATAATACCAAAAAATGGAAGATACCCCATCTTGGATTGGAAGATTAATATTGTTAAAATGTACATTGTGCCCAAAGAACTCTATAGATTTAATGCAATCCTCGTCAAAATACTCATAACAGTTTTTACAGAACTAGAACAAATAATTAAAAAATTTATATCAAACCACCAAGGGCCCCAGATAGCTAAGCAATCTTGAGGAAAAAAACAAAGTTCCCTGACTTCAGACTATACTACAAAGCTACAAAAATCTGACAGTATGAGACTGACGCAAAAACAACTGGAGGTAGAAAAACTGGATGGCTACATGTAAAAGAATGAAATTAGGACATTTCCTCACACCACATACAAAAATAAACTCAAAATGGATTAAAGACCTACATGTAAGAGCGGGAAACCATAAAAAACTTAGAAGAAAACATGGGTAGAACATTTTTTTGCCAAAAATCATAGCAAATTTGTTTGGATCTGTCTTCTCAGGCAAAGATAACAACAACAAAAAAGAACCAAACGGGACCTAATTAAACTTAAAACTTTTTGCACAGCAAAGGAAACCATCAGCAAAACAAAAAGATAGCCTACTGAATTGGAGAAAATGTTTGCTAATCACATGACCAGTAAGGGTCATATTTATTTAAAATATATTTATTTACAAATAATTCATACAACTCAATATGAAAAAAAAAAACTTCACTTAAAAATGGGCAGAAGACATGAATAGACATTTTTCCACAAAAAACATACAGATGGCTAACATGTACATGTGCCTATATATATATAGACACACAAACATATGCTGTAAGAAAGAATGAAATTTTTCCATTTACAACATGATTGGATCTGGAGAATATTATGTTTAGAGAAATAAATCAAAGACAAACTATATGTTATCACTTATATGTGGAATCTAAAAAATAAAACAAATGAATAAAAGTAACAAATCAGAAACAGACTCACAAATATAGAGAATAAAGTAGTGGTTACCAGTGAGGAGAAGTAAGGGAAGAGGGGCAAGATAGGAAGACATACAGACTACTATGTATAAAATAAATAAGCTACAAGGATATATTGTACAGCCCAGGGAATAGAGCCAATTTTAATAATAAGTTTAAATGGTGTTAAATCTATAAAAATATTGAATCACTATGCTGAACACTTGAGACTAATATTATAAATCAACTATACTTCAAAACAAAACAATACCTAGCAAATTAACAAGAAAAAAAGAAAGAAAGAAAGGAAGGAAATGCACACAAGAAACATAGAGTTGCCATGAACCAGCAATTCTACTCCTAGGTATATACCCAACATGAATGAAAAGATGTCCATGTAAATACTTGTATACAAATAATTGTAGCAACATTAATTACAATAGCCAAAAGGTGGAAACAACTCAAATGTTCATCAACAGATGAATAGATCAATAGATGTGACATATCCATGCAAAGAAAGGAAAGTGAAGTCACTCAGTCATGTCCGATTCTTTTGTGACCCCATGGACTGTAGCCTACCAGGTTCTTCTGTCCATGGGATTTTCCAGGCAAGAGTACTGGAGCGGGTTGCCATTTCAGCCATAAAATGAAATTAAATATTATTATGTATTACAATATGGATGAAAACTGAAAACATTATGGTAAGTTATAGAAGGGAGTTACGAAGGGATACATACTGTATGATTTTATTTATAGGAAATGTCCATAAAAGATAAATCTATTAAAATTGTATATTAGTAGTGGCCTAGGACTAAAGTGAGGGTCATTTGCGTGTATAGGGTAACAACTAAGGGATCCTGGGTCTCTTTTTGGGTTGATGAGAGTATTCTAAAACTCATTGGGATGATGGATATACAACTCCACCCAGTATTTAATTAATATACTAAAAAGTATATTCAAAATAAAATGTACATTGAATTGTACACTTTAAATGGGTGAACTATATCTTAATAAAGCTGTTTTTAAAACCTGTATATGAGTCACTGCATATAAAGTCAAATAATTTTCAACAAGAGTGTCAAGCCCATTCAATGAGGGAAAAGAACATCTTTCTAATAAATTTTGTCAGGGAAGCTAGATATGCATATACAAAACAATTAATATGGACCCTTATCTTACACCATATATAAAATTAAATCAAAACAGATCAAAGATCTGAAACCATAAAAATCTTAGAAGAAAACACAGGGATAAGCCTTCAATGCATTGGATTTGGCAATGATTTCTTGGATATGACAATGAAAGAACAGGCAACAAAAGTGAATATATTAAGATAAATTTTACTACATCTAAATTTAAAAGTTATATACACCAAAGGACACAAGCAACATAGTGAAAAAGAAACCTTCAGAACAGGAGAAAAAGATATGCAAATAATATACCTGGGAAGAGGTTAATATCCAGAATATATAAAGAACTCCTAAAACTTATAAAATAACCCAATTTAAAAGTGGACAAAGGACTTGAATAAACATCTCTCCAAAGAAGATAGGAAAGGACTCACAAGCATGTGAAAAGATGCTCAATATCACTAACATTAGGGAAATGCAAATCAAGACCACAATGAGGGACTTCCTTGCTGGCCCAGTGGCTAGGACTCCATACTCCCAATCAACGCAGGGGGCCTGAGTTCAATCACTGGTCAGGGAACTAGATCCTGCATGGCCACAGTGAAAACTGGAGATCCCATGTGCCAAGAATTTAAAGCAAAGTCTCAAAAGAATATTTGTACACCCATGTTCATAGCAGCATTATTCACAACAGCCAAAAGTGGAAGCAACCCAAATCTCCATCAGTAGATGAATAGATAAACAACATGTGGTATCTACATGCAATGGAATATCATTCAGCCTTGAAAAGGAGTGAAATTTTGACACATGCTATAACATCAGTGAACTTTGAGGACATTACACTAAGTAAAATAAGCCAGTCACAGAATGAAATGTACTGTCTTATTCTACTTGATTAAGGTATCTGGAGTCACCAAATTCATAGAGACAAACTAAATTGGTAGTTGCGAGGGGTTGGAAGGAGAAAGGAAATGGGGTTATTCAGGAAAAGGGGCTGCTACTGCTGCTGCTGCTAAGTCACTTCAAGCGTGTCCGACTCTGCGACCCCATAGACAGCAGCCCACCAGGCTCCCCCATCCCTGGGATTCTCAAGGCAAGAACACTGGAGTGGGTTGTCATTTCCTTCTCCAATGCATGAAAGGAAAAGTGAAAGGGA
>NW_011494734.1:2247739-2264944 GCF_000754665.1 Bison bison bison
GCGACCCCATGGGCCACAGCCTACCAGGCTCCTCCATCCATGGGATTTTCCAGGCAAGAGTACTGGAGTGGGGTGCCATTGCCTTCTCTGGGAAAGGGGGCTATAGAGTTTCAATTTTGTAAGATGAAAAATTCTGGAGATTTGCTGTACAACAATGTGAACATACCTAACATTACTGAATCATACCTAACACTACTAAACCATACACTTAAAAATGGTAAAGATGGCAAATTTTATGTTTATTTTACTACAATTAAAAATAAAATTAACAAATCCATATATATTGGGCAGAATGGGTTGATTGATCCCTCGTTCACTGGCATACCTGTTACTTTAAAAAAAAATAGATGTTAATTGCAGACTCTTGCTTCCCAGGTGTTACTAGTGGTACAGAACCCACCTGACAATGCAGGAGACATAAGAGAGTGGGGTTCAATCCCTGGGTTGGGAAGACCACCTGGAAAAAGGAATGGCAGCCCCCTCCAGTATTCTTGCCCAGAGAATTCCATGGACAGAGGAACTTGGTGGGATATAGTCTGTGGGGTCACAGATTTGGACATGACTGAAGTGACCTCAGAGCAGCATGCACTACAAGTTCAAGGTAGCTTTGTGTTTATTTTTAATCAGAATAGTATGCAGCACATGATATCTGATAGACTTAATGTTGTCTAAGAAGGTTTCTTTTTTAATTTATTTGTAATATCACTGCTGCTGCTGCTGCTAAGTCACTTCAGTCATGTCCGACTCTGTCTGACCCCATAGACGGAAGCCCACCAGGCTCCCCTGTCCCTGGGATTCTCCAGGCAAGAACACTGGAGTGGGTTGCCATTTCCTTTTCCAATGCATGAAAGTGAAAAGTGAAAGGGAATTCGCTTAGTCGAGTCCGACTCTTAGCGACCCCATAGACAGCAGCCCACCAGGCTCCTCAGTCCATGGGATTTTCCAGGCAAGAATACTGGAGTGAGGTGCCATTGCCTTCTCCGTGTAATATCACTAGTGTCCAGCAAATATTAACAAAGTTACTCAAAATCAGTGTTTTTTTCTGTTTATGGAAAGTAGGAGATGTCATACATGGTTCCCTCATACAGGCATATGGTTTTGGTTTTTTTTTGTTTGTTTGTTTGTATTAAATGAAAAATTCTTTAAATTCTATAGTGCTTTACAATTCTCAGAAGGTTTGCATACATGATTTCATATAATTTTATAATAACACTTTTTCCCCTACCCCATCTTGCCCCTCCCCCTCCCTCCTCCCATCGGTAACTATTAGTTTGTTCTCTGTATCTGTGAGTCTGCTTCTTTTTTGTTCTATTCATTAGTTTGTTGTATCTTTTATATTCCACATAAAAATGATCTCATATGGTATTTGTCTTTCTCTGTCTGACTTATTTCACTTAGCAGAACAAGCAACTCCAGAATCCCTACAACCTAAAATGGCTCTTTCTACCTGTCAAACTACCCAAATCTAGCTTAGCTTCCCATCAGTCTACTTCCTTGTCACAAGGGCTCTTTCTCCCTTTTGTCTTGGACTGCACAGCCAGGTATGGGCTTGTGTGTTTCAGCAGCCTTATGCCAATGCCCATCAAGAAGTGGGGAATTGTTGACTCTCTAACATTTTTATTTTGAATTAGCAGAAGAAATATTAGAATCTTTCTCATTGAGGGCAGAAAGTTCAAGAAAATCAGGGTCTCCTTCTTCCAGATTCCTCATCTCCATTCTTTTGCTTGCCAACTTCTCTGCACACTCTCAGTTCTCATGAGCTTTCTGGCACCTGCTCCCTTGCTCTGGTTTATTTCCTGCTCGGTTCCCCCTTTGTCTCCTGATCCTCTGCTTGGGGTTATCTGCATACTCTGCCATGAGTGGTGTCAATAGGTGGATCTCCACTCCAGATTACACACAAGATTCTAGACACATCTAGCTCCTCCCCTCTTTGTGATTGGCCTCAAAGCTATAGCTGTTCCCTGGCCTATAGCTTCCAGAGATAGGTATGGATTAGAATCACCGGTGTGCAATTTAAAAAAATAAATAGATGGCTTCTGAATAGCAGTTCTAGGAGCAGGTCTCAGCACTGTGTCTTGTTAAAAGGACCCCTGAGATGGGGAGGGGACATATATAAACCTATGGCTGATTCACGTTGTTTGGCAGAAACCAACACAATTCTGTAAAGCAACTGTCCTTCAATTGAAGAATAAATTAAAAAAAAAAAAAAGGACCCCAGAGAATTCTGATGATATGAATGGAGTTGGAAACACATGTTCCAACCTTTGCTGATTAGCCTTCAGAATGACTCTGCTCTCTTACCCCTTGTTGTTGTTGTCTAGTCACTAAGTCACATTCAACTCTTTGTGACCCCATGGACTGTAGCCTGCCAAGCTCCTCTGTTTATGGGATTTTTTCAGGCAAGAATACTGGAGTGGGTTGCCATTTCTTTCTCCAGAGGATCTTCCTGACTCAGGGATTGAACCCACATCTTCTGCACTGCAGGAGGGAAGCCCCTCTCATCCTCTTGGAGTCCCTGAAGTTACAGTTTTTGTTTATAGAGGGGCAAACATAATAAAAATTTTTCATTAAATTGGGAGTAAGTTCTTTCTACCCCATGGCCCTTCTATCAGTAAAACTAGACTATGGGACTAAGGATTAGTGACCCTAAGAAAGACAGATCATGACAGACAAAAGACAGATTTGGGGCTCATATATTTCAAAAATGAGATTCTTGAAATTAATACCAAAGAGAATATATTGCAAAGCCAGGGAACTCAACAGCAAGAACAAGCGTACATTCTTTGGGTGTCTGTTCATATTCCAAAAGTTAAGAACTTCGTGCATCAACTTTATGCCATAAGCAGAAACGCTGAGAAGATTCCTTGATTAAGGACTTAAATTAAGTCCAGCAACAAGAGACAGAGGAGATTCAGTCTCTGACCTTGTGCTTCACCCCCACTCAGCATAGCCACAGGAGAGGACCCAAGTCACATCCCAGGGAAGCCTGGGGAGGCAGCAGGCTTTCCAGAGAAACCTTCAGGGTCAACAACATGCAGCAGCAGCTAAGCAACAGAAATGGCATCAAGTTGTGTCGTCCAAGAGGGCACAGGCTGGTCTTCTAAGTCTCCTTTATATCCAGAGGGACAAGAAGACTTCTCAAGATTTCCCATGCTGCCAGGAGAGTTGCAGCAAGGCAGAAAGAGGGATGATGGATGAGAAGGGGTTCTGTGGCCACAAGGGAGGATACCATCAGAAGGAAAAGCCTATATGACACAGGCTGGAGTCCACAGCAAGACCCCTGGTTTCCATAGCACAACAGAGATGCTGACCAAAGACCAGACAATTACATCTCAGAGGAGGCTGGAGAGGACACAGAACCATCAGGATCTGATGCCCCTTCCCACAAATGCCTTAAGCTCTTCTCCCCATCTCACCTGTCCACTCCCTTCCCAACCCCCACTTCACCCCCATAAATAGAACTCCAGGAAATGGGAGAGACAGTTCTCTGAAATAAATGAGAAATCACTGAAGTGACTAAATCTGATGGGAAATAACTAGGTCACATTTTTGCCATCAGCAGAAATGGGATCTTGAGGTACGATTAATAACAGAGGGAGAATGTCGTATGCCTGAGATAAGCAGAGCATAGTCGTTCTGAGCTGATACACAAGGAACTAATAACAGTCTTAATCTCATACATTCAGTATAAATATGATTCTTAATAGTACATTAGTTGGACACTTTGAAATACTTGGGGTAAATATGTTGATAGGGGTTCTCTGGGCAAGTCTTGGTTCCAAAGGGAGGTAAGAGCTGCTGGAAATTTACAAAAGCTGGCTTAGCAGAAGGCTGGTTTAGCAACAGACAGAGCAGTATGTTCAGGAATCCTGTTAATCATTTTCATCAGAAGCCCAACTTTGTATAGAAGCACATGTATACCTGTGATGGATTCATTTTGATATTTGGCAAAACTAATACAATTATGTAAAGTTTAAAAATAAAATAAAAAAAAAAGAAATGTCATTACTGCTAATAATTTTTAAACTATTATTCTGGGCCGTGGTTTATCAGATAGAGTGGTAGCTATTGTTAGATTTTTTAAAACTAGATTGTCAAGTATAGATTTTAAAGCGAATTTGGAAGATCTTACATGGTCTAGAGCTGTGTTCTTCAGACTTCCTTATCAATCCATCAGTCTGCGCAAATAGCCCCAACAATTGTGTGCATGCAGCCCCAGTACTGCTAACTTGGGGAGAGGAGGGGCTTGTGTAACCAAGCTGACTACAGATCCTTGGTTCCTTCACTTTTACCCTCCTATGGATTATTTCATTCCCTCTTCACTCTTCTCAAACCTCTACTTCTCCCCAGGCTTGCTCAGCTAATGATCTTGCCCTTCAATCTCTGATAAAACAGTCATCAAAACAGAAAGTCCACTTCTTCTACCCCCACATCTACTGAGCCACCTACTCTGTGGCCTACACTCTGCTTTCTCTCCAGGTATTAGGGATACTGTCTCTGTTTGAGACCCCAACTGCTCTCCTCTCGACTACCCCATGACATGTCTCAGGTGAGGGCTTTCTTAATTTTTGCACCTCAGATGCCTTGCTGGCCTCATCAAGTCCTGGTTCTGCCTCAGAAGTGTATGCAGCATCCAACCACTACTCACCATCTCTACTGCTGCTGGTCTCAGCTGCTCCAGTGACTTATAAATTCGCTGGTCTTTTTTGCCATATCACCTGCACCATCTACTCTCAACACAGCAGTCCTAGTTCTTTCCCAGTGCAAATCAGCTGAGATCCTTCTTCACACAAAACTCTCCAGTGATTTCCCCTCTGCTGCCCCTCTACTCAGAGCAAAATCCAAAGTCCTGGTGGTGACCGGAAGACCCGACATGATCTGGAGGCCAGCAGCCCCTCTGACTGCAGCTCCTGCAGCAAGGCCTCCCCACCCCACCCCCGGCCTCCCCACTGGTCCTTGAATGCATGGAGTCAGGCCCACAAACAGACTCTGCTTTCACTACTTCCTCTGCCTGAGATGCTCTTCTTCCAGGAATCTGCATGATTCGGCCTCTTTCTTTATATGTCTGCTCAAATTCAATCTATCATTAGAGAGGCCCTTCCTGACCACTCTGCTGAAAAGAATGGTCCTCTTTATCCTGATATGTTGTCCTCCACAAGCATGTCATCACCTGGAAGACTTCATTCTCTCTCTCTTTTCTCCCATCTCCAACCAACTAGAATGTAACATTATGGCACCTCATTTGCCTTTTTGCCTGTTAATGTAAATATGCATCCCCACCACTGGCTACACAGCAGGCCCTCCATAAACATGTCTTAAATTATTATATGCACACTTATTTATGAGTAATTTTTATGCATGCCTATTGATCCACACATATGGTATTAATAATCTTTATTCCTTAATAAAGTTAAGTTCTAACAGTCCCCTTTCTCCTTACCCCCACCTCTGCTTTATTCTATTAAGCTTCCTTAAGCTGGACCACTGTGCCCACCTCATGGACTACCTTTGTTCCTTGTCACAGAGACCCACTAGAGGGCCAGTATCATACTGTTCCTTCATGCTCAGGAGGAAAACTGGATGAGAACTATTGGTTCAGAACTTCCTCTGTTATTTTCACCATAACATTTCAGAAATGGTCTACTGTTCCATCAAAGAAATACAACTATTCTCTAGAATTCTATTTTTAAACCACAAAAATATCTTCCCTCCCCCCCTACACACCCCCCCAATTCCACCACCATTATTCAGTAATAATAAATTTATTCAAATATGAATTAAAAATTAGGGGAAAAATCACTTTTATATATAAACATGTTCATACTGGTATACAGTATATGTGCAGATAAAAATGTTTCTACTTATATAAATGCATATACATGTCCATCAACCTAGCAACTTTGCATATAGGCTTCCTTTAAAAGAAAAAAGCTGTAAAAATTAACACCAACTGTTAACACAAATAAAGCACTTTAAAATGTAGCCTGGATGTTTCAGAATGCAAAGCTTTAAGGGTGGTGCTCATCCGAGTCTAGTGCAACAATTCTCTGAAAGTTAAGCAAAGACACTTTTCTCCCCTGTGGTTTCTTTTTGTGAATATAATGAGTCCTGACTACCCCTCGCCCACTCTTGCTTTGTGACCAGAGGCTGGTTCATCTCCCATCTTTAGGCTGCATGCAAAAAGGATGGGAGCCATGAGAATGGTGACCACAGAAGCAAATACCCGGCATTTTATCAGGGAGGGCAGCGGTGGGGAGAGAGGGTGGGGATCGGAGAAGGCCTGATTTGTCCAGGAAAAAAAAAAAGAGATGATGCCTATTTCCTCCATGGAGAGGATGTTATATGAGGTGGTGAGTCAGTGCAAATCAAGATTTCCACTGGGGGTGGGGGGCAGTATATAGACAAGCATTCAGGGTGTGGGGAAAGGGAAATCGCACCTAATTTCTTTCCTGCTCTTACAGTTTTGAAGGCACAGTCAACCTAACTTTGTGCCAGCCTCTTTTCCTTTTCTTTCTAATTAAAGGGCAGCACCAAGGGATAAATGTGGCAGAACAAAACCGTGAGCACTGGGATGCTTACAGGAATGACCAAAGAAGGGGCGACTGAGACATTCTGAACAGCCAGATTTCACTAGAATTGAACACAGGTGGTCCTCAAATTGGCTTTTTTTTGCTTCATCTGTCTGGTCCTCAAGTCCTCACTTCTGCTTTCTAAGTACATTTACCCAGCCTGTATCTTCAACAGGCTCTCAAGGTGCCAAAGCTTAGAAGGCCCATGGAGTGGGATGAGGGGTATTATTCTAACTATTCTGTTGAAAAAACAAGATGGAGACTCAAATTTGCATTAGGCCCGTGAACAACACATACCCACATCCACATCACACACCCAGACCATACACCCACACCATACATCCACACACTACTTACACCACCACCACCCCTCCCTGCCCCCATCTCCATCCCCACATTTCCCACTGCCAGGCCAGACAGTAAGACTAGTCTTGACAAAACTAGACTCCTCCACACTTATCTAGCAGCTACCCCCTCCAACTTCCCCTCTTTTTTGGGCCTCTCTCCATGTGCCCAAGGACAGGGGACAAGAGAAGAAAATCAAGCCAGGTCAAGAACCTCCCCGGTCCCCTCCCACCCCAGACTGTCTCCATTGCTTGTGCTTTGGAGCAGGCTTGTACCGGTGTCTGGAGCATCCCATCCAAATCCACCAGCATGGTGGTGATCACAAGGGTAGCCAGCAGGCAGCCTGAAAGCAGCTGGAAGGGTGGGCATGTTAACAGAGAAATCTAAACATTACAAATCAGGGCGCAGGTTCTTTGGGGCAGCAGTTGTGAAACTTACCAGGACACCATTGCTCTCAACCCAAGTATTTGCCTGAGTACTTCAAATGTCTAGGTGTCTTCATAGCTATTTATGAAAGCAGAAGACCAAATTTAAGTCCAGTGCTCCGGGCAACATGAATGTTTAGTATGTCTGGCTAGTGCTGAAAAACAGTAGCAAGAGGGAAACTCCACTCTAAAGTTTTTTTTTTTTTTTTCCATTGAAATGGTTTTTCTGGTTTGATGATAATATGGCTGGAAAAATACAGAAAAGAATAAAGAATGTAAAAATCTGTACTGTAAGTTTACTGCCTTAGAGCGGAACAGTGCTGCTGTTTTTATACAGATCTTTCAAGGTGTGTGTGTCGGTGTCATGTAACCTCTTTTTTCTAGTGCAGTTATTATTTTTACAAAATAATACTTATCTGTAAAAAAAAAGTTTTTGCTTATTTGTAAATACTCATTTACAAAAGCAATGCATGTTCCTTGACACAAGTTTCAAGCAACATCATTGAAATAAAAAGTTAAAGACCCACACTCAACTCTTCTCACCTTCTTCAAACTCCTACTACCCCGTGTGATCATTATTCATGGTTTGCAGAATATTCTAGACCCTTCCCAGATGATCAGACCTTTAAAAAAAACAAAGACTGTATCCTATATAAATACTCTCTCACAATCTGGTTTTCCCTCAATAAAATAGTACCATATCAATACATATAGATTTGTCTGAGTCTTTTAATTATTGTAGAGTTTTGTAACAGGAGCATAATACATCTTATCTAAGGGTAATTGAGCAGGGCTCTATGGGACCTGCCCAGAACAGGACTCTCCCCAGTGTCCTCTGCCTGCCTTTTGAAAAATTTTAGTCAAAGAATAAATTTAATCAGAGAAATGAGAAAATGCAGAAAGGAAAATAGTCAAGCAAGACAAAATAATAATAGTTGTAATTAAACAAACTCAAGGACCTTTGGTTCCTCTTTAAGGGCTATAAATAATATTCTGAGCCATGTCCTTTGAGCTGCTTTGTAGCTACTGAACCCACCACCAGGCAGAGAAAGTGTATACTGCCCACAAGCACGTGGACCCCCAGACGGATTGCGACTAGATGGTTGATGATGTTAACTCCCATGTGTCTCACCGCCAAGCAGGAGAATGTCCACAAGCTGGTCATGCACCCCACAACCTCCCTCCTTCACTCTTCTTTAAAAATCTTTCCCTGGAAGCCATCAGGGAGCTCAGACTGAGCTCTAGCTGTCCCCAATTTTTGTACAGCACATTACAATAAACGCTGCACTTTCCTTCCCCACAACCCTATGTCAGTAGATAGACTTTACTGTGCACAGACAAGGGGACCCAAGTTTGGTTCAGTGACAGAAGTATTCCTCTATTGGTGCAGACATTTGTCATCTTCCTCTCATCCTTCCTTCGTCTATTTATTCCTTTTTGCTGTAAAAAAAATAATGCTTCAGTGAGCATTCACACTTCAAACACCAGTTTGAGAGCTCCCCTTTGTCTATTGCTGTTTATGAGTGAAGAGAGGTGAATTCACACAAATGGGTGATATAGGTCTCCCCAGAGCCAGGGAGTCTTGCTTCTCATGAAGGAGGGCTCATTGCAGGTTCTATGTTAATGTGGGCTTCATTAGGCTGCCTCCTCTGAGGTTCATGGTCAGGGAACAGCCAATATTAGAAGAACATTGGGCAAATTTTTCTTGCACTCAGTTGTTCTTTCTCTTAGTGCTTGGTGTGGACATCTGGTAGCAGTTCAAGCCCAGTTCTGCTTATTCATCAGAACCAACACTCATCTAGGAGCCCTCTCCTCTCTGGACAAATCCTTTATTTTCTATTAACTATTTATTTTCTATTTTCTATTATTTTCTATTTATTTTCAGATGCAGTCACTTGAGCCACAGAAGGCATGAAAATAAAAATATTCTCACTATTTCTATGGCACTATTCACATGATTATTATAGAAATAATCCACATCAGCATACTACAATATTTGTTTTATTCTTGAATGTTGTAACCTCTGAGGGGAAAATTATCTTTATTTGAAAAAGGTTAAAAATGAAAATACAAGTTACAAGTCTTTGCTAGAAAATTGTGGGAAAGGGGTTAGATAAAACTATATGGAGTGTATTGGTGTTTTTCTTTCTGGCTTACTTCATTCTGTATAATAGTCTCCAGTTTCATCCACCTCATTAGTGGCAGATTCATGTTGATGTATGGCAAAACCAATACAATATTGTAAAGTAATTAACCTCCAATTAAAATAAATAAATTTATACTTTTTTAAAAAACTATATGGAGTTGAAGAAGGTATCAATTAAATATAGAAATCTAAAAACAGAGAGGGAAAGAGAGACAAAGAGCCACAGTATAGTAAACCTTACTGTAAAAATGAGCTTCAGGGATCCGTATAAAAACTGTTCCCTAAAATTCAAGATGCCATAAGTTATCAGTTAATTCTGCTTTTAAGCAATGACACATTGTCTGACCAATTATCTTTAATTTTTCACAATTTGAATTATTAGTTGCCTTCATGGTATAGCAGTCATAATAATCAAACCAGGAGTCTGGGACATTATTGTATATCTTCTCAGTATGACTTTGAGCCTTAGTTTCCTCATCATTAAAATGAGGAGACACACACAATTTCCAGCTCTCAAATGCTATATATACCCTTCAGAGAGAGGCATTTAGTTTATTTCCTTATTATTCCCATTATTTCTGAATATTCATATGACAAAATGGACCATACATGCCTGAAAAATTACCATGAAGAAAATCACAACCCAAATTGGTAAAACCCAGGTAATGTAAACAAATTCACATGAATTCTTAGGTATTATCTAATTCAATGCTGTATGTATGTTCCCTTTTGTCAATATAACTTTAGAAAATTCTCCAACTTACCCTCAGAAAATTCCCTTTAGAATCCAGTGATTGAGAAAACACATTATATAAAACCACTAGGATGCATTCCATAACGTTTTTAAATTGAAAATCTATTTCACTTATCATATATAACTGAAAAATAATAATAATTCACATCACTAATATGAATACAATGCTTGAGGTGTATATGATCTCGCAGACCCAGTAACCAGTGTCTTTGTCCTCTCGCTAACCCCACCTCAGTGGTCTTCAGCCCATATGTCAAGAACTACTCCTCTACAACTTGCCACCACAAGAGAATTTTAGAGATAAAGGGACTTTACTGAATACAATTTCCATTACTCTTATTTTACCAGATATTAGCTATGGAGTATCCAAAAATTATCATGAGCAGAACTAAAGCTAGAACTCACATGTGTGGATTCCTTGTTCCCTTACTATTCTGGAATATGGCCAATCATCTCCTTTGTAGTAGGTTCTATGGGTGCCCTATTCAGACCCCATTTACCTGGCTGATGCCTCCATCCTCCAAAACTGTTGAGTGTTGCTGCTGACAGCTCACAGCTATACCCTTCACCCAAGAATTGCCTTCAGCAGAGCTTAGTTTCCTGGAAATGCCCATGAGGGCTATGCCTCTCCCGGCTCCTCCATGGGCAGTCCACAGGCAATGACTGACTGATGTAATGGCCTCAGAACTTCCTGTGGGGTCAGTTTCAGATTAGACTTTAGTTGAACTCAAATCTGCTCAGCTTCTTTTCTGGCTGTATCCTGCTTCCCTGTTCTTCTGTAGTTTCCTCCTGAGAGGACATTCTCAATGACTCACTTGCACAAAAATTTCCATTTCAGGCTTTGCTTCTAAAAACATGACCTAGGGTGCGGTCCTAAGATGGCGGAGGAATAGGACAGGGAGACCATTTTCTCCCCCACAATATCATCAAAAGAACATTTGAATGCTGAGTAAATTCCACAAAACAACTTCTAAATGCTGGCAGAGGACATCAGGCACCCAGAAAAGCAGCCCATTGTCTTCAAAAGGAGGTAGGAAAAAATATGAAAGATAAAAAGAGACAAAAGAGGTAGGGATGGAGCTCTGTCCCAGGAAGGGAGTCTTAAAAAACCGAGACATTTCCAAACACCAGGAAATACTCTCACTGCCGAGTCTGTGGCAAACCTTGGAACCACAGAGGGCAACATAACCGGGAGGAAAAATAAAAAAATAATGAAAACCCACAGATTATGTGCCCAACGGTAACTCCCAGTGGAAAACCAACACAGACGCCTGCATCTGCCACTAGCAAGCGGGGACTGGGCAGGGAGGCACAGGTTGTATTGCTTAGAGTAAGGACCAGGCCTGAATGCCCCGAGGACAATCTGAGGGAACTAACTTGGGCTAGCAAACCAGATTGTGGGATAGCTACCAGGCGAAAAGCCCTAACCTAAGACACCGCCAGGCCCGCTCACAGAACAAAGGACTGATCAGAGCTAACCGGCTGCAAACCACCCATCCCCCTCTGGTGACAGGCAGGTGAGGGCAGCCAGAGCCGGAAGAGGGCAATCATGGCCCCAGAGAGGCATCATCTACCAAACTGCAAGCAGGCTTCATTGCTAACCAAGACTTCTTGGGATTCTGGACAGTCAACATCTGCCTGAGAAGGTGTGCTGGTTGTACACCCAGAAAACCAACTGGCAGGGATGGGGGAGGTGATAAGTCTCAGCAACCGCGCTCACCAAACACCTGGTCGCCTGAGCTGCTCAGACCTGGGAAGGGCACAAAACGCAGGCCCAACTGAGTCTGCACCTCTGAGGACTACCTGAGTACCTGAACCTGAGCAGCTTAGACATGGGAAGTGCCTACAACCCAGGGCCGGCCTCAGACAGTTCCAGGCAGAGCAACCTAGAGCCTAAGCAGTGTAGACAGGGAAACCACACACGATGTGAACGGGGGCAAACCCAGTGTGGCCAAGACACTGTGAGCACATGCCAGTGTTATTTGCAGCGTCCCTCCCTCCCCACAGCACAACTGAACAAATGAGCCTAAAAGAGTGTCCATCACCGCCCCCTTATGTCAGGGCAGAAATTAAACACTGAAGAGACCAGCAAACAGAAGAAGCTAAAACAGAGAGAACTGCCTTGGAAGTGACAGATGCAACAGATTAAAACCCTGTAGTTAGTACCGACTACATAGGAAGGGGCCTATAGATCTTGACAAATAGAAGCCGGATCAAGGAACTATCCGAAAATGAACTGACCCCACACTGCCCACAACAACACCAGAGAAAGTCCTAGATATATTTTTTACTGTTTTTACTATAATTATTTAATTTTTTTTTATTTTTAAGTCCTTTTTTATTCCTCTAATTTTCATTTTTATAATCTATTATTGGAGAAGGCAATGGTACCCCACTCCAGTACTCTTGCCTGGAAACTCCCATGGACAGAGGAGCCTGGTAGGCTTCAGTCCATGGGGTCGCTAAGAGTCGGACTCAACTGAGCGACTTCACTTTCACTTTTCACTTTGATGCATTGGAGAAGGATGTGGCAACCCACTCCAGTGTTCTTGCCTGGAGAATCCCAGGGATGGGGGAGCCTGGTGGGCTGCCATCTGTGGGGTCACACAGAGCTGGACATGACTGAAGCAACTTAGCAGCAGCAGGAGCAATCTACTATACTTTACAAAAAAAAAAAAGAGAGAGAGAGAGACCCTATTTTTTTAAAGCAAACTTCATATATATATATATTTTATAATTTTTGTGACTTTTTTTACTTTAATATTGTATTTTTGAAAATCCAACCTCTACTCTAGATTTTTAATCTTTGCTTTTTGGTATTTGTTATCAATTTTGTACCTTAAAGAATCCAATCTTCAGTACCATTTTTACTTGGACAGATATTATTGGCTTGACTGCTCTATCCCCCTTTGGACTCTCCTTTTTCTCCACCAGGTCACCTCTATCTCCTCCCTCCCTCTTCACTTCTCTACCCAACTCTGTGAATCTATTTGTGTGTTCCGGACAGTGGAGAACACTTAGGGAACTGATTACTGGCTGGATATGTCTCTTTCCTTTTGATTCCCCTCTTTTATCATCCTGGTCACCTCTGTCTCCTTTCTCCCTCTTCTCTTCTCTGTGTAACTCCATGATCATATCTGAGCAGTCCAGACTGTGGAGTCCACATAAGGAAGTGATTACTGGCTACCTTGCTCTCTCCTCTTTTGATTCCACCTCATCTCATTCTGGTCACCTCTATCTCCCTCCTCCCTCTTCTCTTCTCCATGTAACTCTGTGAACCTCTCTGGGTGTCCCTCACTGTGGAGAAACTTTTCATCTTTAACCTAGATGTTTTATCAATGGTACTGCATAGATGGAGAAGTCTTGGGCTACTGTAAAAATAAGACTGAAAACCAGAAGCAGGAGGCTTAAGTCCAAATCCTGAGAACACCAGAGAACTCCTGACTCCAGGGAACATTAATTGACAGGAGTTCATCAAATGCCTCCATACCTACACTGAAACCAAGCACCACCCAAGGGCCAGCAAGTTCCAGAGCAAGACATACCATGCAAATTCTCCAGCAACACAGGAACATAGCCCTGAGCTTCAATATACAGGCTGCCCAAAGTCACTCCAAACCCATTGACATCTCATAACTCATTACTGGACACTTCATTGCACTCCAGAGAGAAGAAATCCAGCTCCACCCACCAGAACACCAACACAAGCTTGCCTAACCAGGAAACCTTGACAAGCCACCCGCACAACCCCACCCAGTGAGGAAAATCCACAATAAAGAAAACTGCACAAACTGCCAGAATACAGAAAGGCTACCCCAAACATGGCAATATAAACAAGATGAAGAGACAGAGGAATACCCAGTAGGTAAAGGAACAGGAGAAATGCCCACCAAACCAAACAAAAGAGGAAGAGATAGGGAATCTACCTGATAAAGAATTCTGAATAATGATAGTGAAAATGATCCAAAATCTTGAAAACAAAATGGAATCACAGATAAATAGCCTGGAGACAAGGATTGAGAAGACACAAGAAAGGTTTAACAAGGACCTAGAAAAAATAAAAAAGAGTCAATATATAATGATTAATGCAATAAATGAGATCAAAAACACTCTGGAGGCAACAAATAGTAGAATAACGGGGGCAGAAGATAGGATTAGTGAAGTAGAAGATAGAATGGTAGAAATAAATGATTCAGCGAGGAAAAAATAAAAACGAATTAAAAGAAATGAGGACAATCTCAGAGACCTCTGGGACAATGTCAAACGCCCCAATATTTGAATCATAGGAGTTTCAGAAGAAGAAGACAAAAAGAAAGACCATGAGAAAATACTTGAGGAGATAATAGTTGAAAACTTCCCTAAAATGGGGAAGGAAATAATCACCCAATTCCAGGAAACCCAGAGAGTCCCAAACAGGATAACCCAAGGCAAAACACCCCAAGACACATATTAATCAAATTAACAAAGATCAAACACAAAGAACACAGCAAAACAACAAATAACAAATAACACACAAGAGGATTCCCATAAGGATAACAGCTGATCTTTCAATAGAAACTCTTCAGGCCAGGAGAAAATGGCAGGGCATAATTAAAGTGATGAAAAAAAAAATAACCTACAGCCCAGATTACTGCACCCAGCAAGGATCTCATTCAAATATGAAGGAGAAATCAAAAACTTTACAGACAAGCAAAAGCTGAGAGAATTTAGCACCACCAAACCAGCTCTCCAACAAATGCTAAAGGATCTTCTCTAGACAGGAAACACAAAAAGGGAGTATAAACTCGAACCCAAAACAATAAAGTAAATGGCAACGGGATCATACTTATCAATAATTACCTTAAACTTAAGTGAGTTAAATGCCCCAACCAAAAGAAAGACCGGCTGAATGGATACAAAAACAAGACCCCTATATATGTTGTCTACAAGAGACCCACCTCAAAACAGGGGACACACACAGACTGAAAGTGAAGGGCTGGAAAAAGATATTCCATGCAAACAGAGACCAAAAGAAAACAGGAGTAGCAATACTCATATCAGATAAAATAGACTTTAAAACAAAGGCTGTGAAAAGAGACAAAGAAGGACACTACATAATGATCAAAGGATCAATCCAAGAAGAAGATATAACAATTATAAATATATATGCACCCAACATAGGAACACCGCAATATGTAAGACAAATGCTAACAAGTATGAAAGGGGAAATTGACAAGAACACAATAATAGTGGGAGACTTTAATACCCCACTCACTCCTATGGATAGATCAACTAAACAGAAAATTAACAAGGAAACACAAACTTTCAATGATACAATAGACCAGTTAGACCTAATTGATATCTATAGGACATTTCACCCCAAAACAATGAATTTCACCTTTTTCTCAAGCACACACGGAACCTTCTCCAGGATAGATCACATCCTGGGCCATAAATCTAGCCTTGGTAAATTCAAAAAAATTGAAATCATTCCAAGCATCTTTTCTGACCACAATGCAGTAAGATTAGATCTCAATTACAGGAGAAAAACTATTTAAAATGCCAACATATGGAGGCTGAACAACACACTGCTGAATAACCAACAAATCACAGAAGAAATCAAAAAAGAAATCAAAATATGCACAGAAACAAATGAAAATGAAAACACAACAACCCAAAACCTGTGGGACACTGTAAAAGCAGTGCTAAGAGGAAGGTTCATAGCAATACAGTCATACCTCAAGAAACAAGAAAAAAGTCAAATAAATAACCTAACTCAATACCTAAAGCACCTAGAAAAGTAAGAAATGAAGAATCTCAGGGTTAGTAGAAGGAATGAAATCTTAAAAATTAGGGCAAAAATAAATGCAAAAGAAACAAAAGAGACCGTGGCAAAAATCAACAAAGCCAAAAGCTAGTTCTTTAAGAGGATAAATAAAATTGACAAAGCATTAGCCAGACTCATCAAGAAACAAAGGGAGAAAAATCAAATCAATAAAATTAGATATGAAAATTGAGAGATCACCACAGACAAAGCAGAAATACAAAGGATCATAAGAGACTACTATCAGCAATTATATGCCAATAAAAATGGACACCTTGGAAGAAATGGACAAATTCTTAGAAAAGTACAACTTTCCAAAACTGAGCCAAGAAGAAATAGAAAATCTTAATAGACTTATCACAAGCATGGAAATTGAAACTGTAATCAGCAATCTCCCAGCAAACAAAAGCCCAGGTCCAGACGGCTTCACAGCTGAATTCTACCAAAAATTTAGAGAAGAGGTAACATCTATCCTACTCAAACTCTTCCAGAAAATTGCAGAGGAAGGTAAACTTCCAAACTCATTCTATGAGGCCACCATCACCCTAATACCAAAACCTGACAAAGATGCCACAAAAAAAGAAAACTACAGGCCAATATCACTGATGAACATAGATGCAAAAATCCTTAACAAAATTCTAGCAATCAGAATCCAACAACACATTAAAAAGACCACACACCATGACCAAGTGGGCTTTATCCCAGGGATGCAAGGATTCTTCAATATCCGGAAATCAATCAACATAATACACCACATTAACAAATTGAAAAATAAAAGCCATATGATTATCTCAATAGATGAAGAGAAAGCCTTTGACAAAATTCAACATCCATTTATGATAAGAACTCTCCAGAAAGCAGGAATAGAAAGAACATACCTCAACATAATAAAAGCTATATATGACAAACCCACAGAAAACATTATCCTCAATGGTGAAAAATTGAAAGCATTTTCCCTAAAGTCAGGAACAAGACAAGGGTGCCCACTTTCACCACTACTATTCAAAGACTCCACCAGAAAATTACTAGAGCTAATCAATGAATATAGTAAAGTGGCAGGATATAAAATCAACACACAGAAATCCCTTGCATTCCTATATACTAATAATGAGAAAATAGAAAGAGAAACTAAGGAAATAATTCCATTCACCATTGCAATGAAA
>NW_011494734.1:2265044-2265530 GCF_000754665.1 Bison bison bison
TATTTTTCACAGAGCTAGAACAAATAATTTCACAATTTGTATGGAAATACAAAAAACCTCGAATAGCTAAAGCTATCTTGAGAAAGAAGAATGGACCTGGAGGAATCAACCTGCCTGACTTCAGGCTCTACTACAAAGCCACAGTCATCAAGACAGTATGGTATTGGCACAAAGACAGAAATATAGATCAATGGAACAAAATAGAAAGCCCAGAGATAAATCCATGCACCTATGGACACCTTATCTTTGACAAAGAAGGCAATATACAATGGAGAAAAGACCATTTCTTTACCAAGTGGTGCTGGAAAAACTGGTCAACCACTTGTAAAAGAATGAAACTAGAACACTTTCTAACACTATACACAAAAATAAACTCAAAATGGATTAAAGATCTAAACGTAAGACCAGAAACTATAAAACTCCTAGAGGAGAACATAGGCAAAACACTCTCCAACATAAATACACAGCAGGATCCTCTATCGACCC
>NW_011494734.1:2265630-2266081 GCF_000754665.1 Bison bison bison
ACAAAATTACTAGAGCTAATCAATGAATATAGTAAAGTGGCAGGATATAAAATCAACACACAGAAATCCCTTGCATTCCTATATACTAATAATGAGAAAATAGAAAGAGAAACTAAGGAAATAATTCCATTCACCATTGCAATGAAAACAATAAAATACTTAGGAATATATCTACCTAAAGAAACTAAAGACTTATATATAGAAAACTATAAAACATTGGTGAAAGAAATCAAAGAGGACACTAACAGATGGAGAAATATACCATGTTCATGAATCAGAAGAATCAAAATAGTGAAAATGAGTGTTCTACCCAAAGCAATCTATAGATTCAATGCAATCTCTATCAAGCTACCAACGATATTTTTCACAGAGCTAGAACAAATAATTTCACAATTTGTATGGAAATACAAAAAACCTCGAATAGCTAAAGCTATCTTGAGAAAGAAGAATG
>NW_011494734.1:2266181-2278138 GCF_000754665.1 Bison bison bison
AAAAACTGGTCAACCACTTGTAAAAGAATGAAACTAGAACACTTTCTAACACTATACACAAAAATAAACTCAAAATGGATTAAAGATCTAAACGTAAGACCAGAAACTATAAAACTCCTAGAGGAGAACATAGGCAAAACACTCTCCAACATAAATCACAGCAGGATCCTCTATGACCCCCCTCCCAGAATATTGGAAATAAAAGCAAAAATAAACAAATGGGATCTAATTAAAATTAAAAGCTTCTGCACAACAAAGGAATCTATAAGCAAGGTGAAAAGACAGCCTTCAGAATGGGAGAAAATAATAGCAAATGAAGCAACTGACAAAGAATTAATCTCAAAAATATACAAGCAACTCCTGCAGCTCAATTCCAGAAAAATCAATGACCCAATCAAAAAGTGGGCTAAAGACCTAAACAGACATTTCTCCAAAGAAAACATACAGATGGCTAACAAACACATGAAAAGATCCTCAACATCACTCATTATCAGAGAAATGCAAATCAAAACCACAATGAAGTACCGTTTCATGCCAGTCATAATGACTGCTATCCAAAGGTCAACAAGCAATAAATGCTGGAGAAGGTGTGGAGAAAAGGGAACCCTCTTACACTGTTGGTGGGAATGCAAACTAGTACAGCCACTATGGAGAACAGTGTGGAGATTCCTTTAAAAACTGGAAATAGAACTGCCATACAACCCAGCAATCCCACAGCTGGACATACACACCGAGGAAACCAGAATTGAAAGAGACACATGTACCCCAATGTTCATCACAGCACTGTTTATAATAGCCAGGACATGGAAGCAACCTAGATGTCCATCAGCAGATGAATGGATAAGAAAGCTGTGATACATGACGGAGTATTACTCAGCCATTAAAAAGAATACATTTGAATCAGTTCAAATGAGGTGGATGAAACTGGAGCCTATTATACAGAGTGAAGTAAGCCAGAAAGAAAAACACCAATACAGTATACTAATGCATATATATGGAATTTAGAAAGATGGTAACAATTACCCTGTATGCGAGACAGCAAAAGAGACATAGATGTATAAAACAGTCTTTTGGACTCTGTGGGAGAGGGCAAGGGTGGGATGATTTGGAGAATGGCACTGAAACATGTATAACATATGCGAAACGAGTCGCCAGTCTAGGTTCAATGCATGATACAGGATGCTCGGGGCTGGTGCACTAGGATGACCCAGAGGGATGGTATGGGGAGGGAGGTGGGAGGGGCTTCAGGATGGGGAACACATGTACACCCATGGCAGATTCATGTTGATGTATGGCAAAACCAATACAATATTGTAAAGTAAAAAAAAAAAATTAATTAATTAAAAAAATAAATCTATAAAAAAATAAAATAAAGAACATGACCTAAGACCGTCATTTCCAAAAATAGAGCTGACACCAGTACGAGCCTTGCCATTCTGTCTTGATATGGCTCAAATCATTAGAAATGTTTTTTATTATTATTTTACTAAGGTCACACCTGCCTCTATAATTTCCACCCATGGTTCTATGTAGAATAAGTCTCATCCCTGTCCAAATGACAGTCCCTCAGATATTTGAAGTGGGAAGAACACTATGTCTTCTTTAAATCTTTTTTCTGGGATGTGAGGAAAAAAACAATTTTTTTTTAAAATCACAGAATGACATTTTAACTTAGGGTAATGTCTGAAAACAGACATTTCATGGAGCAGAATGATGGAACATCAGCTAGAAGAGAATTTTAAGAAGGCTATGTTCAAATCCTCTGGGGAAGTGAGGGTATAATGCAGCATAGAATTGAGGAGGAGACCAACCCTCAGTGGGGGGAAAAAAGACAGAAATTACTTAAAAACAGACACAATGAATAACTACAAGAATCCCATGGAAGAGAAATCTCATAATTCTCAGGATAAAATATCATAGAAATAGGTCAGGGAGAAACTCTGGAACTCATATGTCAATGCACAAACATATAAATATATATGTTTCTATATATATAGAGAGAGAGAATATAACTTATGTTTCTATATATAAGATACACATATCTTATATATATAAGAAGTATATGTATATATAAGACACATATATCTTTTATATATATATATATATAAGATTTTTAGGTAAGTAATGGTAAACAGTGTCTCAGAAACATCAAGAGATTGATAAGATGCATACAATACAATATAGAAATATACCTTGTGCAAAGGGACCTCACGTCCAAGGTAAGAGAAACCCAAGTAAGATGGTAGGCACTGAGAGAGGGGATCAGAGGGAAGACAGACTGAAACTACAATCACAGACAACTAGCCAATCTGATCACATGGACCACAGCCTTGTCTAACTCAATGAAATTAAGCCATGCCGTGTAGGGCCACCCAGGTGATAGTGGAGAGGTCTGACAGAATGTGGTCCACTGGAGAAGGGAATGGCAAACCACTTCAGTATTCTTGCCTTGAGAACCCCATGAACAGTATGAAAAGACAAAAAGATAGGACACTGAAAGATGAACTCCCCAGGTCGGTAGGTGCCCAATATGTTACTGGAGATCAGTGGGACATGGGTTTGGGTGAACTCTGGGAGTTGGTGATGGACATGGAGGCCTGATGTGCTGCAGTTCATGGGGTCGCAGAGTTAGATGTGACTGAGCAACTGAACTGAACTGAACTGAAAGGGAAAATGTTTCAATGAAGGGATAAGATAGGAAAACTGTGTCCCAATGTCTACATAGGGATACACTGTTCTATTATAGGCATGCATTTCATTAAAAAAAAAAATAATGTACATATTCCCATGGAAGTTCAAAATCTGAGGGCAGACGCATTTAAAAGAGAACAAACCCTGAAATAAAACTACTATCTTCAAGAGAAAATAATAGAGATACCCAGCCAGATGAAAGGTTTAAAAATGCTGAACAACATTTTGTGGGGACTTTATAATTTTAAACATGCTTTCTCAATTTTTTTTTTTTTTTTACTTTTACACCCTCACAGTAATCCTAGCAGATGAGTTATGTGTTATCACCATTTTATGGAAGTTATGTGAGGTTAATTATAATTTCCAAATCACCCAATTCTTAAACAGTAGATCCAAGGCTTGAGCACTAGTCTTCTCAGTCTAAAGTCAATGTTTTTGCCACCTCACCACTCTGGCTTCTAACACACAAAGCAAAACTACTAAAGCATTGGCCGTCTGGACCCTGGTGGTGGTTTTATGCTATTAACAACATCACTAATTTCCTAAGGTTGCCATGTACATTACCATAAACTAGGTGGCTTAAAACAACAGAAATGTATTGTCTCACAGTTTGGCAACTAGAAGTCTAAATTTAAGGTGTTGGCAGGGTCATGCCCGCTCTGAAGGCTCTAGGGAAGAATCCTTCTTGTCTCTTTCTAGCTTCTGGCGTTGGCTTGCAATTCTTGGCATTCTTTGGCTTGCAGACACATCACTCCAACCTTGGCCTCCAAGGCCTTCACATGGTGTTCTCCCTGGGTCCAAATTTCCCTCTTATTATAGGAACACTAATCACACTGAATTTATTCCCCCACCCCCACCCCAGTCCAGTAGGACTTAACTTGATTATATCTGCAAAGACCCTATTTTTCAGTAAGGTCACATCCACAGGTTCCAGGTAGACGTAAATCTGAGGAGACATATGCAACCCAGGTTGCACTAGTGCTAAAGAACTCGCCCACCAGTACAAGAGACGTAAGAGTCACGGATTCAATTCCTGGATTGGAAAGATCCCCTGGAGGAGGGCATGGCAACCTACTCCAGTATTCTTCCCTGGAGAATCCCACAGACAGAGGAGTCTGGCAGCCTGCAGTCCATAGGGTTGCAAAGAGTCAGACATGACTGAAGCAACTTAGCACACAGCACAGCATTCAAGTCAGTACACAGCAGAATGAGTGACCTGTTCTTGGTTTGTGTTGCTGAAAATTTTCCCTCTGAAGGGAAAGGAAGAAATTTCTTTTTAAACTTTTATTCTGGATTCCAGTTTGACCAACGAGAAGAAAGAAGTTTAAAATGTCAAAACAAGGAAGGCTTGGAAGAAAGTGGTCTTGATATTTCACAACAGTGAAAAAGGTAATGGTCAGGCCTTCAGAAATGGGGCTTCAAAAACATAAAATAACAAGGGGATATATTTACAAGAGGGATGCAGACTTTAAAAATAGAATTCATTCAGCATTATGAAAAATAGATACTGTGGAGGAAAATAACATGCTGCTTGAAAAGCAAATGTAACAAGGATCAATAGTCTCTCATAATTGACCATAACTGAGGTCCTGGGGTTGAAATGAAAAAGTCAACATTTTAAGTAAAGAGGTGGCCTTAGAATAGATAGCTGTCTGAAAGGAACTGGATGAAACACTAGATCTGGAATCATAAGACTTCAAATTCCTATGGCCCAGAGGGGTCTCTGATGAGTTCAGAAAGATGGATGGAGGTGGACAGAGTCATGAGTGTAAGAAGAAAAAATAAAAACTAGTGTACATAATATGAGAAAGTAAAGGGCCAAAATAAGTTAGGACTGAGATAAACACTGAAGACAACAAGAAAGTTGTTTTTCTTTTTACTGTCTGTAGTCAGGAAAAGATCAGAGAAGGGATAGGCATGCTGTATCTCAGGCAGTATAAACTTAACAAATAATAGCACAACAAAAGAACTATTCAATTTTCTGCTTTATCAATTTTCTACTCATGAAGTATCAATCTCTCTCATGGAAAATGTACACCAGTTACAGAACAAACATTATTAAGAGATAATTAAAATGTACAATAGGAAAAGAGATAGATAGTAAGAGAGCCCTCATCCATTCTAAATGAGTTCAAATTCTATCTCAAAGTATGGAGAAAATTTGCGGATGAAATCAGACAACTGCTGCTGAGAATGAAGAATAAGAGAGGTATTGAGTGGCTGGAAAATCTCTCTATTCCCAAAAGGGTGAAGGTGTGAGATTTGTATAGAAATTAGTGATCCTCATGCAGATTCCAAGAAAAATTCTAGAATGTATGATTTGTAAGCAATACATGATAAGGATACTGAACACTGGCGATGAGAGTGGATTCACTAAGACGAAATTATGTCAACCTCATCTCATTTCCTTTCTTAGATTTGGTTGCCCATGTTTCAGAGAAACACACAGGCACAGAAAGTACTGGTTTTAACATAGCATTTATCAATTCTCACGATGTGTTACTTTTATTGTTAAAATGGAAACTTGTAGGTCAGGGGTTAGGAAGATGGTTGGGTGGCTTGCTTCATAGTTAGGAAACCAACCTCACCCAAAGAGTGTTGGTCGAAGGCTTGGCTTCAACGTTGATAGGGAACTCCAAGGACTGTCAAGAGTCTTCTACAGCATCACAGTTCAAAAGCCTCAGTTCTTCTGTGCTCAACCTTCTTTATGGTCCAACTCTCACATCCATACAAGACTACTGGAAAAACCTTAGCTTTGACTATACAGACCTTTGTCAGCAAAGTAATATCTCTGTTTTTTAATATGCTGTCTAGGTTTGTCATAATTATTATCATTCACACAGAGGTCAAGGATCATAGAGACTAAATAACTTTTGCAAGTTGTATAGCTAGCAAATGGTAGAACCAGGTCTCAAATCCAGGTCTGCCTAATTTCTAGAGTCTGTGACCCACTTTGTTGTTCTCATCAATGCAGGAATGGAGACATGTGGTATAGCCTTTTTTTGAGTTTTAAGTGAAAACACCTAGACAAAAAGCAGCTAATACTGCATAGTAGCCACTCCATAACACCATCTTCTTTCCTTCCATAATATTGAAAATTTATGAGAAACATGGTAGTTGAGTTCAAATATTTTAAGAATTAGTAAAACCCATGTAGCTCAAAATGAAAAACTCAGACTATTTTAAAAAATTACAGGGACAGATTTTTGTTCAATAAATGAACTTATTTCTCTTTGGGGTCTGCTAAGTCATGGAACAATCACCTTGCCCTGAAGAGAATCCATTATCAGCCTTTCTTCTCAGGACTGTCTGAGAAGGGGTGCCTGAGCCATGAGGAAAAATCACTAGATTGACTTCTTGGAGTCTTCTGAAGCTAAGATTCAGTAAAGAAATTCCAGGTTAAAGAAGTTGTAGTCTAAAGTCTAATTCTTCTGTTCTAACTCTACTTGGGAAGCATGAAACAGTTGGAGCACTTCACTTAATGTGTCATTCATCCTTAGAATGTTTCTTGGAGGTAGAGCAGTCATTAGTATCCCTGCTTTATTTGATCGGAAAATGGGAGTGACTCCACAGCTCATGTGTGGTGGGCAGGATGGAAAGGCAGTTCCTTTAGGCATCTGGTAATCTTTCTATCACCTCACTGCTTCCCCAGCAATAATTATCTTAACAGATCTTGCCAAGATTTTTAAAAACCAAATAAATAAAAGTTAATTTTGAGTTTTTTCTTTAAAGTATGTATGTGATATTTATAAGATAACATTCAAGAAAAAAACCTTGTCATTACAATTTCAAATAGACCGAAAGTCATATTTATTTAAGGCTTTTGGTCATTTAATACCACTTTGTCAAACATGTGCTTATGTGATTCAGACCTCCATCCGCATGGTTTTGTGCAAACCCATCCACAGCCAGTAAATAAGAGCCATGTTTAAATGGAATTTTGCAAAGGCAGTCTTGGAATGTTGGCATGAGACGGCACGGAATACTAAAGAATCTTAGTACTAGAAATCCAAGGTTGTACCCTAGCCCTTGGTCCTGATGCTGGGCCATGTGACCTTGGGCAAGTCAAGTAACTACTCTTGGTTCAATTTCTTAGTTTCTAAAATTTATAAAGTGCTTGAACTACATGTATCTCTAAAGTTTCCTCTAACTTGTAACATCTCTAAGTCATAGTCTATTAGGAACACTAGCTTACTTGTGACAGCATTTCATCTTTCACAAAGGAAATGGTTTAGTTTATAATCCCATTGATTTTTTAAAATTTTTATTGGAGTATAGTTGATTTACAACGTTATTTAGTTCCAGGTGTACAGCAAAGTGAATCAGTTATACATATATATATATCCACACTTTTTAAGATTCTTTCCCCATGTAAGTTATTATAGAATATTGAGTTCCTTGTGCTGTATAGTAGGCCCTTACTAGTTATCTGTTTTATATGTAGTAGTGTATATATGTCAATCCTAATCTTCCAAATTATCCTGCCCCCTCTTTCCCTCCTGGTAACCATAAGTTTGTCTTCTGCATCTGCGACTCTCTGTTTTGTACATAAGTTCATTTGTACAATTTTTTAGATTTCACATATAAGTGATACCATATGATATTTTTATATTTATTTTTAATATTTCATACCTAGGTCCTATCAACCCAAATTCTGCATGGTTATTGAGCCTGATTTCAGCAGTATTTTTCTCTAATAATCTTAACCAAGTAATTTTTTCATTGGAATAAATTAAAAAATAGGAAAATAATTTTGTAACTTTTTCACTGTATTCATGTATTTTGATTTAGCAATATGCCTTTTTCCCCCAATGAATTCAACAATGTTAAAATACCCTGTTACACAAAAGACTCATGAAGGCAGAGAACTTCCTGACATAAATTGCAGCAAGATCTTCTTTGATCTACCTTGTAAAGTAATGGAAATAAAAATAAACAAATAGGACCTATTTAAATTTAAAAGCTTTTGCACAGCCATCAACAAAACAAACAAACAAACAAACAAAAAAAACCAGAGAATGGGAGAAAGTATTTGCAAATGAAGCAACTGACAAGGAATTAATCTCCAAAGTGTACAAACAGCTCATGCAAATCTAAATCAAAAAACAAACAACCCAATCAAAAAATGGGAAGATCTAAATAGACACTTCTCCAAAGAAGACATACAGATGGCCAAAAAGTATATGAAAAGATGCTCAACATCACTAATTATTAGAGAAATGCAACTCGAAACTACAGTGTGGTATCACCTCACACCAATCAGAATGGCAATCATCAAGAAGTCTACATACAAATTCTGGAGAGAGTGTGAAAAAAAGTGAGCTCCTCTAAACTGTTGGTGGGAATGTAAATAGGTACAACCACTATAAAGAAGAGAATGAGGTTCCTTAAAAAACTAAAAACATAATTACCCTATGACCCAGCAATGCTACTCCTGGACACATATCCAGAGAAAACCATTATTTGTTCATTGCAGCACTATTTACAATAAGCAAGACATGGAATGAAACTAAATGTCCATCTAGAGAGGAATGGATAAAGAAAATGTGGTACATATGTACAAAGGAATATTACTCAGCCATTAAAAAGAATGAAATAATGTTATTTGCAGCAACAATGAACCTGGAGATTATCATACTAAGTGAAGTAAGTCAGACAAAAAAGGACAAATATCATGATATTACTAATATTTATAATCTCATTTTTTTAAAAATTATATAAATGAACTTATTTACAAAATAGAAACAGACTTACAGATATTGAAAACAAATTTATGGTAACCAAAGGGGAAATGTGGGGGGATGGATAGATCAAGAGCTTTGGGTTTAACATACACACACTACTATATGTAAAATAGATAACCAACAAGCACAGGTAATTTTACTCAAAATTCTGTGATAACCTATATAAGAAAAGAATCTGAAAAAGAATGAGTGTATGTTTATGTATAACTGAATCATATTGCTGTACACCTGAAGTTAATACAACATTGTTAATCAACTATACACCAATAAATATTTTTAATGAAAAAAAAGAAGACTCATGGAGGATTCATACCAAGTCTCATATTTTGGCACCCATAAGCAGTCACCCACTGTTCCCATCTGAGAACTATCTACATGGACCTCAAGTCTATATATTTGGTTGGTAGATATTCAAGTATCTCCATTGTCTTCAGGCCCTTTGCACTCACTATCAGGCACAAGGGTACATTTTGAGTGAGGTTAACTCCTAGGAAATGACTGAATAATGTGCATAGCTGAAACAAAATAACCCCCCTTCCTATCAGATCCCCCAATTCCTTCCCACCGCAACCCCACTGCCTGGCTCAGTAGGCCTGAGCTGATGGCCCTCACTGGTCTCCCACGGGTGAGCCAGGGGAGCTGATACCCCATTCCTTGGTTTCCTGGGGGCTCCAAGTTCCTGCTGCCCACCCAGACCCTGCCCCTAACCACCTAGACACCAAGAGTGGCCAGAGTTGTCCTCACGACTCTGATCTATCTCTTCAGACCCCCAATGTCCAGACACCACCTCTAGATAGGTTCTGTTGTCAAAAAAAAAGTGTTGCTTTGCAAAAACAAATAAAAAGAAATTAAGTATATGCTAACACCCTTGAACTTCTAATTTCTTAAAAGAAAAACAAACTTTAAAAAATGGCAATTTCATCTCACCCATTATATTTAATTGTACACTAAGAAGAATGTTCACATTTATTACCAGACTGGGGGCTCAGATTAGGACTTCTAAGGAAAATCTCCAGAATGTTATGGCCTAGTAAAGTTCAATTTTTTGCACATCATGATCTGTTACCATGAATATAAATGGAAATGAAGTAATCAGAAATTTTTATCACTTTAAAACAAAGAGACCAATCACTAAATAACTTGTTAATATATTTGTATATTCAATATAAAATTTTCCAAATAAATAGTATAAAATATTAGTGTTTCTTTGGATGAACTCTAATAAGTGTCAATGACAAGCGTATTTTGGAGGGACTTTGTACTCCATGAGGAGCCTAAGAATGTTGATTTTGCTGCCATTCTATATTCACTGCAAATATTTTAGTTCAAAGAATAGTCATATGAAAGCAAGTGGTTGGATCTTCCTGGGCTTAAAAACAAAAAGTAGTTTTGCTTTCTGCATCATGTACCCTATCAGCAGTGACCTAACCTTGCTTTCTGATGTTATGCAGGAAATGGATGCTTTTAGATAACAAACTCACACATGCTCACTTCTTTTCCTTCTTTGAACCCTGCCTCTCTGCTGCTTTGTGATGTCAAAACACCACAAAGCTTTCACTCAAATGGTGTCAAAACATAAAGACACACAGGACTCAATCAGCTCATGAATCCTCAAAATCAAAAGTCATTCTATCTTAGCCACACATCCAACATTTGCAACTTAACTCAGTGAATCACAGGGCAGCAAAGTGAGAGCCACCCAAAAGTTCTTTTTTTTTTTTTTTTATTATATCACCTGTTTCTGTTTTCTGCAATGAAGAACTGTAGAATTATCAATTCAAAGTGTACCTACAATGTACTGAAATGGACCTTTTCCTCCCCACAACACATTAGAAAATATAGTATCAACCACTTTCACAGCAATTGTTCATTAAAAAATAAAAGCAAGCATGTTTTGAAAATGTAGTTGCAACAAACAGCCACAGAAAACACTTTATTAACTTTACTTGTTGGGGGCCAGCGTGAGGCACTCCACCCATGGCAAAGGTCATGAGGAAGGAGGCTCGACATACGCAAAGGCCAGATCAAGCCTCAGGAGTCCCCCTGGAAATCCTCGAGCATCTACCCCCATAACCAGAGCCTGCCTACTTTACTACTTTGTGCTCTCACCTACACCTCTGACTTTACGGGGGGCTGTCCCCCACCACCTCTTTCGGAGAAGGAGTTAACTTAGAGCTCCAGTTAATAAAAACTCCTGGGCGTGACAAGAGTGTTTTAACCTACAAACTCCTCTGAAGTTTCTCTGGCCTGCCTGACAGGCTCGTCCGGCCACATGTGATTGCTCACAGCCTCCCGACTGTGAGAGGCACGAGATGCTTTAAACCTTCTAAAAACAGGTTCTTTAGAGAAGTTAGAAAAACCATTAGTATAAGTATAGTGGGCTGATTAGAAATTGTATTGGTGAAGGGTTTTTCATTTGTTGAGCCAATGTTTGTTGCTAAGTCTCCACATCCCCTGCCCTTACACACATTAATGAATATATAGAAGAAATAAGTATTAACCTTTGATATTAATCACGTTAGACCTTAGGCTAAGTAAATTCTATCCTTAATTAAAACCCACTACACCCTCACCCTATAGGAATGTAACTTTATCTGGTACCTTCGGAAGGTGGAGTCTGTTTTAAGAATAATCACCCCTGGAGAAATAAGTGGCCTGGTTGACTGACCGCTGTCACAAGGAGAGGGTCATAAATTGTCAGCAGGCCCCCTGGCCAGAAGATGATGTAACATCCCTAAGACCTCTGTATACATTTGTATGAAGCACTTTTATCAAAGTCAGGACTGCTGACCCCGCATGACTTTTGCATAACATCTCAGTGTATAAAAGTAGACCATGGAAAATAAAGAATTGGGATCAGTTCCTCAAAAGACTGGTCTCCCCATGTCGCTCTCTCTCTCACTTTGGCTGAGTCTCCATCTGGAGCGCAGAACCCGCCATGCTTACTAATTTTGCCTGGACTTCTAAGATCTGACCGGGGAGGCTTCATGTCTCCTCTCCTTCGGGAGAACAGAAGGACGCCTGCAGCCTACATAAGTGGTGCAAACTTCTTGTCTTGAAGTTTTATTGGTCTCCCACATAAACCAAGTTACTCAGCCTCTTTTCTCCACTGAATTTTCCTACTGAGCTATCCTTATTCTATTACTCTTTATATCTCTAATTAATATCTAATTGAAGCTATTGTATCCTGACCCTCGCCGACGCCGTCCCCGCTTCGAACTCCCTGGATCAGCCGGGGCTGGACCCCGGCATTTACTATTATTTTATTAGGGCTTCCTTGGTAGCTCAGATGGTAAAGAATCTGCCTGCAATGCAGGAGAACTGGTTTTGATCCCTGGGTCAGGAAGATACCCTGGAGAAGGGAACGGCTACCCACTCCAACACTCTTGCCTGGAGAATTTCATGGAACAGCATAGTTTAACTATATTGTTAACCCAGTACATGTTACCTCAATAACATGAACAGGTTTTTTCCTCTTCTCTCATCAATTTGTCCCACTAAGTGGGGACCCCTGCATCCCTC
>NW_011494734.1:2278238-2287604 GCF_000754665.1 Bison bison bison
CCGTCCACCCTGCCTCCATCTACCACACATCCCTAAAGAGGATTGCCCCAGGGCTATAGTAACCAGAATAAGTTCCTGGGGTTCCAAATTTAGGGGTGTCAGGAAAGCCTTACACAGAGAACCTGGGAAGACAGAGTAGCTCATGTAAATTTACCCATGGATTCAAAGTGGGTAAGGAATTGACTAACAAATATAAAGTGCTATAATTTACATCTTTCCAAGCAACCAATTTTGTAAAAGAATTACTTTCTTTTCAACAATTTGTTCACTCCATATTTGTCCCTCCAATCTTTCCATTGTTCATGATTTCATCTTTGCATTCTTTTCCTGAGCTTTGGGCAAATGACATCACTCAACACGTCCAAAAATTGGAGTAAGTTCAATTGTTCAGCTTTGTGTTAATATATGCTGAGGATCACCAACATCAAAGAAGATATTCACTAGCACTAGAAGACAAACGCTTGGGACTTCCCTCATGGTCTAGTAGCTAAGACTGCTCAATCCCCATGCAGGGGGCCTGGGTTCCATCCCTGGTCAAGAAACTAGGTCCCACATGCCACAACTAAGAGTTCGTATGCTGCAACTAAAGATCTCTCCTGCAACAAAGAAGATTCGGCACAGTCAAATAAATATATCAATAAATAATAGATTTTTTTTAAAAAAAGAAGAAAGAAAGAACTTTCAAAAGATCCACTACTAATCAGAAAACCCAAGCAAACTGCCAGAGGGAGATTCCACAATCAGACAGTGTGATACAGCTGCAGTCTTAGGGCCTCGTACTTCTTTGCTTCTGATGAATGTGCCCATATCTTAGATGTCACCTGTTATCAGTATGGAATTTTTTGGAACTTCAAGCAATATGCATAGATCTAATTCATTATTTATAATTGTAAAAAGCATTGAGTAGGCAGAGAGCTCGACCTCCCCAGGGTGTGGCTTAACCAAGAAAGTTCAACAAAGTGAGAGTTGCCATGGGTGGGCAAGGGAGTGATTCTAATGAGATACTGTGGTGTTACAGCTGGGTTTGGAGGGAAGAAGGCATCAGGGAACACACAGGATAAGATTATAGGTCCTAGTAGAGGTGAAGGATTGCTGGAAATGGGGTGTATTGTGGGTTACATCTGTATCCTCTCAGATTCTATATGGTAAAGTCCTAGTACCTCAGAATGTGACCTTATTTGGAAATAGAGTCACTGCTAATGTCATTCATTGCATTAAGGGGAGGTCATATTGGAATAAAGTTAGCCCCTAAATCTAATATGACCAGTGCCTTTTCAGAAATGAAGATTTCAACACAGACACACACACGGGGAGAATGCCATTTGAAGACCAAGGCTGAGACTGGAAACCAATGTGTCATGTGTCTGCAAGCCAAGGAAGCTCAAGGGTTGCCAGCAAACCACCAGAAGCCAAGTGAGAAGCATGGAGCAGATTCTCCCCCAACAGCCCTCAGAAGGAATCCACCTGCTGACACCCTGACCTTGGACTTCCAGCCTCTGACCTGTGTGAGAAGAACTGTCTGTTGTTTAACCCGCCCTGTCTGTGGTGCCTTGTTATGCAGAAAAGAGGGTGCTAGAGAATGTGTACTGGGAAGAGAAGAAGTGGGGGTCAGAGAAGACGTGCATATACGGAGATTATGGAGGGCATACAGGGATGGGTAATGACGAGGTCTGGTTTGACCATGGGAGGGACAAAAGGTGAAAGGCTAGGGGGATGGAGAGACAGTCTACGTTTGTATTGAAATTGCCAAGAATCAAAACTGGAATAGGACTGTGGCCATAAGGCAGGAGCACAGAGGAATGACCTTGAGATGATGGATATCAGCAAAATGGGAGGAATGCGTGACATTACCTGACAACCTGACATGTAATGCAAGATGTATTTAGGGAAAGAGAATGATGATCCAGAAGTAGCAATGAGGAGTGAAAAGGAAATGCATCCTACCTCCAGGCCCCATAACATAAAACTGGGGGAGGAAACCATGGTCACCACGCACCAGAGATGCAAGAGAACAGGAAGGGAGAGTTTTCAATAGAGTCATGACTCCATAATGATGACCCTATATGCGAGACAGCAAAAGAGACACAGATGTAAGAACAGACTTTTGGACTCTGTGGGAGAATGTGAGGGTGGGATGATTTGAGAGAATAGCATTGAAACATGTATATTACCATATGTAAAATAGATCACCAGTCCAGGTTCAATGCATGAGACAGGGTGCTCAGGGCCAGTGCACTGGGACAATCCTGTGGGATGGGATGGGAAGGGAGGAAGGAGGGGGGTTCAGATGGGGGACACATGTATACCCCTGGCTGATTCATGTGAATGCATGGCAAAAACCACTACAATATTGTAAAGTAACTAGCCTCCAATTAAAATAAATAAATTAATTTACAAAAAAAAAAAAAGAGTCATGTCTCCATCAGAGCAGGATGATGACAGGAACATCCAGGGATGAGAGGTTGAGGATATTGGGATTTGTAAGAACAGACTCTGAGCTCCAGCAGGCCCAAAGAGAGCAGGGTTGAGGAAGAGTAGGAGATGGCCTCCTCTATGTTCATAACCAATGCTGATTCAGCTGGACTAATTTAATGCCTTTGTTCAATGCCTGTATACTAGCCAATATATTATATATAATAAAAAGCCAATGTAATATTTAATTTCCAACTGTAATTACTCAGACACTTTCTCTTCGAGAATCCTCATCAACTCCATTTTCTGGCTGTTGCTAATTCTGTTCCAGTACCTGATCATCACACAGTTAAAAGCAGTAGTGAAGCTTAGTTTTCTTCTGGGACTTATAGAAATTATGGCTGCTGTGGATGCCTATTCTTGCCCTGAAAAGCAATCTCTCTCTTTACTACAATGGAGATGGGGATCAAACGGGAAAGAAACCAAATATCTAACTGAGCATCTCCTAAGACACTTCTATCATTCTCTAACATAAGCATCATCATGGCACTGTTGTGACCATGGGGTCTCCCAGCAGATATGTCCTTTCTCACTACAGCCCAGGGTTTATTGATTTCATGACCACTTAGGATGGACCATGAAAGGGTAGTCTTCATTCCTAATTTACAAAACCTCACAGCAACTTTTCCAAAGCTGAGGGTTGTATCTTTGTGAGTCATTCATTTCTTCATTCAACAAGTATTTGCTGAGTGCTTCTAAATGTGGCAGGAACTCAGTAAGCATTGAGTCAAGAAACTGATATATAAGACTGATATATAAGACTTGGCAATGATAAGGAAGGTGAAGAAAAATATAGCAGAGTAAGAGGGTAGAAAATGCATGCAGGGACTGATATTTTAGTTTCAGTTTTCCTTTCTTCACATCTACAAGGTAAACCCCTATCACACTGCAACAGATTTCAAGTGATTTCAGAAAATTTTGTGCCACAGGCTTGTTGTTCTGCCTGGGACATCTGAGGCTGTAAAAAGTCCTCTCCACAAATGTAGCATCTTTACTTTGTTGAACTAGAAATCCAACTCTATCCATCTACCCAAGGGGGATCAGACTCTAAGGAGCTGTTTTCAGCTAATCATATGAAAGGAGATAATTTTATAAGCCACAGTGTTAATTGCTTGATCTATAATAGGAGCCATATCTGACCAGAGAGCCATAACTCTGCTTTTTGCTCAGGTATGTTTTTCTGACAGGGAAGTCCTCTTAGAGAAACACATTATTTCATATTTAAATATTTGACTACTATGACAACTGATAGGGACCCTCCTGCATGGACCTAGGGCTGGAGGTATGTGATTAGAAGAGTTCAGTTCAGTCACTCAGTCGTGTCTGACTCTTTGCGACCCCATGGACTGCAGCACGCCAGGCCTCCCTGTCCATCACCAACTCCCGGAGCTTGCTCAAACTCATGTCCATCGAGTCCGTGATGGCATCCAACCATCTCATCCTCTGTTGTCCCCTTATCCTCCTGCCTTCAATCTTTCCCAGCATTAGGGTCTTTTCAAGTTAGTCAGTTCTTCGTATCAGGTGGACAAAGTATTGGAGCTTCAGCTCCAGCATCAGTCCTTCCAATGAATATTCAGGACTGATTCCCTTTAGGATGGACTGCTTGGATCTCCTTACAGTCCAAGGGACTCTCAAGAATCTTCTCCAACACCATAGTTCAAAAGCATCAATTCTTCAGTGCTCAGCTTTCCTTATAGTCCAACTCTCGCATCCATACATGACTACTGGAAAAACCATAGCTTTGACTAGATGGACCTTTGTCAGTAAAGTAATGTCTCTGCTTTTTATATGCTATTTAGGTTTGTTGTAGCTTTTCTTCCAAGGAGCAAGCGTCTTTTAATTTCATGGCTGCAGTCACGATGAGAAGAGTAATCAATGATTTTGTGGATTTTGTGTGATTAGAAAAAGGGCACTCTTCCTTCTGGTGGATGTAGGCTCGTGTTAGGGCACTCAGCTTGATGAGGGGGAGGTGGGCTAGATTTCAACTCCCACTCATTTTTTAGGGTAGGTACTGTTATGCACTGTACAACCTAGACAACTGTATATAGAAGACCAAATTGAAGCAGTAAATTAAAAACAAAAAGTAATTGGATATTAAAGGGATATTCCCATTAAAATATGTGAAGAGTGAACATCATGAAATGATGCCTCTTATTCCATATAATTGGAGAAGGCAATGGCACCCCACTCCAGTACTCTTGCCTGGAAAATCCCATGGATGGAGGAGCCTAGTAGGCTGCAGTCCATGGGGTCACTAAGAGTCAGACATGACCGAGCGACTTCACTTTCACTTTTCACTTTCATGCATTGGAGAAGGAAATGGCAACCCACTCCAGTGTTCTTGCCTGGAGAATCCCAGGGACGGGGGAGCCTGGTGGGCTGCCGTCTATGGGGTTGCACAGAGTCGGACACAACTGAAGTGACTTAGCAGCATACCATACAGTGTGTGTGAAACATGAAAAATCAGAGTGTTTTTTTTTCATTTATCCACTTATAAAATAATTGATGTAACTCTGAACCGGCCTTTTATTTTTTTTTAAACATGCAACTGTGGTTGAAAATATTTTAAAGTCATTCTAGAAAGTGTTCACAGTTACACACTATCTCACTCTAAGAAGTTAGGGACAAATTCACTGCTAGGGGAGAGGCTGAAATCCTGGAGAGATAGAGATTAGACAACCTGGCTTTGCCCTTCCCCAACTCAGATAGAATTACACTGAACCCCATTCCCCACTTGTTAGAGGACAGAAGAGCAGGCAGGCTTGGAAGGGCTGCACCAAGCTTCATCCTTCCACCTAGTTCTGACCCACTTCCTCACTGGGACCCGCAGGGTGGTCAAGCCCCGAGGTAATATTTCCTTTCCTTTCCCTCCCTTTGTCCCTCCCTGGGGCCTGGCTTGAAGGACAGTTTTTTGATCAGATGAAATCAATTCTAAGATGTTAATCATTTGAAAGCATTGATCAGATCTGCCCTTAGTGTTCGTGGGACCTAAGGCAAGAATCCAATAAAGGCCCACAAACCTAAAACTTCTGCATATTTAGAAGTTATAATCCATACTAACAAGTTGCTCAGAGAAGGCGATGGCACCCTACTCCAGTACTCTTGCCTGGAAAATTCCATGGATGGAGGAGCCTGGTAGGCTGCAGTCCATGGGGTCGAGAAGAGTGGGACACAACTGAGCGACTTCACTTTCACTTTTCACCTTCATGCATTGGAGAAGAAAATGGCAAGCCACTCCAGTGTTCTTGCCTGGAGAAACCCAGGGACGGGGGAGCCTGGTGGACTGCCGTCTATGGGGTCACACAGAGTTGGACATGACTGAAGCGACTTAGCAGCAGCAGCAGCAACAAGTTGCTGAATGACGCATGTTCTGTTCTTCATGATAAATGTACCTTCAAAAGGACCCAGAACACCAGGCACAGGAATGCAGCAGTACAGGGAGAGCCAGCTCCAGGCCCACAGCCACACTCCTGTGGACCACAGCCAGCCTTTCATGAGATGCTTCTTCCCCCCACTGGTGGGCGCATCAGCTGACACAGCCATGCTCCACAACCCCACAAACAGCTGCCCCTTGCCAACACTGAGGCTGAAGGATGCCTGCAGCAGCATGTGCCCTCCGGAGCTCAGACCAGGGAAGAACTTCATGCAGAACCTGGGAGGCAGCTCAGTGCCAGCTGGGCAGAAAATTTCAGGGGCCCGGTACCCAGAACATGGTCTAGAAAGTTTGGCCTAGACTCTCGGTCGTATATCCCCTTAAGTCGACTGATTCCTCATCACAGGGGCAGAGCAGGCTCCTCTAAATCTAAGACCCCAAAGCAGAATCCCTTTGGTCTGGGCCTAAGGGTGATACTGTCACTGATTATTTAATTTTTATTCTAGCCACTTCAATTATGCATCTCATCTTATCAAAATGTGGTCCAGAAGAAGCCTGTTAAAACGTAAATTCCTGAGTCTTACAAGACCTATGAATTTACATTATCTGGATGTTGTTTCTAGCAATCCACATTTTAAAATGTTCTTTCTAAATGACTCTTAAAAGTTGAGAACTGCTAGGGCCCTGTCTTTCACATGGAATTCATCAACTGTACCAAAAGCTGGGCCCCCGGAATGAGCTGATGAACTGCTCTCCATTCTAGAGATATTACCAACCAGATAATCCTGCTGGTCCTCAGAAGCTAAGGTCAGACTCTTCAGCACAGCATTAGATAAACACTGCCCACACTGTACTCTCCAATTCCAAGAACACCATTACTTAATTCCTGGCAAGTTGCAGTGTAATTGAGTAGGTTGCAATTTCCTTCTAGGCAGTTTCCTGGGAACACCATGATCTCTTAATGAGAATTCTGGAAACATGCATGGTTTCCCAGTAGTAGTGGGGTAATTTTTAAATTATCATTAAACTCTGTGCCTTTTAATTCCTGTCACCCTTTCCTTTCACCCACCATTCAGCAGTCAGTGAACACTTGCTGTATATATCACCTTCAGGGTAGGATCAATCAGGCAGAACTAAAATCATGGCTTAGGAGCTACCAGAAGACTTGGTTAATCTATAGCAGAGACCGTGGTCTGCAAGGCATGGCTTTCTATTGTAAGTGGCATGAGTTTGAGAGAAGAAAGGAGGCTTTCTCTTTTTTTAAACAATTTCAACACTAAAGGCTTAACTGTAAATATCAAGATCCAGAGCCCATGGATTCAAGAATCTTATACCATAAACCATAGATGGGAGAAGAATGTAAATGCTGACTGAAAGTAGGTTAAAACATATTGAATGGGGCAAGAATCATAGCAGATATGACTAGGATTCAGACACTGGTAAGTCCCTGAGAAAGTACCCAGTTCTCCATCCCCAACACCAAGTTCTGAAAGGGATGTGGGAAACAGCAAATTAGAAATCCAAATAGAAACCCCAAATGAGTCTGTGGAGGGCTGTAAAGGAAAAGGGCCAGAGCCTGGCCTCTGAGTGAGATGCACAATTCCTGAGAGTCTGCAAACTTCATAGAGAAATCTCATGTCCAACATGGCACCTAAGTGAGAGATGAGCAATGGCTGAGGCAAATAGTTAAGCGGATGGGCCTCAGAGAGCCCCGCATACCCCAACAGGGCACAAGAGATGGAACTAAGAGCTACTATAATCCGATAAAGGGCACTCAGACCAGAAGAGGTCCCTGACTGGTAGAGAACTCAGAATATATGAATTTGACAACTGAAGGCCATGATGGGGCTAGAGATATCACCATTCATGCAGCAGGGAGAGACAAAATGCCAAAGATGGGGTGGGACAAACCACACCTCAGCAGAGGCCAGCAGGCACAGAAACTACCTTAGCCCAAATTTACCTCATCCCACCCCATCCCTTTGATGTGTCTGGGAGAAATAAAGAATAAAGATGGAGGGAATCTGAGTTTTAAACTCAAAACAACTTAATCACTTTATTAACCTGCTATTACTGTCATTAGTATTATAAAAGTGTTAGTTGCTCAGTCATGTCTGACTCTTTGATACCCCATGAACTGTAGCCCACCAGGCTCCTCTGTCCATGGGATTTTCTAGGCAACAATACTGGAGTGAGTTCTCCAGGGAATCTTCCTGACTCAGGGATCAAACCCCACATCTCTTGCGTCTCCTGCATTGGCAGGCATTCTTTACAATTTGAGTCACCAGGGAAGCCAATTAGTTCAGTTCAGTTCAGTTCAGTCGCTCAGTCAAATCCGACTCTTTGCGACCCCATGAATTGCAGCACACCAGGCCTCCCTGTCCATCACCAACTCCTGGAGTTCTATCAAACTCAAATCCATCGAGTCGGTGATGCCATCCAGCCATCTCACCCTCTGTTGTCCCCTTTTCTCCTGCCACCAATCCCTCCCAGCATCAGAGTCTTTTCCAATGAGTCAACTCTTCGCATGAGGTGGCCAAAGTACTGGAGTTTCAGCTTTAGCATCATTCCTTCCAAAGAAATCCCAGGTCTGATCTCCTTTAGAATGGACTGGTTGGATCTCCTTGCAGTCCAAAGGACTCTCAAGAGTCTTCTCCAACACCACAGTTCAAAAACATCAATTCTTTGGCGCTCAGCCTTCTTCACAGTCCAACTCTCACATCCATATATGGCTGGTGGAAAAACCATAGCCATGACTAGACAGACCTTTGTTGGCAAAGTAATGTCCCTGTTTTTGAATATATTGTCTAGGTTGGTCATAACTTTCCTTCCAAGGAGTAAGCGTCTTTTAATTCCATGGCTGCAGTCACCATCTGCAGTGATTTGGGACCCCCAAAATTAAAGTCTGACACTGTTTCCACTGTTTCCCCATCTATTTCACATGAAGTGATGGGGCCAGACGCCATGATCTTCGTTTTCTGAATGTTGAGCTTTAAGCCAACTTTTTCACTCCTCTTTCACTTTCATCAAGAGGCTTTTCGTCCCTCTTCACTTTCTGCCACAAGCGTGGTGTCATCTGCATATCTGAGGTTATTGATATTCCTCCCGGCAATCTTGATTCCAGGTTGTGCTTCTTCCAGCCCAGGGTTTCTCATGATATACTCTGCATATAAGTTAAATAAGCAGGGTGACAATATACAGCCTTGACGTACTCCTTTTCCTACTTGGAACCAGTCTGTTGTTCCATGTCGAGTTCTAACAGTTGCTTCCTGACCTGCATACAGGTTTCTAAAGAGGCAGGTCAGGTGGTCTGGTATTCCCATCTCTTTCAGAATTTTCCACACTGTATTGGGATCCACACAGTCAAAGGCTTTGCCATAGTCAATAAAGCAGAAATGCATGTTTTTCTGGAGCTCTCTTGCTTTTTTGATGATCCAGCGGATGTTGGCAATTTGATCTCTGGTTCCTCTGCCTTTTCTAAAACCAGCTTGAACATCTGGAATTTCACGGTTCACGTATTG
>NW_011494734.1:2287704-2288067 GCF_000754665.1 Bison bison bison
CAGGTGTTTCTTGACTTCCTACTTTTCCATTCCAGTCCCCTATCATGAAAAGGACATCTTTTTTGGGTGTTAGTTCTACAAGGTCTTATAGGTCTTCATAGAACCATTCAACTTCATCTTCTTCAGCATTACTGGTTGGGGCATAGACTTGGATTACTGTGATATTGAATGGTTTGCCTTGGAAACGAACAGAGATCATTCTGTCGCTTTTGAGATTTCATCCAAGTACTGCATTTCAGACTCTTTTGTTGACCATGATGGATACTCCATTTCTTCTAAGGGATTCCTGTCCAGAGTAGTAGATATAATGGTCATCTGAGTTAAATTCACCCATTCTAGTCCATTTTAGTTTGCTGATTCCTA
>NW_011494734.1:2288167-2289110 GCF_000754665.1 Bison bison bison
AAGGCCCACTTGACTTCACATTCCAGGATGTCTGGCTCTAGGTGAGTGATCATACCATCGTGATTATTTTGGTCGTGAAGATCTTTTTTGTACAGTTCTTCTGTGTATTCTTGCCATCTCTTCTTAATATCTTCTGCTTCTGTTAGGTCCATAGTATTTCTTTCCTTTATCGAGCCCATCTTTGTATGAAATGTTCCCTTAGTATCTCTAATTTTCTTGAAGAGATCTCTAGTCTTTCCCATTCTGCTGTTTTCCTCTTTGCATTGCAATTTCTTTGCATTGATCACTGAGGAAGGCTTTCTTATATCTTCTTGCTATTCTTTGGAACTCTGCATTCAGATGCTTATATCTTTCCTTTTCTCCTTTGCTATTCACTTCTCTTCTTTTCACAATATTTGTAAGGTCTCCCCAGACAGCCATTTTGCTTTTTTGCATTCTGTTCCACAGGGATGGTCTTGATCCCTGTCTCCGGTACAATGTCACAAACCTCCATCCACAGTTCATCAGGCACTCTATCTATCAGATCTAGGCCCTTAAATCTATTTCTCACTTCAACTGTATAATTATAGGGGATTTTATTTAGGTCATACCTGAATGGTCTAGTGGTTTTCCCTACTTTCTTCAATTTAAGTCTGAATTTCGCAATAAGGAGTTCATGATCTGAGCCACAGTCAGCTCCTGGTCTTGTTTTTGCTGACTGTATATAGCTTCTCCATTTGGCTGCAAAGAATATAATCAATCTAATTTCGGTGTTGACCATCTGGTGATGTCCATGTGTAGAGTCTTCTTTTGTGTTGTTGGAAAAGGGTGTTTGCTATGACCAGTGTGTTCTCTTGGCAAAACTCTATTAGTCTTTGCCCTGCTTCATTCCATATTCCAAGGCCAAATTTGCTTGTTACTCCAGGTGTTTCTTGACTTCCTACTTTTCCATTCCAGTCCCCTA
>NW_011494734.1:2289314-2293490 GCF_000754665.1 Bison bison bison
TTTACGGCATTGGACCTTGCTTCTATCACCAGTCACATACACAGCTGGGTATTGTTTTTGCTTTGGCTCCAACCCTTCATTCTTTCTGGAGTTATTTTTCCACTGATCTCCAGTAGCATATTGGGCACCTACCAACCTGGGGAGTTCCTCTTCCAGTATCCTATCATTTTGTCTTTTCATACTGTTCATGGGGTTCTCAAGGAAAGACTACTGAAGTGGTTTGCCATTCCCTTCGCCAGTGGACCACATTCTGTCAGACCTCTCCACCATGACCCGCTGGACTTGGGTGGCCCCAAACAGCATGGCTTAGTTTCATTGAGTTAGACAAGGCTGTGGTCTGTGTGATCAGATTGACTAGTTTTCTGTGATTATGGTTTCAGTGTGTCTGCCCTCTGATGCCCTCTTGCAACACCTAACATCTTACTTGGGTTTCTCTTAGCTTGGCCATGGGGCATCTCTTCACGGCTGCTCCAGCAAAGCGCAGCTGCTGCTCCTTACCTTAGACGAGGGGTATCTCCTCACCACCACCCCTCCTGATCTTGAACGTGGAGTAGCTCCTCTCAGCCCTCCTGCACCCACACAGCCACCACTCCTTGGACATGGGGTTGCCTGTCTTTATCCCTGATAGCTTTCCTTGTTCTGAAGACTGCTCATTTCAAGCCCACTTTCAAGTAATGATGCCAAAACCTCAGGGAAGCCAATAGGCAAAGTTAAATTTCATTACAGAAAAATAGATTTTGCATACCTGGGTTACACAGCATGATACTGGAACACACTGCCATATAAGCAAGAAATTCCTAAGACTTAATCTGTTCTATTTCCAGACAAGGGTGTGGCAATTTTTACCAGCTTCCTTTTGAGAACTATTTCTGGACTCTCGGGTTCCTGAATTTAGATTCTGGGGCTATACTCCATTTAAAGCCCTGTTTGAGGCTTGTTATACTTTACACATCCTTACACATCATCCTCAAACATCTAACAAGTATGTGTCCTTGCTAGGTCATGGCTGAGATTTAATTTTACCCTGCCTATGAGCTCAGTTGACCTGTTACTATTTTGTGGATGCTAGAAGAAAACAAGAGGCTTCTGGGCCAAAGACAAAGGTCTTTATTACCCATAGCACAATAAAAAGCATGATTATCAGTATATTTGCCTTGGTTTCCATTGTCCTGAAGACACACAGGAGCAACATGATGGGCCCCAATGGATAATATGCAGTTGATTGTGTCACAATTGAGTTTGAAGAATGTATATTTTTACAGCAAATAGTAAGCAAGACTTTCTGCTTGGGGCAATTTTTACCTGACCTCTCAAAGTTACTAGCTGCATAAACAACGCTGAGAAGTGGTCCAGGTAAAAGAGTGGTCAGGGCCTTGCAGACTTGGTACACTCAGCACGATGTGGAGGAACAGAAGAGGCCCAGAGAGAGCTGTCTTTCTCAACATACAGGAGAGGAAACAGTGATTCAGGCTACAACATGGGCAAGTTCCCAACCAGGAGCCTGAGGGACCAGGGTTCCATTCTGTTCTGCCTTTCAGTGGCCATATGATATGCTTCAAACCTAGTCCTTCTAGACCACAGTGTTCTCATCTCTAAGTCAAGAGTAATCACATGTGTCTTGTCTACTACAAATGGCTGTTACTAAGACCAAACAATCTACTTCACATGAAATCATCTTCAGTGAGTCAGTTCAGTCTCTCAGTCATGTCCGACTCTTTGCAACCCCGTGGACTGCAGCATGCCAGGCCTCCCTGTCCATCACCAAGTCCCAGAGTTTACCAAAACTCATGTCCATTGAGTCAGAGATGCCATCCAACCATCTCATCCTCTGTTGTCCCCTTCTGCTCCTGCCTTCAATCTTTCCCAGCATTAGGGTCTTTTCAAGTTAGCCAGTTCTTCACATCAGGTGGACAAAGTATTGGAGTTTTAGCTTCAGCATCAGTCCTTCCAATAAATATTCAGGGTTGATTCCCTTAAGGATGGACTGCTTGGATCTCCTTACAGTCCAAGGGACTCTCAAGAGTCTTCTCCAACACCACAGTTCAAAAGCATCAGTTCTTCGGTGCTCAGCTTTCTTTATAGTCCAACTCTCACATCCGTACATGACTACTGGAAAAACCATAGCTTTGAGTAGATGGACTTTTGTCAGCAAAGCAATGTCTCTGCTTTTTAATATGCTGTCTAGGTTGGTCATAACTTTTCTTCCAAGGAGCAAGCATCTTTTAATTTCATGGCTGCGGTCACCATCTGCAGTGATTTTGGAGCCCAAAAAAATAGTCTGTCACTGTTTCCACTGTTTCCCCATCTGTTTGCCATGAAGTGATGGGACCAGATACCATGATCTTCGTTTTCTGATGAAATCATCTTATGAACTATAAAATACTACACACATTAAGGAATTGTTACAATTATCACAAATCCATCACCACCTTCTTTTAAAATAATTCAAATGACATGTACTTCTAATTTTTTCACAGAGAATCATGGGGTATAGATGAAAAATACTCAAAAGCACATGATCATTGGCTTACAACTTAAGAATATATACACCAACTGCTAGCTTTCTCCTCTTGAAGAAGGAAATGGCAACCCACTCCAGTACTCTTGCCTGGAAAACCCCATGGACGAGGAGCCTGGTAGGCTGCAGTCCATGGGGTCACTAAGAGTCGGACATGACATAGCGACTTCACTTTCACTTTCACTTTCATGCACTGGAGAAGGAAATGGCAACCCACTCCAGTGTTCTTGCCTCAAGAATCCCAGGAATGGGGAAGCCTGGTGGGCTGCCATCTATGGGGTCACACAGAGTCGGACACGACTGAAGTGACTTAGCAGCAGCAGCAGCTTTCTTCTGTGCTATAAACTCCTTAAGGGACCTTTCTGTGTGTTCATCTTTGCTTCTCAGGCGCCCAGCCCAGTTTCAGGTACCTAGTAATCAAGGGTATGATAATGGAGTCATTAATTCCTTCAGAGGAGAGAACTGACTTCAACATAAATCTGTTTGCAAAGTTCATAAATAATGAATGAGGCCATGTCTCAAGGTGCTGGCCAAAAATTGAGAATTTTGAAAACTGTACAATTTTTGTTGTTGTTGCTATTTCTCCAGCTCTATTTTATAATCAGAAGAGCTCATATCAACAGCATACCTATGTCTGCCCTTTTCTCTGTGTTCTAAAGTTTTCTGTCACTTTTTCCCCATGAAGTTCATTATCATCAATGGTTAAAACTGTAAAGATCTGACACATTAAATTATTCATCTTCAAACTTTTTCCTCTCATACTTTCAAAGAATTTTGAAAAACTACATATCCCCTACATTTTTCAAGTAGATACCAAAAATTTTTCATGGTAAGTTTGAATAGCTTCAAAATGTATACTTTCTAGTATATTATAAATATTCACTTAAATAAAATTTGTGTCATAATTTATGTGCAACAAACTCTAAATGCCAAAGCAATTTGACATCTATTCCCACTCACTAAAAATTTTCCAGACAAGCTCTTTTTTAACAACTGGAAAATTTTTCTCTGTGATTTCACATTTTCCCCCAGAGAATCTTATTAATGTGATATATTTTTATAATTGAAAGATTTTATCTGATCACCCTTTTAATGTCTCTAAAATAGCAAAGATAATTGTTAATGGGTTGGAGTTTAAACATTGTGATTTTTTACGACCATAAAGTTCTAAGTAATTTTAAAGTTTTCTAGGTTGAGCTGTCTTTACAATGATTTTAGTACACAATTGGCCAAAGCAATATAAATTTAAAACATATTTTGAGAAGTAATCATAAAACATAGAAAGTAAAGTCTTATTGGAAAATTAATCTAAGTGAGTAGATGGATCTTTTTAATAAGTTCCTCTTATAGCTTTGGCTTTGACTTACTATTTGAACGACCCAGGATTCAGCAAACATTCTATTCCTACTTTTCATTTTTATACATATAAGCCCTTCAGTTCAGTTCAGTTCAGTCGCTCAGTCGTGTCCGACTCTTTGTGACCCCATGAATTGCAGCACGCCAGGCCTCCCTGTCCATCACCAACTCCCGGAGTTCACTCAGACTCACACCCATCGAGTCAGTGATGCCATCCAGCCATCTCATCCTCTGTCGTCCCCTTCTCCTCCTGCCCCCAATCCCTCCCAGCATCAGAGTTTTTCCAATGAGTCAACTCTTCG
>NW_011494734.1:2293590-2317042 GCF_000754665.1 Bison bison bison
ATGAGGTGGCCAAAGTATTAGAGTTTCAGTTTTAGCATCATTCCTTCCAAAGAAATCCCAGGGCTGATCGCCTTCAGAATGGACTGGTTGGATCTCCTTGCAGTCCAAGGGACTCTCAAGAGTCTTCTCCAACATCACAGTTCAAAAGCATCAATTCTTCAGCACTCAGCCTTCTTCACAGTCCAACTCTCACATCCATACATGACCACAGGAAAAACCATAGCCTTGACTAGATGAACCTTTGTTGGCAAAGTAATGTCTCTGCTTTTGAATATGCTATCTAGGTTGGTCATAACTTTCCTTTCAAGGAGTAAGCGTTTTAATTTCATGGCTGCAGTCACCATCTGTAGTGATTTTAGAAAACTTAATTAATAAATAATGAGAATGTTAGGCATTTTCTTATGGAAATATTACCCTGTTATTTGAGTGCCTTCTTAATTATAAGTCAAAAAGAGCACAGTGATCTATTATCAAAGAAATATTTTAATTTTCTACCTAATGACAACTTGGATAAGTTCTCTTATTTTACTGAAAGCAAAGAACACAAAGAAAACACAAAAAAACACAAGCATTAGAGTTTATAATTTTCTCAATTTTTTGGAAATATGAACAAAAAAATCTTAACCAAGTCTTATCATATGCTATTGATTATACTGTTCAATTTTTTCTAAGAGGCTTCTTGCTTATGGAGCTAAAATAGATGAAACTGGGGTTAAAAACAAAATTGTAAATTGTGTATTTTAGGACTTTTCCCTTTGTAAAAAAAAAGGACATATATGAATATTGCATTTAATTTGTAAGGACATCTCAAAATGCACAGCAAAGATAAGACAGAAAAACCGACAAAGAGTAGATGATATTTATTGGTATATAAGTGATTTCTTCCCAAAGTTGGTTAAAGTCAAATATGTTGATCTAATTACACATTTCACAGAATTGGAATCAGTATATTAACATTTGCAAAGGAGAGATTAATACCAATTAAATCAAGCTGGTTTTCTAAATATGTAACATATTTTGCTTAGGTCATTTTATACATTTTTAGACAGATTTGCATTTGGGGAAAATTTTGATTTGCTTTTGAAGCTAAATAAATGTTCTGCTATTAAGAATATAGTTTAAATATTTTATGTAAATTGACTACAAGAAAAAGAACTCAGTCGCGAATAAGTACAGGCTTAAAAACTGTGCATTAAGGACTGTTGAGCACATTATTTAAAGTATAATCTGCAACATATTCCTGTTGAGTTACTTAAGCCTAATGCTTTGGACTGAGTTTTATCCCCCTAACACTCCTAGGCTGAAGCCTTAATGCCACCCCACAATGTGACTGTATTTGGAGAAAAGCACCTGTGAGAAGGTAATAAAGTTTTGCCAGGAAGAGGGACCTCACTAGAACTGGACCATGCTGGCATCCTGATCTCAGACTTTCGCCTCTAGAACTACAAGAAAATACATTCTGTTGTTGAAGCCCCCTAGTCTCTGATATTCTGTTACTGTAGTCCAAGCTAAGACATGTAATAAACATATCATAGGATTTAATAAATTAGCATGAAAGTGACTGATGAGTGACAGAGAGCAGAAAATTTTCACCTTCTTAAAAAATGAGCATTGCGGGGCTTTTCACCTTGAAATCATGCAAATTATACCAGTGAGACTAGACTAAAATGCAGGTAAATGAGCATATTCACTGAGCTCATCCTCATTACTGAGACGGTGAAATTGCAGAGAAAGAGTGTTTCATAGCAGAATGGCATTTCCCAGCATGCTTCTTACAAATCTTGAATATTTCAAGATAGCTAACTAGCTAAGTACAGAAATCCATCATAAGTTTGTCACCTGGGCAAATAAGGTGCTGCCATCTTCAATATTTCCAAGAAATGTTCTTTTTACTCTGTTCTCAAGAGTTTCTTTTCTCAGGAACAATACCTTCTTTGCCAGTTAAGACCAAAAAAAAAAAAAAATCAACCCCCCACACTGCATAATTCCACTGTATACTTGAAATAAAAAACATCCAAATCTATAATCAACAATCTATTTAAGGTATTGTCTCAATCCATGCAGGCTGCTATAACAGATTACCATAGACTATGCCGTTTAAACAAGAAACACTTATTTCTCTCAGTTCTGGAGCCCAAGAAGTCTAAGAACAAGGGCCCAGAAGAGCTGGTATGTGATGAGGGCCATCTTCGTACTGTAATCCCATATAACAGAGAAAGAGAGAGCAGGCTCCCATGTGTCTTCTTATAAAGGCATTAATTCTATTCACGAGGGCTCTACCCTCAGGACCTAACTATCTTGCAAAGGCTTTGCCTCCAAATACCATTAGATTGGGAGTGAAGATATCAACATATGAATTTTGTGGGGATACATTCATTCCATAATGGTTATGCATTGCTCTTAACAGAGATAAGCACAGGACAGGGAGAGATATGACACCCTATTACTTTTGGTTCACGGTACCATTTCGATTAAAGGGAGCTCTCAAATACTTGTAGTTTTAGTTGCCTCTGCTTGGTGTCCCAGAGGCTTCCACATCCAAGAGAACATATGGTTTGGGTTGGATGAGAAATCTGTAGAGCAAAAGGGTGATTGTGGAAGATAGAAAAGGAGAAGCAGCCTGATTTGGGTGCATTTTTAAAGAAGCAGATACATACAGAAAAGGAAAGGAAAAAAACATATATATATAAGGGCTTCCCTGGTGGCTCAGATGGTAAGGAATCCACCTGCAATGCAGGAGACCCAGGTTCAGTCCTTGGATTGGGAAAATCCCCTGGAGAAGGAAATGGCAACTCACTCCAGTATTCTTGCCTGGAGAATTCCACAGACAGAAGAGCCTGGCAGGCTACAGTCCATGGAATCACAGAGAGTCATTTATGTATGTGCGTGTGTGTATAAAATCTGGAAATGGACTCCTTTGAAATTATCTGAATCTGTATACCTTGTGGAATTTCTTCATATACTGCCAAAGCTATGCAGACCCCAATTCAAATGAAACATTCCTACTATTGCTAATGATTTTCATTGCAATGTACTAAGAGCCTACTTTAAGCGTTATCTTAAGTTCTTCAAATATATCAGCTCATTTAAATTATGTCTTTCATGTGGTAGCCATTATTAACCCCATTTTACAGATGAAGAAATTGGGACTCAGAAAAGATAAGTAATTTGCCCAGAATCTCACAGTTAGTAAGTAAGTGCCAAAGCCAAATTCAATCCTTGTTCCCTCTGACTCCAGAGCCTGTGCTTTGTGATAATCTTTTGTGGCCTTGTATATGTGTTCTTGATTGACAGCAGCTTAATAGGTATCCCTCCTAGATAATTGGTACTCCCAAAAGAAGGATTCTCTAATGGTTGATTTTCAGAATTAAGTAGCAGAGCTCTGAGAAATATTTTCATCAAAACAGCCTTCCCAGGGCTTCCTCAAATCATTAAATAAATATATGTCTCTTCTCTTGATACACATATTACCCTATTTTAATGAGGTTGCAATGGGGAAATCAAATATGAATAGCAAATAAACGTTCAAATTAAGAAAAGTTTAAATAATTCCAAGGTCTTTTTTTTTGCCCACTGTTGGCATTTCTCTCCTCATATTTTCATTCTTGATTAAGGGACTTTGTGGTCACTGGATTTTTTTCCCTCAAAATACTCTCCCCAAAAGACTAATTCTTTAACTCTCAGTTAAATAGCTAAAAATTGAAGGTAATAATGATCATAACAGCAACCCTGAAAGAATACTGCTTTCTGCAAAAAATAGACAAATTTACGGTACCTTAAAAAAAAAAAAAATAGTGTCTTCTTCAACCTATTCCACACATGTACACACACAATTTTCAACTGTATCTAAGTAAAATGAATCTACATTTGTACTTCATAATGGAATGTGAGCTAATATTCAGCTACTTATTCTCTTTTTATTGAAGTGTAGTCAATTTGCAATGCTGTGCTAAATTTTTACTGTACAGCAAAGTGATTCAGTTATACATAAGATACATTCTTTCATATTCTTTTCCATTATGGTTTATCATAGGATACTGAATGCAGTTCTCTGTGCTGTATACTTGTTGCTGTTGTTGTTCCGTTACTAAGTCGTGTCTGACTCTTTGTGATCCCATGGACTGCAGCACCCCAGACTCCTCTGTTCTCCACTACCTCCCAGAGACTGCTCAAATTCATGTCCATTGAATCGGCCATCTTATCCTCTGCTGCCCACTTCTTCTTTTGTCTTCAATCTTTCCCAGCATCAGGGTCTTTTCCAATGAGTCAACTCTTCGCATCAGGTGGTCAAAGTATTGGAGCTTCAGCTTCAGCATCAGTCCTTCCAATGTATATTCAGAGTTGAGTTCCTTTCGGATGACTATTTTGATCTCCTTGCTGTCCAAGGAACTCTCAAGAGTCTTCTCCAGCACCACAGTTCAAAAGCATCCAATTCTTCGGCACTCAGCCTTCTTTATGGTCCAACTCTCATATCTGTACATGACTAGTGGAAAAACCATGGCTTTGACTAGATGGACCTTTGTCAGCAGAGTGATATCTCTGCCTTTTAATACTGTCTGGTTTGTCATAGTTCTTCTTCCAAAGAGCAAGTATCTTTTAAGTACATGGCTGTAGTCACAATCTGCAGTAATTCTGGAACCCAAAAAAATAATATCTGTCACTGTTTCCATTTTTTTCCCTTATACTTGCCATGAAGTGATGGAACCAGATGCCATGATCTTAGTTTTTTAAATATTGAGTTTTAAACCAGATTTTTCACTTTCCTCTTTCATCCTTATCAAGATGCTCTTTAGTTCCTCTTCACTTTCTGCCATTAGAATGGTATCATCTGCATATCTCAGGTTGTTGATATTTCTCCTGGCAATCTTGATTCCACCTTGTGATTATCCAGCCTGGCATTTCACATAATGTACTCTGCATAGAAGTTAAACAAACAGGGTGACAATATATGCCCTTGCTGTACTCCTTTCCCAACTTTGAAACAGTCAGCCATTCCATGTATGGTTCTAACTGTTGCTTCTTGACCTGCACACTGGTTTCTCAGGAAGCAGGTAAGGTGGTCTGGTATTCCCACCTCTTTAAGATTTTTCCAATTTGTTGTGAACCTCACAAAGGCTTTCTAGTAGTCAATGAAGCAGAAGTAAACATTTTTCTGAAACTCCTTTGCTTTCTTCATGATCCAACAAATGTTGGCAATTTGATCTCGCTTCCTCTGCCTTTTTGAAATCCAGCTTGTACATCTGGAAGTTCTGGGTTCACATACTGCTGAAGCCTAGGTTAAAGGATTTTAAGCATAACCTGCCAGCATGTGAAATGACTGCAATTGTATGGTAGTTTGAACATTCTTTGGCATTGCCAGTCTTTGGGATTGGAATGAAAACTGACCTTTTCCAGTCCTGTGGCAACTGCTGAGCTTTCCAAATTTGCTCACATATTCAGTGCAACACTTTAACATCTTTTAGCATCATCTTTTAGGATTTTAAACAGCTTAGCTGGAATACCATCACCTCCATTAGCTGTTTGTAGTAATGTTTCCTAAGACCCACTTGACTTCACACTCCAGAATGGCTCTAAGTGAGTGACCACACCATCGTCGTTATCCAGGTCATTAAGATCTTTCTTGTATAGTTCTTCTTTGTGTTCTTGCTACCTCATCTCTTCTGCTTCCATTAGGTCCTTACCATTTCTGTATTTTATCATGCCCAACCTAGATGTCCATCAACAGATGAATGGATAAAGAAGGTGAGGTACATATACACAATGGAATATTATCCAGCCATAAAAAGGAACGCATTTGAGTCAGTTCTAATGAGGTGGATGAACCTAAAACCTATTATACAGAGTGAAGTGAGTCAGAAAGAGAAAGATAAATACCATATTCTAACACATATATATGGAATCTAGAAAAATGGTACTGAAGAATTTATTTACAGAGCAACAAGGGAGAAACAGAGATAGAGAATAGACTTATGGACATGGGGAAAGGTCAGGAGAGTGTGTGATGTATGGAAAGAGTAACATGGAAACTTACATTATCATATGTAAAATAGACAGCCAACAGGAATTTGCTGTATGGCTCAGGAAACTCAAACAGGGGCTCTGTATCAACCCAGAGGGGTGGGATGGGGAGGGATATGGGAGGGAGTTTCAAAAGGCAGGGGATATATGTATACCTATGGCTGATTCATGTTGAGGTTTGAAAGAAAACAGCAAAATTCTGTAAAGCAATTATCCTTCAATAAAAAAATAAATTAATTAAAAAAAATATTCCCTTGATACTCTAATTTTCTTGAAGTGATCTCTAATCTTACTCATTCTATTGTTTTCCTCTATTTCTGCAGTAGGGTCTTGTGTATCCATTCTGTTTATAATACTTTACATCTGCTAATCTTGGGTACTTACACTTTTATTAAAGTATACTTTAAAGTATAAGTATATTATAAAATATTAAAACAAATTAAAGTCTGTTTTCTTGGGTAGAGTTGGGATCCATATTTTTTCAGACCTATAAACACGTGAGATGTGGCAAGGCATAGTGTGAAGAAGCCAGTTTAGTTCCGTTCCATACATTAGAGGTTTAGGAGAGGAGAGTCAGCATAATTACCCAGACTAGAAACATCAAACAGCAGTCACTGAGACAAAAGAGTATATCTGGCAAACCCAGTTATACTACACCGCTGAGACACTGCTAAATGAGGTAGAGCAGGGAACCCTCCCTCCCCCAAATCTAAGGAATTTAGTAAGGCACAGAGTGGGAGAAAGAGATTGTGCTAGTTCTTAAGAGCATATTCCATCTTAAAAAAAGTACAAGTGCACTTAACTACACAGCATACATAGAGCTACAGATGTAGAAAACAAACTAATAGTTACCAGGGGGTAAGTGGGGTAGGGGGGATAAACTGGGAGATTGGGGTTGACAATACACACTGCTATATATAAAATAGAACACTAATAAGGACTTACTGTACAGCACGAGGAACTCTACTCAATACTCTGTACTGACCTATATTGGAAAAGAAGCTAAAAAAAGATTATATATGTGTATATGTATATCTGATTCACTTCGTTGTACAGCAGAAACTAGCGCAACATTGTAAATCAACTATACTCCAATAAAAATGTTTAAGAAGAATATATTCCATAAAAATAATGACCAAAGATCCACCCTGAAACAATAACAATGTCATATATTCACGTTTTGTTTAAGGAAATTTCATGTAAATGTATTCTTCACAACAACCCATGGAGTTTGTGGGGCAGACACTATCTTTATTACATGGCAGAAAAGGAAACTCAGGCACTGAGAGACTGTGTGAATTGCCCGGTGACCCTCTGCTGCTTCTTGTAATGACCACACAGTCCAAAGGGGTCCCACTTCTTTCTAGTAATCTGAGGCACTGTCTGCTTGCTCTTCCACACCCTTCTGATATCTAATATTTGTAATAGATTCTTCTTGTCACTTCTGGTAACCCCTTATCCATCTACTCAATCATCTTATGTCTACATCTCCCTCATTCCTCATTTTCAGCAAAGGCAGACCCCATAATTATGATCCATGCCTCAACATTCTGTTAGTGGTACTGAGGTCTGGGGACCCAGAAGTCCCCACCATAAGAAGTTGAGAATTTCAACTATGTGGTTTGACTTCACATCAGACTATGATAATGAACTCTGTCAATGCCCTTTTTAGCCTATGCTGGATTACTACACTTGCACAGAAATACTGATTGACTGTTTTCTTGTACCTGATAACCTAAAACAATGACTTTGCTGTGTATTAATATAATATCAATAAAAATATGGGGGAAAATTGCATTTTGAGTACATGCACCGTCCTAAATGGACTCTGATTTCCACTGAATGGATTTAAATGCCTTGTCATTTTGATCCTACATAAATCTTACCATTTCTGGATGAAGACATATATTTATAAATATATACAACTGGACAAAAATTCAGCAGACATTCAAGTTAAAATTTTCAATTAAGTTAAGTCTATATCTCTACTTCTTTCTATATACTGGATTTTTTCACACGATTTCCTATTTTGTCATATCTCCCCTGTAACTGTCCAACGTTTAAACCAATGTCTGGTTTCAATAATAATAATAGGTGTCATTTCTTGGAGTTTGGATCTAAGTGTTCATTTTCTTGCTAAGCTCTCACAATAATCATATAAGGCAAGTACTCTTCACTAATCCCATTTTGCAGATGCAGAAACTAAGACATAAGAGAGATTATGGAACTTCCCCGAAGCCTTCTAGGCAACTCAGGCATTTGAATCTAAGCAGTCTGGCTCCAGAGCCCGCTTTCTTAGTCACCACACTAACCTCTCTGATACTGCATGCTTATACATTGTATCTTACTCGTTTCATCACTATATTCCAGCTGCTTGTGTCACCTACATGCCTACCATATATTCAACCTCTTTGACTTGAAAAGTTAAACACACACACACCAAAAAAGAGTTAAACAAATTAAGTTATAATGAATTGCAGACTTAAAGGTAAAATATTGGGTTGGCCAAAAACTTAATTCAGGTTTTTCCATAAATACTTATGGACATACTTGAATGAACTTTTTGACCAATACAATATAAAACAATAAAATTTTTAGAAAATAAACAGAAGAGTACCTTTAGGATTAGGAAAAGAGTTTTTAGACTTGACAACAAAAACTTGATCCCTTAAAGAAAAATTTGATAAACTGGACTTCAAGTGTAAAACTTTTGCTCGGCCAAAGACCCTGACAATTATCCTCCAATTAAAAATAAATAATTTTTATTAAATTGCATCAAAAAAGAAACAAAGACTCTGTTAAGAATATATAAAGATAAATTACAGATCAGGAGAAAGTATTTACAAATCATATATTCAATAAAAGACTTGTATCTAGACTATATGAAGAGCTCTCAAAACTCAACAGTAAGAAATAATCCAATTCAATCCAATTAGAAATGCACAAAAGACACAAACATACATTTAATTGAAGAGGATATACAGAGAGCAAATATACATATGAAAGGTGTTCAACATCTTAGCCATTGCTGCTACTGCTGCTGAGTCACTTCAGTCGTGTCCGACTCTGTGCGACCCCACAGACGGCAGCCCACCAGGCTCCCCGTCCCTGGGATTCTCCAGGCAAGAACACTAGAGTGGGTTGCCATTTCCTTCTCCAATGCAGGAAAGTGAAAAGTGAAAGTGAAGTTGCTCAGTCATGTTCGACTTAGCAACCCCATGGACTGCAGCTTACCAGGCTCCTCTGTCCATGGGATTTTCCAGGTCTTAGCCATTAGGGAAATACAAATTAAAACCTCAGTGAGGTATTACTACACACATATGAGAGTGACTAAAATTAGAAATACTGAAAACATCAAATGCTGGCATGGATATAGAGAAACTGAATCACTCACACGGCTAATAGGAATATAAAATAGTACAGCTACTTTGGGTAATAATTTGCCAAAGTATTGTGAAATTAAACATATAATTACCATGTAATCCAGCAAATGCAATCTTGGACATTTATCCTAATGAAATGAAAACTTGTGTTCTAACAAAACCTATATAAAAATGCTCATAATAGCTTTATTCACAATAGTCATAAACGAGAAACAACCTAAATATCCTCCAGCAAAAAAAAAAAAAACCAGTTAAAAAAACTGTAGTATTTCCATACAGTGGAATAATAGCAACAAAAAGCAACAAGGTATTGAAATTTAAGACAACTTGGGTGGATCACAAGGGATCCATCCAATCTCAGAAAAGCCAATCTCAGAAGATTGCATGCTGTATGATTCCATTTACACAACATTCTTGAAATAACAAAATTCCAGCGATGGAGAACAGATTAGCAGTTTTCAAGTGGTATGTTGATTATGATAGTGTTACATGAATTCACACATTAATAAAGTTGCACAGAACTATACAGACAGAGATGTAAATACAGATACACACACACACACACACACACACACACTTTTGAGGAAATGCAACAATGGTGAAATCTGCTTGTTTTTATAAGCTCGGTGGATTGTCCCAATACCAATTTTCTGGTTGTGATATCATACTATACTTATGCAAAGTGTTGCCATTGGGTGAAATGGAGTAAAGCATACATACAATCTCCCTATATGTTCTTTGTTACAATTTCCTGTGAATCTATAATTATTTCAAAATGATTTTTTTTTTAAGTTGGACAGTTAAGACCAAGACCTTAACCTTGAGGCACTCCATTAGATACCTCATTCCAGTCAGAAAAATGCCATAATCAACACTAATTGGGGCTTCCCTGGTGGCTCAGATGGTAAAGACTCTGCCTGCCATGTGAGAGACTTGGGTTCGATCCCTGGGTCGGGAATACCCTGGAGAATTCTTGCCTGGAGAATTCCATGGACAGAGGAACCTGGCAGGCTACAATCCATTGGGTCACAAAGAGTTGGACACGACTGAGAGACTAACACACATACATACAACACTAATTGAATAAAGTTATTTCTATCAGCTGTAAATTAATCTAACAGTATGATCATCAGGACTTCATTTCACCATCTTAAACAAAAAAAGATCAAGGGGGACTTTAGTTGCTTTTCTGAAATTAAGATAGACTTATGTCCACTGGTTGCCCCCAACCTACAAGTCTAGAGACTAAAAGTGAGATAGCTAGCAAGACCAGTCCTGTTGAGGCCAGGCTGGGTCCTGATGATGATTTCTTTTCTATGTTCTCATAAACCACATTTACTAATTCTTAAATTTTATCCAGGATTAATGAAAACCTAGTCACGTGTCCTGATTTCTCCAGTTCCCTTTACCTATTAGTTGGTCTTCCTTCCTGACATTCTTCCATCTATTCATTCATTCATCACACACTTAAGTAATGTTCATCTTGCCTTTCTCTATCCCATGGTTCTAGCTTGCTCTTTACCTCTCTGTGGAAACAGAGGAGGGAGCACCTAATTTAGCCCAGAGGGAACAGGCATCTGCATAATGGGGACATTTAAGCTGGTTTACCAGAATTCTTTTCTTCCTCCTCCAGAAGACTGAGACAAAATAACCTCTTGAATGAATCAGCAATTTTCCTGCCAAACAAATTCTTCACAGTCTTTGAAAGATCTACTCTGATAGGCTAGGCTATTATCCAAGAAATCTAATCTACTTCTCTAAACCAACAACAAAAGCCAACTCTTCTTTCCCTACATCCTTTTCTTCCAAAATCAACTGAAAAGGAAAAATGAAATGAAAACTCTGCCTATGCTCTCAAGTCCTCTATCTTCTGTTCAAAACTCCAACAGAGATAAAATTCTAACTTCTTAAAGTTGTGGATTTTATATCAGAAATGGATGTTAGAGATCAGCCTCGTCATCAAAATGAAAAAGAAAGACTTGGAAGGATGAGTGCAGCAAGCCAAGAGTTGGCCACATGGAAAAAGCAGACTTTCCTCTCCCAGCCAATGTCCCTTCTGCTCTGTCTCGTTTGCTCAACACAGTCTTAGGGATATTTCCCGGTTGCCACATCTTACAGTAGTCACTGAAGGAAGAGGGCTGTCCCCTGATGGGCTTTCTCAGGGGATGATTCATGTTCCAAAGGATGTGATGGGCTCCTTGAAGAAAACAACATCTGATTTCCTTCTTCTTTTTTTATGCTTATCAGGGTCTGAGTTTTAAGAAGTTAACATTTACGAAGTCCCCACTTCATAAACCAGGACTTTGTAAATCAAAGGGAAGCCTACTGACTCCTCTTGCTCTAGTTAAAATCAGGGAAGCCCTCCCCACATTGTTTCCTTCCACATCACTTTTCACACGAATGAAGAGGGGACCCATTCATGCTTCTCACTGTCCACGCCGTTATCTTCCCTGAGACCATCAGTACCAGCCTCAGCATACTTTTAACCCTATTTATGTCACCATAAGAAGCCTAGGGCTCCCAGGGCAGCACTGTCCCCCCATCAGCTCTAAGAGCAGCAAGGGAACCATCACCCGAATTACACACACACTTGGACACACACAGTCCCCATCACCCATCTTGCCTATTTTTTTACTTAGCATTTATGATCTATTTTAGCAGATCTGACAAACCGTCTACTTTACTTGCTTCTCTGTCCTCTTCTCCTGGAATAAAAGCTCTATGAGGACAGGAATTTTGTATGTTTTCTTCACTGATCTACCAATGCTGCTACCACTTTCCAGGAGCTCAAAAAACAATGGTTAAATAAATAAGCCCCCAGAACCATTTTTAGAAGTCTGAAAGTTCAAGGACCAAAGGATGACTGAGAAGTCTGAGAGGAAAGCAGAGACCCTGGTTTCTCGTGTATGGCAACCAGAAAGCTTGAAGAGAAGAAGGCTTCAGCCCCGAGGATCTCCAGAACTGGCATCAATGACATGAAAGAGCTGGTAACAGGGGGGCTATTCAGACAGCACACAGGGCCAGACACAAGTAAACAGCAGGGCTTTTGCAACAGGGAACAGAAATACCTTGCACAGAAATAACTACAATGTGTCAAGCACTGTCATTAACTTATCACAAGCACCATTCAGAGTGGTCTTGTTCTCACGTCCAGATGAAGAATCTGAGGCAAAGAGGAGCCTGAGATTCACAACAGGGAAGTGGCAGAGCATGTTTTCAAACCTAAGTCTTATGGAGTTCCAAATCCATGCCCTTTCTTCTCCCTGAGCCTACCTGACCTCTTCACTCCAGGTATCAAGCACCTTCCAAGATACCTGGTCCAAGTACATCAGAGGCTCCACCTCCAAGCCCCAGATAACCAATAGATCTGTCAGTTCTCCACTTGCGCTAATGAAGGAGATCAGGCTGAGACCCTGGATGCTGTCTTCCTTTCTCTCCTTTCTATTTTCAGCTTTATTGAGATGTAATTGATAGATAGAATTACATATACTTAAAGTGTACAACACAATTTATGATATATGTGTACATTATAAAATGTTTACACAATCAAGCTAACACAACCACCAACTCACATAGTTACTGTATGTGTATATTTGTGTGTGTGTTGTGTGTGTATGTGGATGTGTGGTGAGAAAGCTTAAGATCTACTGTTAGTAAATTTCAAGTATATGACACAGCATCATTAAGTACAGTCACCATGCTGTACATCAGATCCTCAGAACTTATCTCACAACTGCAAGTTTGTACCCTTTGATCAATATCTACTTTCATTCCCCCCACCCTTAGCTCCTGGAAAACACCATTTTACTCTCTGTTTCTATGAGTTTAACTTTTTTTTTTGATCCCATAGATTCCATATAGCATCTATCTCTCTGTCTGGAGTACTTCACTTACCATCTTGCCCTCCAAGTTGATCCATGTTGTCATTGTAAATAGTAGGATTTCTTTTTTATGGCTGAAAAATATTCAATTGTATATATCTACCACATGGGGAAAACTATAGAACTCACTAGAAAGTATTATACTTTAAAAAATGAAATTATCAACTGAAGAAAAGTACAGTGAAAAGGAGTGGGAAAGGAGGTGATTAGAATATAATCTACTGGTATGTTTTGTGAGTAAGGTTTGATTAATCATTGCCAGACCTCAGGAGAACAAACAAAGGAAACTTCAAAAGCAAGGAGAGAGGTGCGTTAGCACAGTGAAACACTTGAATGAATTTTCTCTGGGATGGTGATCCCTGGAGAAACCTTCATCCTGGATGGTTCTGGATGGTTCTTACTACCATTGGGAGAGGTTTTGATCCAGATCAGATGGCCTCTTGCTGTTCCTTGGCATGCCAGCTATTCAGAGCTGCAGTCCTTGCAGAATTAAGGTCACAGGTAATGACTATGATTATTGCTCATCATTAAACCTTAAGTAAACCTACAGGGGGCTTCCCTGGTGGCTCAGACGGTAAAGCGTCTGCCTGCAATGCGGGAGACCAGGGTTCGATTCCTGGGTCAGGAAGATCCCCTGGAGAAGGAAATGGCAATCAATCCACTCTATCACTCTTGCCTGGAAAATCCCATGGACGGAGGAGCCTGATAGGCTACAGTCCATGGGGTCGCAAAGAGTCGGACACGACTGAGCGACTTCACTTTCAAACCTACAGAAGGACATTGTTTAAAGGTACTATAGGTTTTTAGCATATTAACTGGACAGAATCTTCACACCCAAGAAATCTAAAATCTAATATGGGACATTAGGTTTAGTTGGAGAAGAGAGAAATAAAAATGTGAAACTAGGATAGTTGTAAGAAAGATGGTCATTAAAAATGAATGCAAGGAGGAAGACATAATTTCACTGCCTCTGTTCCTAACAAATGGCAGTGTTCTGGGAACTGGTTATTTTCCAAACTGTCCAGTAGGTGTCAGCATAAGACAGGGTTCCTAGAACTGACCAAGCTTTAAACCAGATACAAAAAATTGACTAATAGACAATCAAGTTATAAAATAGAGAAAACATAATAAAGATGGGACTAGAAAAATTCCACAGGAGCTGTTTAAAAACAGAGCTGACATAAACAAACTTTCCTTATGGGTAATATGACAGTTGGACGAGGTGGCTCAGAAGATCCCATCTGGCTCTCGTATTCTTTGCCAGGTCAGCATCTTCCAGAGCTCGAGCAATATTCAGCATTACTGGAAGAGTGGGTCACTATTAACTAGTACAGGAACCAGTAAACATTCCCAGGGAACATACATAACAGTGCTCAGGTAGAGGGACCCTCTTTAAAAAGCAGGTACCTTCCCAGCTTCTCAGAGATTTACAATGTAAAAATAAAAATCCTCTAATTCCCAGAAGGATTACAAAAATGAACCAAGGGAAAAGGAGGAAATCAAAGTTTGTATGAGCAGTTTGCAGAATGTGTTGAGTCAGCCAGGGTGAGCTTCCTGGTGGAGTTCGCCTTTGGACTGATTGAAGAGAAGAGAGCCACAGAACCAGGTCTCCAACCTAACTCCGCTTTTCTGCTCTTTAGTCAGTTTTCCTCCTCAAAATATGAACGTATTCTACTCTGAAAGTATTCAGAATAAAATAAAAGGACCAATAATAAAGAACATAAACAGGAATTATTTTTCCACTTCACTACATAAAGGTGGCTTTCCTCCTAGCTCAGTCAGTAAAGAATCTGCCTGCAATGCAGCAGACCCAGGTTTGATGCATGGGTCAGGAAGATCCCCTGGAGAAGGAAATGGCGACCCACTCCAGTATTCTTGCCTGGAGAATCCCATGCACAGAGGAGCCTGGCAGGCTGCAGTCCATGGGGCCGCAAGACTCGGACATGACTTAGTGACTAAACCACTACCACCACATAAAGATATTATTGATATTTTAAAGGAAAAAATGGGGGGAAAGGGTATATCTATCAACTACCTAACAAACACAGTATGTCTATCATATAATACTTACCAAAATCCTGAGATATACCGAATCACTACGCTGTATACTTGAAACTAACACAATATTGTAAATCAATTATATTACTTCAGTTTAAAAAGAAGTCCTAAGATGCAAGTGATATTGTTCTTATTTGTAGATAAAGCATCCAAGGCTCACTGAAGTTACACAACTTGCCCAATATTATGAGATCTAGAATTTATGAGTTAGTACGCTGCACCAGCTGTGTGAATGCACTTACAACCATCCTATGAAGAAGTTTCTAGGATTCCCATTTTGCAGATAAGGAAATGAAGTCTTAGAGAAAATAAGTTCTTGCTTCCCCAAGGTCACAGAACTCCTCATTAGTCAAGCTCAAACTCAGATTCATGTGCTGCAAGCTGCATTCTCTTGAAACTGACTCTCAAACAGAATTAAGACTCTGAGTGTTTTGGGGGGAATGCCTGTAGGATTGGCACCTGTGGAAGGAAATGAATGAAAACAGGATTAGGAGGCCCGTCTGAGTTGGGCCAAATAGCCAGGCTTTTCTACACCTGCCTTCAGTCATTGGATGTGCACGTGGCCTTGGAGGAGGCAGCCCTCTGAGGCTGAGGCAGACCACGAACGGCTGACGGCCCACACTCCTTCCAGGAGGGGCCATCTCCACGTCCCTCACATGGTGCCTGCATTTAGCAGCTCATCGTGTTCTGCTCCACCATGATAATGGCCGGCAGTCGACTTCGGTGGAGTTGTCGTGGTGGGTACAGAGTGGTAAGCCCAGGCCCCAGGCCCCAGGCCCCAGGGGAAAATGAGCACCAGACTCTCACCTCTGGTATACGTCAAATAGCATCAGCTAGAAACCGAGAAAGGGGTGGAAGCAGACAGTGCTGACTCAACAGTAGTGTTGGTCATCAAATGCTGGTTGTTGATTGACAAAATCCAGGTGGCCTAGGAAGGGACGTACCAACCCACTTACAGACCCAACAGTTGGTCTGGGCACTTGTGCTCTGTGGTAACATCTGACCTCCCTGCTGCTCATCACTCAGTCTCTGCAGGCACCACCAGAGATGGCAAACCTGCCTGGTGTCCCCGGTGCTGGCCTGGCCCGCTGTCAGCCTGCCTGCCCTAGCGAGGCAGGCATTGAGAGGGCAGCTTTCTGTTTGGAAATGCAGTCCACTTGTGGTATCTCCAGCAGGGAAAACAGCACAATTCCAGCCTGAGTGGCAAGACATCCTCAAGCTCCTACTTGAATTCAGAAAACAGCTGATTTAACAGAAGGCAAAAAGCGGGTAAGCTGAGCTCACTCGGGGACAAGTGGGCACCAAGCCAAGCCAGCTTTCCGAGGTGACATTCTTCTTCACCGTCATGCTAGTCGGGCATGGAAGAGGTGTCAGTGAAGTTGCAGAATGGGAAACATGTTGCCTGGTGAACCTGCAGCCCGTGTCTGCCAGAAACCTCAGCACCGTCATCTCCACCCCGTGCTGTAGTCACTGGTTCCTCATGAGTTTCACTGCCTCAGACCAGCCATTCTTCACCCTGGAACAGCACATCCCCTTGGCCACAGGCAGCAAAATTCAGCCAAAGCCTTGGCTCAAATTCTCCTCTGTGAAACCATCCATCCTCATCCTCCAGTCAAAAGTAATTTCTCTTTGAATTCATTTAGTAGCTACCACAAAGCGGCAGGAGTTCTAACGTTTTAAATTGTGCCTAAGAATCACCCTCTGCTGCTGCTAAGTCGCTTCAGTCGTGTCTGACTCTGTGCGACCCAGTAGACGGCAGCCCACCAGGCTCCCGCATCCCTGGGATTCTCCAGGCAAGAATACTGGAGTGGGTTGCCATTTCCTTCTCCAATAAGAATCACCCTCAAGCATTTGATTAAAAGCCAAATCCCAAGGAGAGGGTGGGATGTATGGAGATAGTAACATGGAAACATATACGTTACTCTGTGTAAAACAGATAGCCAGTGGGAATTTGCTGTGTGACTCCGGGCACTCAAACTGGGGCTCTATGACAACAGAGAGGGGTGGGATGGGGAGGGAGATGGGAGGGAGGCTCAAGAGGGAGGGGACATATATATACCTATGGCTGATTCATGTTGATGTTTGACAGAAACCAACACAATATTATAGAGCAATATTCCTTCAATTAAAAATAAAGTATTTTTAAAAACCCAAATCCCTTGGCTCTAGGCTTCAGACATGCTGATTCATCAAAGATGGAGAGGCCTGGGAACCTGCATTTTCACTATCAGCCCTGATACTCCTGATGTACTTGGTATGCAAAGGATACTTTGAGAAGAATTAGCATCATAATTTTCAAAGATTTCTTCCCTCCAGAAGAAGAGGAGGATGCACTTGCTATAGAGTCTATTTCCTCCTCTAAAATACAAGTTTATATGGTGATAGAAACCCTGTGGTATTCATTGGAATCTCTCCTATAGTATCTAGCAGAGCAGTTTGCATACAGTAGGCACTCAGACATTGTTGATTGGTCAGCTACGAGTCTTTTCCATCTCTTGGTTTTCTTTTTACTCTTCCAAATGATTTGAGGTTTGGAGGAAAGCCTGCGTCTAATTCCTGCTTCACTCATATTTCCCTTCTGGGCTCCCTTCTGCTCTAAGATCTACATAAGCCACTAAGCTTGCCCATCACCCCTTCAATCTGCTCCTCTTTTAGTGGAACTTTTAGTTGTTTAATGAAAGATTCAGGCAGGATTTTTAAAAATTCACTATTTTATAAAAGATGATATTTTATTCTAAATTTTAAATATATATATATATATATTCATTGGGTGTATTTTAGAAAATAAAAGCATTAAGAAAACCTAGCTGTAATCCCCGTTTCCTGTTTAATGCACTTTTTCACACATCCTGAAAGATCTCTTTCTGGGGGCTATATCAACAGACTTCATTTTCCTTTGAACCTCCCCTTTTTTTTTCTGAGAAGTCTGGCATATTATTACAGATTGAGATGGGAGACTGAGGGGAAGAGGAATCTAAAAGCTGTTTTAAATGAACAAAACTAGTTCTGCAGTTTAGCCTCACCTATCAAAAAGTAAACAAATATGAAACTTATAGTATAAGACTTTCTGGACTTGATTGTTCTCCTGAATTCCTTTAGTCAACACATTTATTGAGCAACTACTATGTGCCAGGCATTATCCTAGGTTCTTGGCCCAAAAGGTCAGTGGTCTATGTTGTTCACCCACATGGGAAGACTAAGCCTCTATGGATTCGTGGCCATGGATGGATGGGCCAAGTGGGGATGGGCTGCATATTCATACATGGGAAACTGCTATATAATAAGTGAGTTTGGCTCTAAAACCAGCATACTATTGTAACCAACTATGGGATATCTGAAGTATAAGAAACCCAAGTCCTATGTGGGCGGTGAAGCAAGCATTCTTTGTTTAGCTCCTAACAAGAAGAGCCATAAATCTTACCATTGCCAGAGCCAATTATCCACCCAGCACCCATGTCTGCTGGCGCTTTGAGCTATGCTGGGCCCTAGTCTCACGGTGCTGATTTGCATAACCATCTCCTCCTTCTAGCTTCACTGCCTTCTACAGTGAATAGTTTCTGTAATTTGCCTAAGTATTCAATGCTTTCATGTGTCACCCCTGAAATAAGTACAGTAAGTACAGCCAAGTACAGCAAGTCCCCTACATATGAACTTTCAAAGATGCAAACATGAATTCGATCAATGTCATATGTGAGTGATATTGCAGCTTGCACTCCATCTACTATTGCTCACGATACTTCAGCTCTACAATCTCCCACCTCCTCTCCCTCCTTCAGTCAGTAACTCTTCTTGACTTTTCATTCAATCCCAGCTCCTCTATGCCAGCTATTGTACTGCACTACTGTACTTTCCAAGGTACTGTACTGTAAGATCAAAAAATGTTTTCCCTACTTTTTGTGGGGTTTTCTTATATATTACTTGTGTGAAATGTATCATAAACCCATTACAATACAGTACTATTATAGTCAATCATGTTAGTTGAATACCTAGGCTAACTTTGTTGGATGTATGAACAAATTGGACTTACTAACATGCTCTTGGAAGGGAACTCATTCCTGTAAGTCCATGTAGGTGACTTACTGTAATATAATCAGTGAACACAACAGACATAGATCTGCTGCCACTGTGAAATTTACATTCAAATAAGGGAGACAGGCTAGAAACTGCTGCAGCTGCTGCTGCTACTAAGTCGCTTCAGTCGTGTCTGACTCTGTGTGACCCCATAGACGGGAGCCCACCAGGCTCCCCCGTCCCTGGGATTCTCCACACAAGAACACTGGAGTGGGTTGCCATTTCCTTCTCCAGTGCAGGAAAGTGAAAAGTGAAAGTGAAGTTGCTCAGTTGTGTTTGACTCTTAGCGACCCCATGGACTGCAGCCTACCAGGCTCCTCCATCCATGGGATTTTCCAGGCAAGAGGACTGGAGTGGGTTGACATTGCCTTCTCCAAGGCAAGAAACTAGAAGCACTCACTATAATGCAGAAAACAAATGATATGAAATGGTGAGAAGTGCTCTGGGGAACCAGAGCAGAAGGTCAGAGGTGCAGAGGTAACAGAGGAAAGGGGTACGACTATCGATTATAGATAGGAGGTGCATCAGGCAGGCCTCACTGAGACAGTGGTATTTGAGGAAACTTGTGAGGGAAGCCCTAAGGTGGGAAGTTGCTTGCTCAGCTGACAAACAGCAAGGAGACCAGCGAGAATGGATCCCAAGGAGCAAGCAAGGCAGAGAATACAAGGCTAAGGAGGGAGGTGATGGTGCACCAAACCTGCTGGGCTGCTTACCCATCATGGACTGGCTCCTACTGCAGGTAGGATGAAGAGCCATTACAGAGTTTTTTTTTCTCTTTTTCTTTTAATAAAGTCAATTTTTTTTTTTTTTTTTGACTGAGCCATGCAGCATGTGGGATCTCAGTTCCCCAACCAGAGATTGAACCTGTGCTCCCTGCATTGGAAGCATGGAGTCTTAACCACTGGACCACCAGAAAAGTCCTATTACAGAGTTTTGAACAGGGAAGTGAATAGGGTTTTAACAGAATCTCTCTGGCTGCTTTATTGAGAATTGATCACAGGAGGCTGAGGAAAGAAGCAGGGAGACCAGTTAAGAGGCCATTGTAGCAATCCAGGCTTGAGATGACCATGGCTTGAGCCAGTGTAGTAGTAGAAATGATCAGAGTTTGGATGCTTGTGGAAATGAAACAAACAGGTGAAAAGGGGGCAGAATATAACCTTTAAAAGAATGTCCTTGCCTTAGGATATGATGAAAACTGGTTACAACCAACCAGACCCAAGATGGCAGAAGATTCGACTTCCAGTAGACCCTGGGCCTCATTAAACATGCATTGTAATATGTTAGCAAAGGCTAAGTGACACACCCACCAGCACCATGACAGTTCTGAGGCCAACCATAAAATGTCAAAAAGTGGACAGTGGCCCAATTCCTGGAAATCCCTATCTCTTCCCCAAAATAATTGGAATAATCCTCCCACTTATTAGCTATTAAGTTACTCAGCACATAAAAACTAACCATGCTATATTTGGGGGGCCTCTCACCTTCTAAGATAGCCCACACTCTGTCTGTAGAGTGTGTTTCTCTCTACGTCCCCTTCTTACCTGTCACTTTGTCTCTTGCTGAATTCTTTCTGCAATGAGATGTCAAGAACCTCTAATTCACCAGGCATAGAAGGGAGAGCATATTGGTCAAAAGAGACAGTTTTGCTGCATTAACAAGACACCCCCAAAGGAGCAGCTTACTGCACTTCACGTCCAGTGTGAGTCGGCTGTGGCTCTGTTCCCTGTGACTTGGCTCTGGTTTCAGGCTGGCAGAGCTACCTCTGTCTGAACCAAGATGCACTATCACCTGCTGGCTCTTAGAGAAGCCTCTGGAAATCATATCTATCAGTTCTGTCCACATTTATTCAGTTAAAGCAAGTCATATGGCTATGCCTAAACTCAACAAAATGGGGATATTTAATCCTGCAAGGAGGTGCACATCAGGAGAGAAACTGGATTATTGGGTGAAAAGTAATACTATCAGCCATAGAGAGCCAACAGAATCTCCTACTGGATTGGATGTGGGGTATGAGTGAAGGAAAAGTGTCAAGAATAACGTAGAGATGTTGGTCTGAGCAACCACAAAGACGGATCACCATCAACCCAAGTGGCAAAGCTACAACTAAAGGACAGCAAGGAGATGAAACCAGTCCACCCTAAAGGAAATAGACCCTGAATATTCATTGGAAGGACTGAGGCTGAGGCTGAAGCTCCAATACTATGGCTACCTGATGCTAAGAGCTGACTCATTGGAAAAGATCTTGATGATGCAAAAGATTGAAGGCCAAAGAAGAGGGCGACAGAGGATGAGATGGTTGGATGGCATCACTGACTCAATGGACATGAATTTGAGCAAACTCCAGGGGACAGTGAAGGACAGGGAAGCCTGAAATGCTGTAGTCCATGGGACCACAAAGAGTTGGACACGGCTAAGCAACTGAACTACAACAACAACAAGTAAAGTATTTTATAGTAAAGGATTAAGTGTTGAGCCATGGGCATGATTGCGTCAAGTTGTCCATCAGATATACAAGTAGAGATGTCAAGTGGGAGGTTGAATAATATAGATGTGGATTTCAGGTATGACATCTGGACTAGAGACACAAATCTGGAAAACACAGTCATATAGTGGTACTTAAAGTCATGAGCCCAACTTGATCCCTAAAGGGTATGTAGATGTGGCTAAGTCTGAGGCATGATGACATCAAGTTAAGGAAGAAGACAAGAACCAACTGACCAAACTGAGCCTGAGAAGAACTGAGCAGTAAGAAAACCCAAGGAAGTGCTGCAAAGGCCAAATGAAGACATTTTATCAAAGAAGGAAAGAGGGGCAAATAGTGTCAAATCCTATCAAAGATCTGAGAAGTTTATTATTGGATTTTACAGTGCAGAGGTCCTTTGGTGACCTTGAGAAGAGCAGTCTCCGTGGAGTGGCAGGAGTAAAGCCTAAATAGAAAGGATTTGAGAGAGAATAGGGAAGAATTAAAGCTAGAGTATAAACTACACTTGAATTTTTGCTATAACAAGGAGCAAAGAAACAGGGGCTGGTAGGGGTGATGGGGTCAAGGAGGCTTCTTTTATTATCCTTTTAGGGTGGGATATATTAGGTTGGTGCAAATGTAATTGTGGTTTCAGAATAAATTTTACATCATCATAACTAGGCTCAAACAAATCTTTATTAATCAAAATAGGAATACTTTGCCAACAAAGGTCCATCTAGTCAAAGCTATGGTTTTTCCAATAGTCATGCATGGATGTGAGAGCTGGACTATAAAGAAAGCTGAGCACCGAAGAATTGATGCTTTTGAACTGTGGTGTTGGAGAAGACTCTTGAGAGTCCCTTGGACTGCAAGGAGATCCAACCAGTACATCCTAAAGGAGATCAGTCCTGAATGTTCATTGGAAGGACTGATGCTGAAGCTGATACTATAATACTTCGGTCACCTGATGCGAAGAACTGACTCATAGGAAAAGACCCTCATGCTGGGAAAGATTGAAGACACGAGGAGAAGGGGACGACAGAGGATGAGATGACTGGATGGCATCACCAACTCAATGGTCATGAGTTTAAGTAAACTGTGGGAGTTGGTGATGGACATGGACATGGACTGCAGCCTGGCATGCTGCAGTCCATGCGGTCGCAAAGAGTCAGACAAGACTGAGTGACTGAACTGAACTGACAATCAACACACTTTTGCCAACAAGAAATAAGTTTGCTTATTCCTGTGGCATAAAAATACACGCTTCAGGATTCAATGAACTCTTGGAAAGCATTTTCTGTCTCTTGCTGGTTGTGGATGTGTTTTTCCTGCAAAAGGTTCTCAAGACTCTTAAAGAGGTGGTATTCAGTTGGCAAGAGGTCAGGTGAATATGGTGGATGAGGCAAAACTCCATAGCTCAGTTCTCTAAGTTTTTGAAGCACTGGTTGTGTGACATGCGGTCAGGCATTGTCCTGGAGAAGAACTGGGCCCTTTCTGTTGACCAACGCAGCTGCAAGTGTTGCCGTTTTCAGTGCGTCTCACTGGTTTGCAGAGCATACTTCTCAGATGTAATGGCTTCT
>NW_011494734.1:2317142-2322428 GCF_000754665.1 Bison bison bison
CCGGGATTCAGGAAGCTGTAGTGAATCAGACCAACAGCAGACCACCAAACAGTGACCTTTTTTGGTGCAAATTTGGCTTTGGGAAGTGCTTTGGAGCTTCTTGTTGGTCCAACAACTGAGCTGGTCATCGCGGGTTGTTGTACAAAATTCCCTTTTTGTTACATATCACAATCTGATTGAGAAATGGTTCATTGCTGTTGCATAGAATAAGAGAAGACAACCTTTTTAAATAATGATTGTTTTGATTTTCAGTCAGTTCACGAGACACCTGCTGATGGAGCTTTTCCACCTTTCCAATTCGCTTCAAATGCCAATGACCATAGAATGGTCGATGTTGAGTTCTTTGACAACTTTTCATGTAGTTGTAAGAAGATCAGCTTCAATGATTGCTCTCATTTGGTTGTTGTCAACACCTGATGGCCAGCCACTGTGCTCCTCATCTTCAAGGCTGTTGTCTCCTTTGCAAACCTTCTTGAACCACCTCTGCACTGTACATTCATTAGCAGTTCCTGGGCCAAATGCATTGTTGATATTGCAAGTTGTCTCTGCTGTTTTCCAACCCATTTTGCCTAATGTCATTTTCCTAGTCTAAAGTAAATGTAAAATAAATAGCAAGTAATAAGTCATTAGCAAAAAAAAAAAAGGAAGAAATGTGCATTAAATTGATGTATAATATAATCACATTTAAGAATGTACTCCAATATCAAACAGCAAAGTGCAACAATGCAAAATTGTACTTACTTTTGCACCAACCTAATAGCATAGAAATAAATGCTGATGGGAGTGGATCCAGTAGTGTGTGGGAAGTTAGACGAAAGGAAAAGGAAAGAACTGCTACCATGCTGTTCTTGACTACCTAAGAGAAGATGGGAGGGCTCAGCTTTAGACAGGAACAGGGATGGTCCATGGGCTTCCCTGGTAGTTCAGGCAGTAAAGAATCTGCCTGCAATGTAGGAGGCCCAGGTTCAATCCCTGGGTCAGGAAGACCTCTTGGAGAAGGAAATGACAACCCACTCCAGTATTCTTGCCTGTAGAATTCCATGGACAGAGCCTGGGGGGGCTAGAATCCATGGGGTTGCAAAGAGTCAGACTTAACTGAGCAACTAACACACACACACACACACACAGATGGTCCATCCAGGCACAGACAGGAAGGATGCAGATGCCGTGCGGGTGGATGGGAAGAAAAGGTGAGTATATGAAAGTTCTCTTCTTGCTGCTTTCATTTTCTCCATGAAGTAGGAAACACGATCATCAGCTGAGAGTAAAAATGGGGAAGAAGAGTTAGAGATTTGAGGAGAAGGGTAAAGTGTGAGATATTTACTCCAGATAGAAATCAGAGCAGTGGTTGTCTCTGGAGGTGGTGGTATACGAATGGACTGGCAAGAGACTTAAGGGAACTTTCTGGGTGTGATGGTAGTATTCTATATCTTAATGGGGCTGTGGGCTACACAGTGCATGCATTCATCAAACCATCAAACTTATAATCTGCACATTTCACTGAGCATAAGTTACCCCTCAGTTTAAGAAGAAGGAAGAGGAGGAAAAGCAGGGGAACAGGAAGAGGAGAAAAGTCACCCAGGAGAATGGAAAAATGAATGGAGAAGTGTGGTTTAAAGGCCCACTTTAGGCTAATAGTCATTAATTCAATTAACATCCAGGTGATGGTGTGTTATTCAACTCACACATTTAGCTGTACAGGTACAGAGCAGAGTTGGGTTGATACAGGACTATGGTTTTGCCAAGCAGGTCTTGTGAAGTGAAAGAGCTATGCAAGGGAGTGTTTGTAATGATTGACTGCAGCGACTGTGGCTTTCAAAATAAGGCTGAATACTGTGTGGACTGAATATCAAATCCATTAGCACACTAAAATAGACACCTTGACTGTCAAGGTAGAAACATTCATGTATTTTAGAAAAAACACTTTTTGTTGATCTGTCTAGTAATCAGCTTCATCGATGCTTCTAATCATCTCTGATTGCACCTTATCCTGTTAAATGTATTCATGTGCTCTTTGAAGGCCCCCTCCTTTGCGAGCTCAGAAATACATCATTCAACACAAGCACATTCTCTGGCTATCCACCACTTAGCCAGTGACATGTCTGTCCTTGCTTTTCTGTTTTAGATAGTAAATTCTGCCATTATCTTCTTCCAGGACTGAGCTCATGGTAAATGCAGTGTATAATGGTCCAGGAGATAAGATTTCAGTAGTACAATCAAATTTCTTACCTCTGAATGCAACCTTTTTTTTTTGCCTAATGTCTTGGCTAATATCTGAATGTCACCAGAATTATAGTGTTCCAGCTTAAAGTTTTAATCATAAATTAAAATTCAAGGAATCTTGTTATCAATAAATTATACCTTACACTTGAAATCTTCCCTCCTACTTTCTGAGCTCCCACATTTGGACAGAAGGATGAAAAGCTGGGAAAGTTCCAAGACAAAGAGTTTCATCTTTAGACTGACAGCCTTGGTGGCCCTCTCTTTGCTGAAGACCCCACTCATGGTCCCACTGCTCCTTGCTGGGTCTGCAAACACAACAAAGAACCTCCCTTTTGCTCCTTGACCCTGCAATCCTGCCCCATCCCTCAATTCATCCACACCAGCTGTTTGGGACAACTTCTTTAGTGGCTTCCCCAGTGGCTCCACTGGCAAAGAATTCGCCTGCCAGTGGAGGAGACAGAAGAGACATGGATTCTATTCCTGTGTCAGTGAGATTCTCTGGAGAAGGAAATGGCTACTTTCTTGCCTGGAAATCTCCACGGGCTACAGTCCCTGGGTTGCAAAGAGTTGGACATATCTGAGTGCACATACAAACACACACAAGGTCATTTTAAAGGGAACATAGGCAGGAAAAGGTTAAGCTGAGTGTTAGCTTGGACTTCCTTCAGAGTCCAAAGGCAACAGGGACCTAAGATGTTGACTCTTCACAACAGGGTTCTGCTTGGGCTCAGACCCAATCTGATCACATCTTGAATCCAATGCCCTCATATCTAAGCATCTCCCTCAAAGAGATTCTTGCCTTTCATTTTCAGAAGGAAAATCATCTCTTCTGGAAAACGTGCCCCTCACCTAAAGGGACCCATTTTCATCCCAGAATCTACGCTCCTCCCCCTAACTAGAGCACATCCCTCACCCAGGCCTTTCAGCAGGGTCTTCAGCAAGACAATCAACAGTTAGACATTGATACCCTCATGGTCCTCTAGATGACCAGGGGTTGGAAGGTGAGGGGTTGTCCAGAGTGAGCATAGCCCTCCCACTCACTCTTCTTTTGCAGATTCCCCACAAGTGTGAGCTGAGGGCATTCACCTGTTTCCTAATACCTGTTATTTCAAAAGTTGACCCATTACACCAAGTCCATTCACACATCCTTCAGGGACAAACATGATTGCTCGTGAACAGTCTAGACCCATAATGAGGAAAAAACTATTTAGTAATATCAACATTTTTCCTTCCACAGAGTCAGGAAGTCACATTACTATACACAAGAGAATCTAGTTTCTTTCTCACTCCCACATTTTTGATGGACAGTTCCTCGGTGAAAAAGAAAAACTTTGAGATACACGCACCCCAGTGTTCATAGGAGCACTATTTACAATAGCCAAGATATGGGAGCAACCTAAGCGTCCACTGACAGATGAATGGATTAAGAAGATGTAGTACATATATACAATGGAATACTACTCAACCATAAAAAAAGAATGAATAATGCCATTTGCAGCAACAAGGATGGACCTAGAGATTATCGTACTAAGTGAAATAAATCAGAAAGAGAATGACAAGTATTGTATTATATCACTTACATGTGGAATCTAAAATATGACGCAAATAAACTTATCTACAAAACAGAAAAAGACTGACAGATATAGAGAACAGATTTGCAGTTGCCAAGGGACGGAGGTGGGGTGGGGGATGGATTGAAAGTTTGGGGTTAGCAAATGCAAACTATTATACAGAGAATGGATAAACAACAATAACTCACTGTATAGAACAGGGAACTATATTCAATATCCTGTGATAAACCATAATAAAAAAGAATATGAAAAAATGTAAATATAAGTATAGTCACTTTACAAATAAATACAGTCACTTTGCTGTACAGCAGAAATTAACACCACATTATAAATCAACTATACTTTAATAAAATTTAAAAAGAAAAGCTTAGAGACAAGCCTCTGTTGTGGGTCTCCTCTCATTCTGCTGAGTTCTTATCTTGGGTAAAGCGAGGCAGTGGTCTCTGGCAAGTTTCCACATTGGTGATGCTTGCTGCTGCTGCTAAGTCGCTTCAGTCCTGTCTGACTCTGTGCGACCCCATAGACGGCAGTCTACCTGGCTCCCCCGTCCCTGGGATTCTCCAGGCAAGAACACTGGAGTGGGTTGCCATTTCCTTCTCCAATGCATAAAGGTGAAAAGTGAAAGTAAAGTCACTCAGTCATGTCCGACTCTTAGCGACCCCATGGACTGCAGCCCACCAGGCTCCTTCGTCCATAGGATTTTCCAGGCAAGAGTACTTAGACATTTCCCAGTACCCTTCTCTCTCCTCCTGCTGATCTCCCTTAAAGGATCAGAGTGGGGCAGAGATGGGTTCATAGCCTGACGACACCAGAGGCGTGTATTTGACATCAAAACTGAAGACTGGGGACCTACACCTAGGGTAAAGTATGCAATAGGGGAAGAGGCTATAATAACGCACAGAGCAGGTCACAAATGGATTTATAGGGCACACTGCTCCCAGGCCTTTGACTGCATGAGGAAGGAATTCTGAGGCCCAGTTAGCCAGATTGCTGGCTGATCAGTTGCCCAGGAGGCTCTCACAGAAATAAAATGTTGAGGGCAGTCCAGTAGATAGGACTCTATGCTTTCACTGCTACAGGTGAGGGTTCAATCTCTGGTCAGTGAACTAAGATCCCATAAGCAGTGCAGCCAAATAAATAAATAAATAAAACTCTGAGGTCTGTGAGTCTCACAATATTTTTTTGCTTCTGAGTAACACACAAAAAAACAATTCAACAACTATTTGTTAAACATATATACATCTTAAAATACTGATAAGATGGTTAATAAAATCGAGAAGTAGTTGGCCAGGGGTAAACTGGTTACTAAATATTAGTACAGATGAAATAAGATACCATTTGTAAAATATGATCAGAGAAGGCAATGGCACCCCACTCCAGTACTCTTGCCTGGAAAATCCCATGGACGGAGGAGCCTGGAAGGCTGCAGTCCATGGGGTCACTAAGAGTCAGACACAACTGAGCAACTTCACTTTCACCTTTCACTTTCATG
>NW_011494734.1:2322528-2344876 GCF_000754665.1 Bison bison bison
ATTGGAGGAGGAAATGGCAACCCACTCCAGTGTTCTTGCCTGGAGAATCCCAGGGACGGGGGAGCCCGGTGGGCTGCCATCTATGGGGTCGCACAGAGTCGGACACGACTGAAGCGACTTAGCAGCAGCAGCAGCAGCAGTAAAATATGAAGAGCTACTATAAATCATCAGTACTTTAATGCCCAAATCTTAATTATGTTAAAGTTTATTCACACTTATTTTTCTAAACCCCAGTTATTAACAATATTACCTAAATTTGCCCAGAAAATGCTTTCACACACACATATTACTTCATAAATAGCCTATAAGCAGAGTATTATTATCTTAACTTCTATTCATGAGGAAAGGGCTGGAGGAATTCAGTGGCTTGTTCAAAATCACACAGCAAAAATGAGACAGCCACCCACATCAAGGGGACATGCCTATTTCTGCCACAAATCTTTGATAGATCTCTTCCCTCTGCTTAAAACGCCCCTCCCCCAGGCTTCACCTGGCTGGATTCTCCTCATCCTACTGTTGTCTCAAATGCTTCTCCCCAGAGGACTCTTCTCTAAATGCCCAGGTCCAAAGTCACCATCCCCACCCCAAGTGCCTCTCTACCCCAGGAGGCTTTAAAGTATTAAAATATCCCTCAAGCAAAACTGGCCCACCACCTGTTCACCTGCTGTTTTTGTAAATACAATTTTATTGAAACACTGCCATGTCCATTCATTCACATACTATATGTGGTTGCCTTCCCACCACAACTGCAGAACTGAGTAGTTAAGACAGAGATTGTATAACCACAAATCTAAAATATTTATTATCTGGCTTTTTACAGAAAGTTTGCCAACCCTAGCTCTATCACATTGCTCCATTCATTTTCTTGATAACACTTTTCATAGCATGTGTGTATCTCTGTGTGTGTCCCTGCTTTTAGAATATAAGCTCCATGAGGGCAGAGTTCATCTGTGGTCTTCACCATTGTATCTCTAGCACCTAGGTGACCAATAAATACTGTTGAGTGATAAATGGCTCTTGGTCGATCCCAATTTCAGTCCCCAGATGACTGTTTATATAGCTAGGATAAACAAAGGAGGTAAATATGTGATCTCCTTTGCTGTAATATATTTCATTGCCCATTCAGTTCAGTTCAGTCGCTCAGTCTTGTCCGACTCTTTGTGATCCCATGGACTGCAGCATGCCAGGCCTCCCTGTCCATCACCAACTCCCCGAGTTTACTCAAACTCATGTCCATCAAGTTGGTGATGCCATCCAACCATCTCATACTCGGTCATCCCCTTCTCCTCCCGCCTTCAATCTTTTACAGCATCAGGGTCTTTTCAAATAAGTCAGTTCTTTGCATCAGGTGGCCAAAGTATTGGAATTTCAGCGTCAGCATCAGTCCTTCCAATGAATATTCAGGACTGATTTCCTTTAGGATAGACTGGTTGGATCTCCTTGCTGTCCAAGGGACTCAAGAGTCTTCTCCAACACCACAGTTCAAAAGCATCAATTCTTCAGCGCTCAGCTTTCTTTACAGTACAACTCTCACATCCATACATGACTACTGGAAAAACCATAGCTTTGACCATACAAACATTTTTTGGCAATGACACGTCTCTGCTTTTTAATATACTGTCTAATTTGGTCAGAACTTTACTTCCAAGGAGCAAGTGTCTCTTAATTTCATGGCTGCAGTCACCATCTGCAGTGATTTTGGAGCCAAAAAAAATAAAGTCTGTCACTGTTTCTACTGTTTCCCCATCTATTTGCCATGAAGTGATGGGACAAGAAGCCATGATCTTAGTTTTCTGAATGTTGAGTTTTAAGCCAACTTTTTCACTCTCCTCTTTCACTTTCATCAGGAGGCTCTTTAGTTCTTCTTTGCTTTCTGCCATAAGAGTGGTGTCATCTGCATGTCTGAGGTTATTGATATTTCTCCTGGCAATCTTGATTCCAGCTTGTGCTTCATCCACTCTAGCATTTCTCATGGTGTACTCTGCATATAAGTTAAATAAGCAGGGTGACAATATATAGCCTTAACGTACTCCTTTCCCTATTTGGAACCAGTCTGTTGTTCCATGTCCAGTTCTAACTGTTTCTTCTTGACCTGCATTCAGATTTCTTAGGAGGCAGGTCAGGTGGTCTGGTATTCCCATGTCTTTCAGAATTTTCCACAGTTTATTGTGATCCACACAGTCAAAGGGTTTGACATAGTCAGTAAAGCAGAAGTTGATGTTTTTCTGGAACTCTCTTGTTCTTTTGATGATCCAACAGATGTTGGCAATTTGATCTCTGGTTCCTCTGCCTTTTCTAAATCCAGCTTAAACATCTGGAAGTTCATGGTTCACGTATTGCTGAAGCCTGGCTTGGAGAATTTTGAGCACTACTTTACTAGCATGTGAGATGAGTGCAATTGTGCAGTAGTTTGAGCATTCTTTGGCATTGCCTTTCTTTGGGATTGGAATGAAAACCGACCTTTTCCAGTCCTGTGGCAACTGCTGAGTTTTCCAAATTTGCTGGCATGTTAAGTGCAGCACTTTGACAACATCATCTTTTAGGATTTGAAATAGTTCCACTGGAATTCCTTCATCTCCACTAGCTTTGTTCATAGGGATGCTTCCTAAGGCCCACTTGACTTTGCATTCCAGGATGTCTGGCTCTAGGTGAGTGATCATACCATTGTGATTATCTGGGTTGTGAAGATCTTTTTTGTATAGTTCTTCTGTGTATTCTTGCCACCTCTTCTTAATATCTTCTGCTTCTGTTAGGTCCATACCATTTCTGTCTTTATTGCCCATCATTACATGAAATGTTCCCTTGATAGCTCTAATTTTCTTGAAGAGATCTCTAATCTTTCCCATTCTATTGTTTTCCTCTATTTCTTTGCATTGATCACAATAGGTATTCTTGACATAGAAAAAATAAGCATAATGTAAAAGACCTTAAAAATTTTCCAGTAATTAATAAATACTGTTGAGTGATAAATAGCTCTTGGTTTATCCCAATTTTACAGTCCCCAGGTGATTGTCTTCATAGTTAGGATAAACAAAGGAGGGAAATATGTGATATCCTTTGCTGTAATATATTTCATTGGCCATTAACAGTACTTTTTTGCTTTAAAAATAGGTGTCTGCATGGCATTGTCATATAATTTAAGATTATTACATTAAATTATTTAAATTAATTGATTGTTATTTAACCAATATTAATCAGGACAGTGTGCTGCAGTCCATAGGGTCACAAAGAGTCAGACATGACTTGGTGACTAAATAACATTTAATTTTTAAATTATAATAAAATGTGGCATTTTTATAATATTAATGCTCATTGATGAAACTTCAAAATCCACATTAGTCTAAATTCTTAACATTGTATATGTTTTTTCTAATAAAACAGAGCTGGGAAGCATTACCTACTAAAAAGTACACAGTGTGGCCATTATAATTTATGCCCTACCTTATTTCTTCCCAACTAGAAGAACCCTGAAACATTCATCATAGAGAACAAATGAGAAAGAAAACTATTCTGTTTCTTCTAGAAAATTCTTATTTGGCTCCATCTACCACCACCTCTCGCCTATCACTCTGGCCCAAAAGACCAAAGAAAAATTAGGGTGTAGTGAGACAGTAGTTAAATGAGGTTACCAGAAGTTTCCTGAGATGACATAATCAGGGGAAAGAATTTCTAAAATGGTACTCCCCAGTAATATCCCGTGCAAACATAACCGCAGGTATTAAGAGGTTGGTAGTCACTTGTGAGTTTTAGTTTGAGTCAGTGACCAAGAGTCCAGTCACCTCTGAAACAGAAGACACAGCATTTGACCTTGATTGTCACCTCTGCAACACTGCAACCTCATCACATATCCTTCTTCAAAAGTCTACTGTGTCATTTAGATTGTCCAGGGTCTTCCACTTAAAATGTCAGGTAGTTTTATGCGCTAAGCCAAATGACTGTGTTTTCCTCCTCTTTTACTCATTCTCCCCCAAACAACTTGGATTTTTTTTAAAAGCTCTTAATCAGAATCGAGAAGCTTACCAACAGATATTTATTATCAGAACTCTTAACATACAAAACCAGTTTTCTTTCCCTGCTTTCCCCAATATGTGAATTCAGAATTTAGGAATAAATGCCAAGGGAAAATTTTTAAGGTCTTTTACTTTATGTTTATTGTTCCTATGTCAAGAATACCTATTGTGATAGTTTCATTCAAATAGGTTTACTTCCCTTCTCTGAGCTCCTTGTGAAAGGAGTTCCCATGGCTAGGAAGAAACAATACACAATGCCAGTACTTCCCTGAAGGATAGACCCTGGAAACTTAAGTACATTTTGTATATAGTGTGTTTATTTAACTTACCCTGATTACCATATCAAATCTAGCATCCCTAATCCCTGTCTATTCTCTTGCCCTGGTTTATATTCTTCATAACGTGAGTCATGTTGTTATTACTGTTATGTTATCCGTGTTATATTACCTTACTTATGGTAGTATCAGTCTCCCACACTAGCACGGAAGCCCCACGGTCTTATACTCCACTGAATCCTCAGAGCTTTGAACAGGATTAGCACATAGTAGGTGCTCAGTAAACATGAGCTGAGTACAATGGACAGCTTTGGTTGTCCTTCCTGATCATATCCTTTTGCTCCCATATTGTTTCTGGGAATCCCTTTGTGTGCCTTTGATTCTGGTAGCCCCACCCCTCCAACTCTTCTTCAGAGCACTGCTCTGGGGTTACCCGAGCTATTTTGCCACCTCATGCAGAGGACCTAAGTGCCTGGGTGCTTGCTTACATCTCCCCTGGGCACCCACGGCCAGTGACTGACTGATACAGCAGGATGACAGCCCAGCTTACTTGCCCGAAAGTCCTTAGCTCAGCATCTGTTTCTAAGGAACCAAACCTAAAACACTGAGTAATTGAACATGTGCACTCTAAGATTTCACACAAACTCGAATCATTCCTTAAAATGTTTGCAATAATAACAAAAATGTCAACCACATTTCACTTAATTCCACAGTAAAGGATTGATATTTACCACATGAATCTATGGTACAATGAATTATGTGGGGCATTTTCTTTTTGGCCATGCTGCATGGCATGTGGGATCTTAGTTCCCTAACCAGGAATCAAACCCGTGTCCCCTGCATTGGAAGCACACTCTTAACCACTGAACTGCCAGGGAAGTCCAATCTGGGGCATTTTAGAAAGGGTTTGGCTTCAAAAGTAATTTCACAAACAATAACTATAAGCATTGGAAAAAAGAATTGGCTGAGTCAGCCCCCATTAACTATGCAGAATTATACTTCTCTTGATTAATGCTGTGATTTGAAAAGCACTGCTCTTTTAAAAAAAACAGAATTATAACAAAGAAAAATTAAAAATGCATTTGCTTTTAATGTTGCCTGCTTCTCATAACTTCTGCAAATGTCTTCATTTCTCAGTCGAAATGTGGGTAAAAGAAGTTTACTCTGCATTCTCCAGAATATCATTAGCAAAAATGAGAGCATATCTGCATGACTAATTTTGATTAAATTGTGCTTCATCTAAATATCTAAACACCAGGTTTGCCTCTGCAAATGTCCTTTACTTAGCTTGCCTGTCTCTCAGGATATATTTTCTTCTACTAGTGTGGTAAAAAAAGACACCAGGTCAAAGGTCAAACCCCAAGCATAACTGACAGATTTAGAAATAGATAATGGCCCACATTTTGGAGTAGAGGTCAATATAATTTTCTGAAATCAATTCTAATAAAAAAGACAAGCACTTACGTTTCCATTTTCCTGCCCTATGAATTTTGCAGCAATGCAGGCAGCAGGCAGTTTCCAGTAACGCTTTTAGAAGTATGACTAACACTCAAGGAAATAAAAGATGACAGTTTTTATAAGCAGTAGCTGGAATTAGTAAGAAAATCTGAATGCCTCCATTTTTATACTTTCTGTTTTCAGGTATGTAGTCTCCACAGCTTCAGGCATCTTGTTACTTTAGCAAAATCTTTATGTCACTACTGACACCAAAAGTATATTAATCAAGATCATCAAAAAGCTGCTGTCTCATTTTACTGGGTATGCGTCTCTCAAGTCCTGCATAGTTCTGGCTCTGACGATACTACTACAACTTCATGGGATTGCTCTCTCTGGGGTTAGTTCTGAGGAACTGATTCTAGAGTCTACACCTCAAGAGACTTTGTTCACGTAGTGATCTCTGCTTCCATGGACTTAGTGTGAACTCATGCTCATCGTGGTCATTTTTGGTCCTGACTCTTACTCTTCTTCAGAAGCCCTGGGCCCACTCACTGGCTTCACCCCAGCTCTTCCCCCACTTTTAAAGGGCTCTGATAGGGCTTCCAGGGCATCACATGTTTGGCCCACAGCGGAGTATCCATTTTCAAAAATCTCATCCAACTTTCCAGCACAAAATGTCTATAAAGATACATAAATGCTAAGAATTTAACATAGTCACAGAGAGTGCAACTTCTATTTATTTTATGCAAAGAATCAGGCGACACATGCAAAAACTTTGATAACTGTGCATTTGTGACTTGAGTTTAGCATTACCAAGACTGTGCAGAAAAGCACATCTGGAATCTTTATGGGTGTGTCTATTTAATATTTTGTTGCATAGTAATTATGTATGAGTTGTAAGCAGTTTTCATAAGTTGCTGATTATTTTGACCAAGCCATGTTTTATAGTTTTTGTTGCTTGTTTCTTTGTTTTTTTTTTTTACTGTGTATGTACACGTGATTTAATACTGTTTGTAAATATCAATATCAACATATTTCCCTAACATCATATGTAACCAAACAATAATGATCCTAGTCCAAAGACTGGCCACCAATTGCTGGCGTAACCAGAGAGCTGTCCTCACCCACACCCTCTGTGGTCCTAATTCAGCCATGAACTTCAGTCCTCCATCCAGCCCCCATCCTCAAACAAGGATCAGTTGATCACAAATTTCCTAGGCCATGTGAGAGAGTGACATGGAAGGAAGAGCAAGGCTAGATGGGAAGATGGCAGGCAACCCCAAATGAGAGAGCAGGGAGGAGGGTAGATTTCTGCAACAGACCTGGAAATTTCTCCAACCACTGGAATAGTCCTGGAAGTCCTTGGGGGCACAGAACACTCAGAAAGGTCCACACTGATGTGAAAGCTATCATGAACCACCACCAGCAAGATGGTCCTGCAGACCCACAGAACTCCTGGCCAGCTAGCTACCTGGACTCACCCTAGGCGTTCCATTACTCAGGAAATAACTCAACCCACACAGTTTAAATTATTGAATTTTTTAGATTCTGCTTCTCCCAATTCTTTATGGTAGATATTTAGTGTAGATTTATTATACATACTTAAATGGGGAAAAGGGAAGAGGAAAAATATAGGAGTAAAATAAATATATCTTTTTAACCAAATGATATCCTACTGCAAGAGGATGCAGAAAATCAGGTAGTATTAGGTCATCCAGGCGTGACAGTGGGGCCCCCTGGACCAGGGGTGTGGCTGCAGGGCAGAATGAAGTGGAGGTATTCTGAAAGCTATTTTGTAGCTAGAATCAACAGAAAGTGAGGTTGGTCAGGTGCAGTGCATGAGAAGCAGGAAGGGTCAAAGAGAAGCCCCAGATATCTGACTTATGCCTCTGAGTAGGTGTCAGTGTCATTTATTGACATAGGGAACACAGAAAGAAGAGGTGTGAGCAGAAGCAATGAGGTGTTCAGCTTTGGGCCATTGGTTTTGAGATGCCTGTGGGACACCTCAGCAGACTTTGAGGATACAGTTGCAAATCCAAGGAAGAAGCAGCCACTGATGTCAGCAGTGACAAACTAGATGGCCCTCTGTTCTTTGCAGCCAGGGAGGTCTCTTAAAGATGGGCTGATTATCCCACTCCTAGGCATGTATCCAGATAGAACCATAATTCAAAAAGATACATGCATACCTATGTTCATAGCAGCAGTGTTCACAATAACCAGGACATGGAAACATCCTAAATGTCCATTGACAGACGAATGGATAAAGAAGATGTGGTACATATATACAATGGAATACTACTCAGCCATAAAAAAGAATGAAATACTACCATTTGCAGCAATATGGATGGACCTAGAGATTACCATGCTAAGTGAAGAAAGTCAGATAGAGAACAACAAATATCATATGATACAACTTATATGTAGAATCTAAAATACAACACAAATGAACTTATCTATAAAAGACTCACAGACATACAGAACAGACTTGTGGTTGCCAAGGGGGAGGGAGAATAGGGGAGCAAAGAAATGGGAGTTTGGGATTAACAAATGCAACTTATTATATATCCTGTTGCATAGCAAAGGGAACTACATTCAATATCCTGTGATAAACCACAATGGGAAAGAATACAAAAAACAATGTATATATATGTATGACTGAATCACTTCTGTACAGAAGAAATTAACACATTGTAAACCAACTACAGTTTAATACAATAAAATTTTTAAAAATATGGGCTGACTGGTAATTACATACATTGTATTGCATCTTCTTTAGGGTCATTAACACATTCTGTAGCCCTCTTTGCTTATATTGCTCTCAAATAAATAGCACATCTGAAAGATCAATGCCAATTCCACATCCATTAGAGTCTGCAAATCAAAATTTGTTATCGAGTAACATGTGAAGTGAAACAAAATGGCACTCAAAGGTATGTAAGAGATTCTTCTGTGCTAACTGATACTATTCATGAACCTCTTGGTCATCGTTCATTAGGCACAATTTTCAACCCTGGGCAAGACGGTGCTGTGTCACATTCCAGGGGAAGTCATAGACACAATCAGAAATGGTGCTGATTCATAAATGCCCCCTAGTATACTGTCTATCACATCATCAACAGCAATTGTCCCCATTCGATACACTGCCTGACAAAAGAGAACTTTCTTTTCTCCTGAAATTTGAAACCCAGTGTAAGCAGGAGTTGAGTTCACCTTTCTAGGACAGGGATATCAACACTTCAGTGTTGCAAATCAACCAAAGCTAATTTAATCAACCAACAACTGTCAGATTAGAAGGAAGACTCTTTCCTCTACAAACTCACTACTGGGTGGATGTCATACTCGAAACCTCAGACCAAATGTTGCCCTGAACTGAAATAGCTTCATAATCAGGAGGAAAACCTGGTAACTCTAAGAGAAGTCCCTGTTTTCTGTCCTAAATAACATACTCCAATTAGCATACTGCAAGAAGAGGGCCCTCTAAGTCAGAGGCAATGATAATCCTAATGTTATCAGGTGGCATCCACTGAGTAGGGAACACAGGACAAATGGTATTCTAGATCTTGGGTCCTAACTCCAAACATGTTTTCCTGCTGTTCCTGTTTATTCTTATGGCTTATTTAATCAAGAGAGGTAGGACCCATCAAGTCTTTGTTCAGTTCAGTCGCTCAGTCATGTCAGACTCTTTGCAACCCCATGAATTGCAGCACGCCAGGCCTCTCTGTCCATCACCAACTCCCGGAGTTCACTCAGACTTACTTCCATCGAGTCAGTGATGCCATCCAGCCATCTCATCCTCTGTCATCCCCTTTTCCTCCTGCCCCCAATCCCTCCCAGCATCAGAGTCTTTTCCAATGAGTCAACTCTTCGCATGAGGTGGCCAAAGTACTGGAGTTTCAGCTTTAGCATCATTCCTTCCAAAGAACACCCAGGACTGATGTCCCTTAGTATGGACTGGTTGGATCTCCCTGCAGTCCAAGGGACTCTCAAGAGTCTTCTCCAACACCACAGTTCAAAAGCATCAATTCTTCGGCGCTCAGCTTTCTTCACAGTCCAACTCTCACATCCATATATGACCACTGGAAAAACCATAGCCTTGACTAGACGGACCTTCATTGGCAAAGTAATGTCTCTGCTTTTGAATATGCTATCTAGGTTGGTCATAACTTTTCTTCCAAGGAGTAGGCGTCTTTTAATTTCATGGCTGCAATCACCATCTGCAGTGATTTAACTAACCATATCATTTACACTGTGGATTCCACCAGTGAAATATTATTCCTAACATCTCCTATGCTAATCAACAAGTCCTATGGTACAGCTTAGATGCCTAGGAATTTTCCTGGTGGTCCAGGGGTTAAGATTTCACCTTTCAAGGCAGGGGATGCAGGTTTGATTCCTGGTAGGGGAGCTAAATCCCATATGCCTCACAGTAAAAAAAAAAAAAAAATGTAAAATAGAAGTAATATTGTAACAAATTCAATAAGGACTTTAAAAATGATCCATATTTTAAAAAAAATAAGAGAGAGCACAATCCTATTAAAACAAACAAACAACAACAACAACAAAAAAAAAAACAACCACTAGAGGGAACCTCCTTGGAAGACAGACTCCAGTTAGAAGGCTTACAACCTTGCCTGGAAAGTGTATTTTTAGTTTAAGCATCTCCAAATGTTAGTTTAAGGTCCTTAGGATTTACATTAATGTTAACTTAAACCTCTATAAATCACAAACAGAAATATTTTAAAGCAAAAATCACACAAAGGCAATATGACATTCCAGTTCTTAATTTTGTTATTGCTTTGATGTTAAAAAGAGAACCAAAACTTCAGAGCATGAGTTATATTCCAATTATCTTTTGCTATGTAACAGGCCATCTCAAAGCTTAATGAAATCTCACATACAACATGGTGATTGTAGTTAACAATACTGTATTGTCTACTTGAAAGTTGCTAAAGGAGTAGATCTTAAACATCCACACCACCAAAAGAAATGGTAATTATGTGACCTGATTTATAGTCATTAAGATTTTGCAGTAGATAAGTGTAGCAATTCAACATGTTGTACACCTTACACTTACACAATGTGCCAATTATATCTATTAAAAAATAACTTAGAGAATAAAAGAACAATCATTTATTTCATCACAAATCTACAATTTGATTATGGCTAGTTGGGGGGCACCATTCCCCTCTGCAACAGGACATCTGGTGCCTCGGCTGAGGAACCAGAAATAATGAAAGGGGGAGGGGCGCTTAAATTCCAGGAAGTTCTGGACTCGCCTGTCTGGTTCTGAACTTCGAAGACTCACACGGACTCAGCTGGAACTGCAAAGCTGAACATCCATAGGTGGCCTCTCCGTGTGTTCTGAGCTTCTGACAGAATGGCATCTGGACTTCTGGGGGAGATCCCCCAGAGCTAGTGCTATGAGAGGCTCAGAAATTGCACAGCTTCACCTCCGCAATGTTCTATGGTGACAAGCAAGTCCCGAGACGCCCCAGATCCAAGGGAGGGGAATGAGACCTCATCTTTAGAAGGGCAGTAGAAGGTTACACTGCAGAAAAGCAGATGGCAATGGGAGATGTCATGGTAGCCCATCTTTGGAAAACACAAGCGACAGAGGCTAGGACGCCAAAATGAATAACACACAGTCCCTGGGTACTTATCCTCAAATAACTGATAATTTAGTTGTGCAAGCAGAAAAATCAACTAATAATTACAATCTAAAAGAAGATGACAATAGATCAGGGGTCAGCAAACTGAAGCTCACTGCCTGTTTTTGTAAATAAATTTTTATCGGTACACAGTCATGTTTATTCATTTACAATTGTCTACAGCCGCTCTCATGCTACAATGGCAGAGCTGAGTCATTTTGACAGATACCATTTGGCCCGCAAAGCCTAAAATATTTATTTACTTGCCCTTTAGAGAAAAAATGTACTCACCCTTCCAGACGATTCTAGTATAAAATGCTTTGGCAGTATTGAGGAGGGAAAAATAAAATTTCTGTGGAAATTTCAAAGATGTCACCCAAAAAAGGAAAAAATTTAAGCTAATTTTTAGTCAATGATTTATTCTTATTTTCCTTGCTTGGGGCTTCCTTGGTGGCTCAGACAGTAAAGAATTCGTTTGCAATGCAGGAGACCTGTGTTCTATCCCTGGGTTGGGAAGATCTCCTAGAGGAGGGCATGGCAACCCACTCCAGTATTCTTGCCTGAAAAATCCCCAAGGACAGAGGAGCCTGGCAGGCTACAGTCCATAGCGTCACAAAGAGGAAGGATTTAAGGCTGTTTACAAAGATATGCAGTGGACAGCAGAGGTGTTGGGAAGCGGGCATTCCAGGCAAAAGTAAGAACACACATAAAACAAGTCTAAGCAGGTGAAGAGGGTGGTATGTTCAGAGCATTAGAAAGAGTTCCATGTACTGGACCGTGTGGTGGATGTTCCAGACCCAGGAAGGAATGAGAGTTCACAGCAGAGCAAGAAATATGAAATTTGAAACATGGAACCCAATAGCTCTCAGGGGAGCAGCGATGAAGGCTGAACCCAGGCAGGGCCACTAAGACTGCAAAAGCAAGATTATGTCCAGACACTCACAGAGATCATTACCTCTCCTATTCAGAGGTCTCTTCCTTTGTGACCTCATCAGAGCGGTCTTCTCTAATCAATGTTTCTAAAATGGCAACTCCCTTCTGTGAGTCTTTGTGTCCTTACCCTGCTTCACTTTTCTTCCTAGAGCTTAATATCAGCTACCATTTTATAGTTATTTGTCCACTGCCTATTTAAGAACTTGGACTTTATCTGCCTTGTTCCTTGCTGCAACCCTAGTACCTGGCACACAATAGACACATTTGTTGAATGAACAAATGAATAGAAAAATGTCAAAGGGCAATGGCCACAACTCAGAGACAAATGGGAAATGGGAGGTGGACAGAGGAAAACACCAGGGATCACTCCAAGTTTCCTAGCTCAAATGGCTGGGTAGATGCTGCAGCCATCAACCATGGGGAGAAGAACAGGTTTGGAGGGGAATGAGGCATTGGGTAAAGAGATGCAAGTTTGATTCTTGACATACTGAGTTCAAGATTCCTGGGAAGCCTCTTCAAGGAGCTGTTAAATAGGCAGCTGGGACTATAAAAATGAAGATTAGGAGAAAGGAATAGAGCAGGTAGATTTGAGATCACCTGAGGACAGGAAACAGGTGATGCCATAGGAGGATATGAGACCTTCCAGGAAAAGGCATCAAGAAAGAAGAGAATTGGTGACTGTATCTGGGAGGAGAAAGCATCCTTTATAGGGCTGCCAGAGAAAAAGCAATCCAGGAGACTTGGGGACAGTCAGAGAGGAAAAGAACTAGACAAGAACTGGTGTCAGATGAACCAAGGCAGGATATTTTCAAAAGAGAGAATGGCCGACAGATTCAGATACACCCAAAAGCCTGTGATAGGAGAGGTGGTGAGGGGGTCCCCCACGTAGTTTCTAAAATGGTCCCTTGGTGACTCATTAGTTACAATTTAGAAAATTTGCTGTAATTTCTATGACCTGATTCCTTGTTTTCTGTCAAGCTTGTTTTCTGCTATGAATCTGCTTTTAGATCCATAGATCTAGAGACCAAAATTTTATTTCTATAGTTGACAGTCTCTTTTGTCTCTGTGAACAAATAAATCTGTGGTAAAGGGGATATTATTGGAGAAGGAAATGGCAACCCACTCCAGTGTTCTTGCCTGGAGAATCCCAGGGATGAGGGAGCCTGGTGGGCTGCTGTCTATGGGGTTGCACAGAGTCGGACACGACTGAAGTGACTTAGCCATAGCCATGGCCAAAGGGGATATTAATCCAAGCCATTTTAGTAATACCACAGCTACAAACTACCTGGGCAGATCATTAGGCTGTTTGCTCCCTGACTAATGAACTCCTGTCTTGGGTATGTAACAACAACAACAACAAAACTGTAGTCTTTGTTTTGAGTATGAATAGACATTTAAAAGGTTTATTTCAGTCATTAATTGAGGTAATGAGGCTCTTCAACAGACCCAGCAGAGAATGCTTGGCTAAAGAAGCTCAAAACTTCCTTGGAATTTCAACCAACGTCTTTCATCCTCTCCTATCCACTGTCATCTCGATTTGACAACTATCAGCCCCTGAAACTGTTCTCTCCACATCAGAACCAAACACGTTCTGACCAAATTCAGTGATCCCTTCATTCCCACTGGCTGCTTCTCAGCTGTTAGCTACCATCTGCCTTTACCCTCTCCCAGAAAGCTCTTTTCCTTTGGTTTCTCTGATACCAGGTTTTCCTGTTTTACTACGTAGTTTTTCTTTATTTGTTTGAGTGGTTGGATTTGCCTTTTTCTTCTGTTCCTAACTGTAGTCTTCTCCTAAAATCCAGTCTTCAGTCTTCATCCTCTTAAACTCATCTTTGTCTCCTCTACTTCTCTATTCTCCTATAGTCTTCTAACAGGTCTTACAGTTACAGATTCCTTCAATGATGTTGTTATACAGAACATGAGCATATATAACATATATGCTATATACAATATGGCATATACACAACGTATTAGTAAGGATGCTAATACGGTTTAAGTGGTCAGTGGTCAACTTAGAGAATTCCTTTGTATTGAATTTAAAGATGTTCTGACCTTGGATATATATATATATAAACAAAGCACTTTGAAAAAGACTATTTAAGAAGTATCTAAGGATGAAATTGGGCAGAGTTTAATCCAGATTGAGCATAAGACCAGTTCATTAATAAAATACATATTCTATTATGATTATATTACATTAAGATCAAATTTTATTAAAATCAAATTGTTAATTGAAGGGCACTGTGGTAGGTGCTGGGGCTTCCCTGGTGGCTCAAATGGTAAAGAATCCGCCTGCAGTGCAGGAGACCCAGGTTCAATCCCTGGCTAGGGAAGATCCCCTGGAGAAGGGAATGGCTACACACTCCAGTATTCTTGCCTGGAGATTTCCATGGACAGAGGAGCCTGGTGGGCTACAATCCATGGGGTCGCAAAGAGTCAGACATGGCTGAGCAACTAACACTTTCACACTTTCACGCATGGTAGGTGCGAATAGACATAACAGCATAAAGGCAGTCACACCGAAGCTAATTAAAGCTATTTCTACAATTCATCACAGAGGTTAAATGCACATTATTTATTTCACACACTTTTCTTTAACAAGAATTTAAGTTATTTAATATTACATAGGCTTATCTTCTACATATTTAAAGTTTTTCATTTATCTGTAAGCATTAAGACTTTAAAGTCTTTAAATAAATCTTTTAGAATCTAAAGTGTAAGTGTACTTTGCACACTGATAATATAACATTTTCTGTCGTTCCCATCAAATACTAGATTTTGCCTGGCACCTGCTGTCAACAAATCCTTAGAGACAAAGACATTAATTTGTTTCATGGAATGGATGAAGTCAGTTAAGCCTAGTCAAAAATAAACGTGCAGCCCAAATACAGTAAGTGATATAAAAGAAGTTGGCCCTTCAATGGAATTCTTTTCTAGTTTTCCAATTTTTGCCACAAGTATCATTTTCTTACTGGTCCTCAGGCTTAATACCTTGGAGATTCCTTTGCCTCTGCCTACCCCTTTGTTACTATCTCTGGCCTGTCTCCAATTACCACTCCTGCTCTTTCTTTATTTTCAGAGCCACTACCTGGTCTAGACTGTGAGTACTCCAACATGGAGAGTGAGATGGTTTCTTCATAGCCGTCCTGCTCCCAATCTCTCACTGCTTCAGTTATTTCTTGCCTGATTAACCTTACATATGATGGATGGCTTTCCATGTTTAAGAGTCATCAGAGGTTTTCTTACAATATATTCCAGCAATCCCACTCCTGGACATATATCCAGAGAAGACTCTAATTCAAAAGGATACATGCACCCCAATGTTCATAGCAGCAGTACTTACAATAGCCAGGACATGGAAGTAATCCAAGTGCCCATCAATAGACAAATAGATAAGGAAGATGTGGTGTGTGTGTGTGTATATATATGTGTGTGTCTGTGTGTCTGTGTGTATATATATACAGTAGAATACTATTCAACCATAAAAAGAATGAAACAATGCCACTTATAGCAACATGGGTGGACCTAGAGATTATCATATTAAATAAAGTAAGTCAGAGAAAGACAAATACCACATGATATCACTTACACATGGAATCTAAAAAATTGATACAAATGAACTTATTTACAAAACAGAAATAGACATTTCTATTCTTATCTCTATAAGATCTTATATTCTTATAAGAATATAATCTTATATTTTTTTCTTATATTTTCTAATCTTTCTTATTTTCTTATAACCTTATATTCTTATTTCTATTCTTATCTCTATAGAGATAACAAATTTATGGGTACCAAAGCGGAGAGGGATAAATTAGGAGTTTGGAATTAAAAGATACAAGCTACTATATACAAAATAGGTAGAGAACAAGGACCTACTATGTAGCACAGGGAACTATATTCAATACCTTGTAATAATTTAGAAAAGAGTATATATATATATGAATCATTTTGCTTCATACCTGAAACTAACACAACATTGTAAATCAAATATACTGCAATATTTTGGGAAAAAGCAATCAAAGGCTTTCTATCACTTGTCACATGAAAACCAAACTGAATCTGGGCTACAGTTTCTTCGGTTGTAAAATAGCCATGCAGATCTTGAGGAGTGATTTTTAAACTTTTGAGCAGCCCCAAGCCAGATTAAAGGAGAGCTTCTAGATTAAAGCACACAAAGAAACCAGATCATACCACTCCCACCACTGCCTCTTCCCCTGGCCAAGCAGCCTCCATAGATAAGTCACTGATCTGACAGTCTCTAAGCTCCTCTCTTGCTGCTGTAATACCTGGGATTATCTCCTGAACTTAGATCCAGTGTCCCCCATCACAAAGTCTTGTCTTTCTTTACTAAACTCGGGTTTTTCTACCCTGCGCAGGGTTCAAGACACAAGCCCAAATTACCCATGGTCATGATGGAGATTGAGGCAACTCAGAAGTTCAGCCTCATCCGAAGAACTTACAGGCCCAGAGCTGCCAGATCTTTCCAGTTTTCCAAACAAGCTAGAAATCTGACTCTTCCTTATAAAATCAAATCTCTTGATGTTTGTAGCTGTAACGGTTAATTTATGTGTCAGCTTGACTAGGCTGTGGTGTCCCACTGTTTAATCAAACACTGGTCTAGGTGTTGCTGTGCAGGGATTTTGTAGATGTGGCTAACATTTACAATCACTTGACTTTAAGCAAAGGAGATTACTCTCAGTAATGTGGGAGGGACTCATACAATCAGTGGAAGGCCTTAAGAGCAAAAAACTTACATTTCCTGGAGAGGAGAAATGAAGGATTCTGCTTCAAAATGTAACATGGAAATCTCATGAATTTCCAGTCAGTTGGTCTCCCCTACAGATTTCAGATACCACCCTCATGATCATATGAATCAATTCTTAAAGATCAATCAATCTCTTTATATACACACACACACACACACACACACACACACACATACATATTCTTAAATAAACAAAATAAATGAAAAAGGAGAAATATCAACTGAAACTGCAGAAATGCAAAAAACCATAAGAGAACACTATGAACAATTATATGCCAACAAATTCAGCAGCCTAGAAGGAATGGACTATTTTCTATAAGTATACAGCCCCCGCCAAACTGAATCAAGAAGAAATAATTTGAACAGACCAATCACTAGAAGTGAAGTAGAATCTGTAATATATACATATCCTTGGTTCTGTTTCTCTGTAGAACCTTGACAGATAAAGTAGCCAACTCAAATTTTTGTCAAACTCCATAGGCCAAACAGAACATATACCTGAACCCTACTTGCAAGCCACCAGTATGAAACTCAGCTCCCTACAGCACAGCTCATCTCCTCATGAGCTGCTGGTTCACACACACCAGGTCATTGCTGCCATTGTGCTCTTTTCCCACTGGTAACGACTTTTCTTCCCAGTTCATCTTCTCAACAAAATGCAACGCTTCCCAAAGGCACTAGGCTCAGGCTCATCTCTTTCAGGAAGCTTCTATTATAATTTGATGCCATGATGATCCCCATGTATTACTTTTCATTCTTTCTCATTTAATGTTCACAGATAGGATGTACTATGTTATACTAGATTTATGATTTCTTAAATTGCTCTTGAAATGCTATCCACCTTATCTTTCAAATAATAATAAAGATCTCACCTTTAGAGCTTGTCTGCCATCATTCTACAACTTGTACTGAAAACAAATTGCTCTGGAAATGAGGAGACATGAGTTCCAGTCTCAACTCTTTGGGAAGGTCACTAGGCATCTCTGGGCTGGATTTCCTTCATCTGTAAAACAGGATAGAACTAGCTAATGGCTAAAATTTACTTACTGCTTACCATGTTCCAGGCACTGTTTTATGAGCTTCATGTACATTCATTCACTCACTTAATCCTTAAAATTTTATGAGGTAGGTACTAATATATAGGGAGTTTCCCAGGTGGCTCAGTGGTAAAGAATCTGCCTGCCAATGCAGGAGATGCAGGTTTGATCCCCGAGTCAGGAAGATCCCCTGGAAAAGGAAATGGCTACCCACTCCAGTAGTCTTGCCTGGAAAATCTCATGGACAGACAAGCCTGGCAGGCTACAGTCCATGGGGTCGCAAAAGAGTCAGATATAACTTAGCAACTAAACAACTATGTAGAATAAACTGAGACTCAAAAATATAAGGTAAATTGCCCAAGGCAGGCTTGCAAGCATTGGAATTGGGATTTAGATCCAAGCAGTCTGGTTCCTCAGAGAAGGTGATAGCATCCCACTCCAGTACTCTTGCCTGGAAAATCCCATGGACAGAGGAACCTGGAAGTCTGCAGTTTATGGGGTCGGGAAGAGTCGGTCACGACTGAGCGACTTCACTTTCACTTTCACTTTCATGCATTGGAGAAGAAAATGGCAACCCACTCCAGTGTTCTTGCCTGGAGAATCCCAGGGACAGGGGAGCCTGGTGGGCTGCCGTCTATGGGGTCGCACAGAGTCGGACATGACTGAAGCGACTTAGCAGCAGTAGTCTGGTTCCTAAGCCCATGTTCCTAGTCCCATACAGCAAACAGACTTCTAATACATATTGCATAGTTTCCAGCAGCTCTAAAATTCTATGATTCTAAAATCACCTTCAGTGTGCCCTTTATTATAAGCCACAAGGACTCATTAAATGTTTACTTAAATGAGTCAACTACCTTTCAGTTCATTTCCATTTTATTAGCATGATGGCCTGTCACGTTATATATAAGCGTAGGGTGCTAGATTTGACTGAGACCACCACTGGTCACTAGTGACAGGTTCTAATCACAAGGTCTGACCTGGCCATCAAATGTCCTATCTATGCTTCATCCTATAGGTAGACTTTACATCACTTATAGGTCAGATATTTTTGAAACCATTGTTTTCTGAAACGTAAGATGAACAGATGTCTTTAGAATTAATTTGTAAGGCAGGGCTTTCAAAATGCATCACAGGCTACCACTGATCCTACAGTTGGGATCAAAATAGACAGCTCCAGCTGGTAACATAAGCCCAGAACAAGAGGTAACTTTTTGCCAAAAAGAGCAAAAACAATGATAATAAAAGATGAGATTTAACTTAGATATAGCAGACACTGTCAATATACTCTTGCCCAACCCCGAGGTCTTCAGGAAATAGTTCCTACACACACACCAACGGCTTCCAACCACAGGCACCTGTGTCTTTCTGCTCCAGAGCATGCTCACCCCAAACATAGCACAGGTCCGAAATGCCAAAGAACTTATGTGGCCAGGAGCAACCCTCAACCAATGAGGGATAAATAATCAACTTCCTCTCCTATCAGCAGGATGGCTCTGGGGCATGTTCTATACATTTTCTTGGAGGAAGGGAAGGGAGGGCTGGTTGCCCTGTGTGCTGGCCTCTGGGGTCCTCTATGGCCTTTGCTGAGATGGACTTATCTGTTCACCAGCATCAAACTGGAGAGACAGTTTAAAATGCAGATTCCCAGTTTCTTTTTCTGGATGTTTTGATTCAGAGAGACTGGAGTGAAGCTAAGAACCCATATTTTGAACAAGTCTCCCGGAGAGTTCTGATATTGTCTGACCTTGGGAAACACCAGCATAGCCCCTCCCGTTTCCTACCAAACACTGAACTTCCTGCTGTCCTGTGAGATAGGAAAGCCTCATGACCTACCGTCTCACACGGAGGTGGATGCACACAGCTTAGTATCATCATCATCTTTGTTCATCATGAAGCACGTTGGGGCAGAGGATATAAGGCATCCATGGTAAATCTTGGCACTGGTGGCAAATAGACTGATACGGCAATTTAAATATGGTAATCACAGAATTTTCAAAGCAGAACTGAGGAAGCAAAAGAAGAAAAAGATCTTTTGGTATTAATTCTAGTTATTTCAATACCATTAAAAAGGAGGAGGTTCTAAGAAAAGCCGCACAAAATCTCTGAGGGGAAAGAGGAACAGTAGCATGAAAAAAGAAAAGAATTACGTGTAATCTTTTACTAAAATCTACATTTAGACCTCTGATAATTATCTTACTTTAAAACAGCTGGAAAAAGAAATTAGCAAGTATTTATCTATAACTGTGTACCTTAAACATTAGATAAAATGTTTGCTCTTTGATATTTTATATAATAATGAATTTTGTAACATCACTTTTGAAGCATTTTCAAATTGAATATTGTATTTTAGTGAATAAATATGATTGACTTATGTCTCTTAAAGTTGATGTCAGCAAAATTTTCCACCCAAAGCAACTTTAGATTTCCAATCCCACAAAGTAAAGTTTAACTTTTTAAAATCTGATGTGAAATCTTATGTCAGCCTATTTTTTTCAAGAAGAACCTTTACCTGATGTAATAGTCAGAATATACTGGGTTGGACTACAGTTACAAATCACTTCAAGATTTCAGCAGCTTGACCCACCATATACATGCTCATCACAAGTAACCAGGGGAGTTCTGCTCATCCCAGTCTTTCAGAGGCCGAGCTGACAAGGTTTCATCTCAACATGTCCTTCCAAGTTCTCCATAGCACAGGGAAGGAAATATGGTAACTTGTGACACACTCCTGCCCACATTTCATTGGTCAAAGCAAATCTAACTTCAAAGGGGTTGGGGAGTATCGTCTTACCATCCGGCTGGAGTGTTTGTCACCAGCCCTAATGACGATCATATCTGATTTTGCATTTTACCTCCTTTGGACTTTTGCACCACATAACAGTTGACTCTATCTCCCCCTACCCACCCCTCCCATTTGGAATTCATAGTATCAATTCAATAAACTTATATTTTCAGTCCAACAACAACAAAGCATTTTGGTCTTTTAGAACCATTGTATTCAGGCAAGGTATCGATTGTTTCCTAAAATCAGCATCCCTAGGACATCTCCTTTTGGCAGACCCAAGGTGCTCTAGCAATGGCACCCCACTCCAGTACTCTTGCCTGGAAAATCTCATGGGCGGAGGAGCCTGGTAGGCTGCAGTCCATAGGGTCGCTAAGAGTCGGACACAACTAAGCGACTTGACTTTCACTTTTCACTTTCATGCATTGGAGAAGGAAATGGCAACCCACTCCAGTGTTCTTGCCTGGAGAATCCCAGGGACGGTGGAGCCTGATTGGCTGCCGTCTCGGGTTGCACAGAGTCAGACACGACTGAAGCAACTTAGCAGCAGCAGCAAGGTGCTCTATGCAAGTTTAAAGAGAAGCTGGTAGCCCCACTGTGGCAGAGACAACTCGCTCACCAGACTGATGACTCTGCTTACACCACATAGGAGAGAGTTGCTGAGTTGCTACAGAGCCTGTCTTTCTCAGACCCTTGTACTAGGGGTGGTTACATGACTGAGTTCTGATCAAAGAAATGTAGATGGAAATGACCTTTCCCACTTTCAGGTCCAACCCTCAGATATATCCTGCACCATCTGATGCGCTCATCTCCTGGCTGGATATTGATGCCTGAGGCAACCTAAAAAGCCCCATGTTGGAGACGGCAGAGCCTCTGTCAGTCTGCTCTTCAAATGACTACATGACCCAGTCCTTCCACCAATTCCCTACGGCGTTAATGATACATATAAACCTTTATTAAAAAATAATTTTCCTTTTGAAGTTTATACAAATGAATTTTTATTATGAGAGATAAGCTTTAACAGTGATGGGGTAGTAGGATAAATGGACAAAATACTTCACACGTGAATTTTTTGGTTGTCCTCAACAATGACAAAGTCAGCTAATATAATTCCTTAGCAATCTATTAATCTCTGTCTGTTCTCTTCTGCGTAACTGCTGGATTAGTGTGTAACTGCTGCCCTGTGTGATTACAAGAGAATTTCCCAGTCAGTAAAGGAGGAACTGAATTATTATAGAGGAATTTGGAGACAGCCAGAGGGAGCCCTGCCAGTTTCTGGTTTTGTAAAAGTCTTCAGTTATCACTAACCACATAACATGGAAAAGAGATGTAACCCCAACATCAGTGACTGCCTAAGGCTGGCAGGCCATATTCTAAGCATCTCATGACAGAAATAATGTATAACGCATGAAATTAGACACAGAATAGCATTGAAGCTTTTTATCATGCTCATCAAAT
>NW_011494734.1:2344976-2348626 GCF_000754665.1 Bison bison bison
ATGTGGCAAATGTAATGTTGTCTTGGCCAAACTTATCCCCCGCCCCGCCCTGCCCAACCGCCCTGCACAAGGATAGGCTGTATTTCCCCGCCACCCTTGGTGTAAGGTGGGTCATGTGACAGACTTCTGCCCAACGAAATATGGGCACGAGATGTGAGCCCTTCTCAGACCCAGTGGAGGACTCAAGACCCAAGAGGAAAGCAGAAACACTAACTGGAAGTAGCTGTGTCCTAAATGAATGCTTAGAATATCACCTCCCCCACCCAACCAGCTTGGGGCTATGATGTGAGAAAGAAAGAAACCACTGAGATTTTGTTACAGCAATTAGGACACTTCATTTCAGTTCAGTTGCTAGGTTGTGTCTGACTCTTTGTGAGTCCATGGACTGCAGCAGGCCAGGCTTCCCTGTGTTAATTAGGACACAGCATACCTTAATGAATACATCAGAACTGTCGCATTTGCCTTAGAGAACCATGTGAAAGGTTAAAACTGGGTGGTTTGCGAAGTAACCTTTAATAAAGCTGTCAATCAAAATAAGAAAGCCTAGGGGGCCCTAAAGGTGTACTCTAATCCTGCCCCTACTCCCACCCACCCTGCTCAGTTTGGCTCTTCCCAGTGGTTCAACAACTCCTCCAGAACGCTTCTTGCCAGCGTCCGGCAGGAATATCATGACTTGGTCACCACCCACCCTCTCTCGGCTTCTTCTCTCTTTCTAGACTATTTAAGGAAATTTCACTCTTCTGAGCTTTAACTGCTATATATTCTTCCTTCTGCTAGACTGCTCTTTCCCCCATCTTTGCCTGTGAGCCCTACCTGTTCTACCTGCCACCCCGATTGAGGCCATCCTTCTAGAAGGCTCGGCTGGAAAAGATTGCCCCCTGCTCTGAACTCCCATTCTTCTTTCCCTGTGTGACTCCAAGGGTCCAACTCATGTTCCTGCTGTGTGACGGTGACAAGTAGACATCTCTGCTTGAGAGGGTGCAAGCTCCTTGCAGACAGAGATCCATGTGCCAGTACTCAGATGATATTCTATAATAAATGTTAAATGAACACATGAATAAATGGTAATGAATGCACAAGTCAATGAATATTAAAGTAGAATTCCACACAGCAGCTTGGATCAGAGACCCCTTTTCCTCCAAATCAGTCCACATGAAAGTACGTTTCCCTTGTGACATTCTGCCTAGCCTGATGGCCCTCCTGTACAAAAATGGAGCATCTGGGCAGAGGTCACTGCTTGTGAGGAGCAGACATGATGGTTCAGCACTGGCCTCCAACTGAAATATCAAGATTCAGATGGAGACAAGAGTCTACAAGAATATGGGGTGGGGGGGGGCGGGAAGGGAAGAAACAAAAAAAAAAAACCATTTAAGAAAATAGGGGAAGTTGCTTAAATTTGAGACATTTTCAAGTAAAAATAATTTCAGGTAAATATTATTTTTTGAACTTTCATTGGCATACAACACACACACACACATAGAAAAGGGACCATTGAGCGGACAGCATGGTGACTGTTCACAAACTGGTCATACCATATAGCCAGCACCTCCTCAAAAACAAACCATTACCAGCAGCGCAGAAGCCCCTCCCCCTCGAGTCAGTAAATACTATTTTAGAAGAAAAGGAAGGAAGGAGAGAGGGGAGGGGTGACCAGGCATCTACTTGAATAGAAAAGGAGAAACCCAGAGCTGGCAGGCAGGGAGAGGAGGGGACAGCCCAGGGGAACTCACAGCCTCGCTGAGATACACCCATCAGGGCTTCCGATCTGCTGAAAATTCTCATGGTACTAATCAAACCCACATCATGGGTAACTGCAGCAAAGGTGGCCCACGCTTTGGAGGTGATGAGGATTCCTACCAGGTACAGAGCAAGGAAATGCATGCGCTGAACCCCAGCCTGGGAAAACCTGGCTCAGGCCCAGTGCCCCTCAACCCTTTCCCACTCCCAGCCCGTGCCCCCGGGCCCTTCCTCTACACCTGAGAGGCAGAGAATCCTCTGTGCTTCCTTCCAGTGGGATGTGATTCCTGCCATACTCCAGCCAGAATCCTGGGCTTGGAAAGGAACAACCTTTAGAGTAATGGCCTCAGCAGCAGCTTCTATTGTACTTTATCACTTCTGGGGTCTCAGGACCAGGGCTCTGAGAGCAAGTTCCATCCAAGCTGGTCCACTAAGTCCTCCTCTCTCCCAACCACTGTGCTCTGCCCCTGAACAGGAAAAATCTCAGGAGTGCAGGATCTATCTTTGGCTTGGAAACTTCACTCCGTCTTTATTACAAACAACTTTGTTTCTGTCGGGATCGTGGGATGTGTGTAAGAGGTAGATGGAGATAGGTAGGTGACTAGACAGAGGTATAGGTAGATAGATACAAATACTTGACAGTCTGCAGGTAATCTGGAAGGCAGGGTCCCGGGGATGGGCTTCATATCCATTATATGGTGGATTTCTTGCTCACAAGGATATAAAGGCAGTTTTCGGTCTTATATTACTCTTCACTATTAATAAGGGAACAACAAAGAAAACTAATACATTGGATCAGCCAGAGGAGCTATAAACAGCCCCTTGAGCACTGTCGTTCATGAAAACAAATGTTAGTCAAAATGGGGTCCGTCCCAAGACCTACACACATCATTATCTCTACACATCATTATCCTCTGAAGATTTCTGTGCTGTTTTTAAGAGGCGGTAGACTGCAGGGCTTTGGGTTAGGTGGTTCCATGCGAGGGAAGGGATGCCTAGGTTTTTGTTGCTCTGGGAGGCTTTAAGGTAGCATCCAATATTCCTGTTGCTTCCTTTAAATGCAAGGGAATCCACTGACTTTCAAAAAATAGATAGTTCATACAAATGATCCATTCAACATTTACTGAGGCCCTCGCTTTGCCAAGCACTGTGTTAGGTCCTGAGGAATTCAGTGATAAACAGAGCATTCACTGTCCCCAAGAACTCAGACTCATGGAGGAGGCAGCCTAGAAGGGATAGTAGTAATACCCTTCTCCTCAGAGGCATCTCCTTGGGATGTTGTGCGAATTAAATGAATGAATATATGAAAGTGCTTGTGCTTAGGCACTCAGTCATGTCTGACTCTTTATGACCCTTTGGAGGGTAGCCCACCAGGCTGTCCATGGGATTTTTCATGGCAGAAAACCGGAGTGGATTGACATTTCCTACTCCAGGGGATCTTCCCAACCCAAGGATCAAACCCACCTCTCCTGTTTCCTGCATTGGCAGGCAACTGAACAACAACAATCAAAGTGCTTAGAGTAATGTAAGACACCTGGAAAGTGCCATGGAAGAATTTGTTCTTGGTGGTGGTGATACTACTATCACTTTTGTGGTGATCCCTAATGGATGAATGCTTTCCTCAGTCAGCTTGTCAGTTCAGTCGCTCAGTTGTGTCTGACTCTTTGTGACCCCATGGACTGCAGCATGCCAGGCCTCCCTGTCCATCACCAACTCCCGGAGTTTACTCAAACTCATGTCCATGGAGTTGATGATGCCATCCAACCATCTCATCCTCTGTCATCCCCTTCTCCTTCTGCCTTCAATCTTTCCCAGCATCAGGGTCTTTTCCAATGAGTCAGTTCTTCACATCAGGTGCCCAAAGTATTGGAGTTTCAGCTTTAGCATCAGTCCTTCCAATGAATATTCAGGAC
>NW_011494734.1:2348726-2349084 GCF_000754665.1 Bison bison bison
CGATTTTTCAGTGCTCAACTTTCTTTACGGTCCAACTCTCACATCCATACATGACTACTGGAAAAACCATAGCCTTGACTAGACAGACCTTTGTTGGCAAAGTAATGTCTCTGCTTTTTAAAATGCTATCTAAACCAGGTTTGTTATAGTTTTTCTTCCAAGGAGCAGTGTCTTTTAATTTCATGGCTGCAGTCACCATCTGCAGTGATTTTGGTGCCCCCCAAAAATAAAGTATGTCACTGTTTCCACTGTTTCCCCATCTATTTCCCATGAAGTGATGGGACCAGATGCCATGATCTTCGTTTTCTGAATGTTGAGCTTTAAGCCAGCTTTTTCACTCTCCTCTTTCACTTTCATC
>NW_011494734.1:2349184-2362836 GCF_000754665.1 Bison bison bison
CAAGAGGCTCTTTAGTTCCTCTTTGCTTTCTGCCATAAGAGTGGTGTCATCTGCATATCTGAGGTTATTAATATTTCTCCCGGAAATCTTGATTTCAGCTTGTGCTTTCTCCAGCCTGGTATTTCGCATGATGTACTCTACATATAAGTTAAATAAGCAGGGTGACACTATACAGCTTTGATGTACTGTTTTCCCAATTTGGAACCAGTCTATTGTTCTATGTCCAGTTCTAACTGTTTCTTCTTGACCTACATACAGATTTCTCAGGAGGCAGGTAAGGGGGTCTGGTATTCCCATCTCTTGAAGAATTTTCCACAGTTTGTTGTGGTCCACACAGTCAAAGACTTTGGCATAGTCAATGAAACAGCATAGCACTGAAGTTGCTGAGTCATGTCCAACTCTTTGCGACCCCATGGACTGTAATCTACCAGGCTCCTCCATCCATGGAATTTTCCAGACAAGAGTACTGAAGTGGGTTGCCATTTCCTTCTCCAGGAGATCTTCCCAACCCAGGAATCAAACCCAGGTCTCCTGCATTACAGGCAGACGCTTTACCATCTGAGCAACCAGGGAAGCCCTAGTCAATGAAGCAGAAGTAGACGTTTTTCTGGAATTCTCTTACTTTTGCTATGATCCAACAGATGTTGGCAATTTGATCTCTGGTTCCTCTTTTTCCTAAATCCAGCTTGAACATTTGAAAGTTCTTGGTTCATGTAGTATTGAAGCCTTGCTTGGAGAATTATGAGCATTACTTTGCTAGCATGTGAGATGAGTGCAGTTGTGTGGCAGTTTGAACATTCTTTGACATTGCCTTTCTTTGATATTAGAATGAAACCTGATCTTTTCCAGTCCTGTGACCACTGCTGAGTTTTTCAAATTTGCTGGCATATTGAGTGCAGCACTTTAACAGCATCATCATTTAAGATTTGCATTCCACCACCTCCACTAGGTTTTGTTCATAGGGATGCTTCCTAAGGCCCGCTTGACTTCAGACTCCAGGATGTCTGGCTCTAGGTGAGTGATCACACCACTGTGGTTATCTGGGTCATTAAGATCTTTCTTTTATAGCTCTTCAATATTTTCTTGCCTCCTCTTCTTAAGATCTTCTACTTCTGTTAGGTCCATACCATTTCTGTCCTTTATTGTGCCCATCTTTGCATGAAATGTTCCCTTGGTATCTCTAATTTTCTTGAAGAGATCTGTAGTCTTTCCCATTCTATTGTTTTCATCCGTTTCTTTGTATGCATCACTGAGGAAGGCTTTCTTATCTCTCCTTGCTATTCTTTGGAACTCTGCATTCAGATGGGTATATCTTCCCTTTTCTCCTTTGCCTTTAGCTTCTCTCCTTTTCAAAGCTGTTTGTAAGGCCTCCTCAGACAACCACTTTGCCTTTTTGCATTTCTTTTTCTTGGGGATCGTCTTGATCCCTGCCTCCTGTGCAATGTCATGAACCTCTGTCCATAGTTCTTCAGGCACTCTGTCTATCAGATCTAATCCCTTGAATCTATTTGACACTTTCACTGTATAATTGTAAGGGATTTGATTTAGGTCATACCTGAATGGTCTAATGGTTTTCCCTAGTTTCTTCAATTTAAGTCTGAATTTTGCAATGAGTTCTTGATCTGAGCCACAGTAAGCTCCCAGTCCTGTTCTTGCTGACTGTATAGAGCTTATTCATCCTCGGCTGCAAAGAATATAATCAGTCTGATTTTTGTACTGACCATCTGGTGATGTCCATGTGCAGAGTCATCTCTTGTGCTGTTGGAAGAGGGTGTAGCTATGGCCAGTGCCTTCTCTTGGAAAAACTCTGTTAGCCTTTGTTCTGCTTCATTTTGTACTCCAAGGCCAAACTTACCTGTTACTCCAGGTATCTCTTGACTTCCTACTTTTGCAATCCAGTCCTCTATGATGAAAAGGACTTCATTTTTGGTGTTAGTTCTAGAAGGTCTTATAGGTTCTCATAGAACTGTTCAGCTTCTTCAGCATTAGTGGTTGGGGCATAGACTTGGATTACTGTGATATTAAAAGCTTTGCCTTGGAGACAACCTTTCCTAACCCTATTCTAGAAAGCCCTCCCAGCGGAGGTTATGCAAACTGCATCCAGTGCTCTGTGGGTATTCTCAGGGGATTGGTTTAGGACCTGAGCAGGTACCAAACTCCAGGGATGCTCAAGTTCCTTACAGAAAATGGCTAGTACAATCATAGCCCATAAGGGATAGATTATAAAGGGTCTGACATATCACACTAAGGAACTTGGACTTTTAAAACTCAATTTACAGAAAAATATTTTCTGGAAATTTGCAGAAGGATGACTAAACTATATCTCCTAAGATGAGCTGAACAAGAAAATTGAGAAAAGTGACCTCAATGGTCAATTTCTGATAATAAGAATGGAAGGTCCCCACAGACCCCTGGATCAGGCTGTGGATCCTTGGGGTTGTGTTGACTGTGACTGATTTCCTGTGGCTTCTTTTCTCAGATCCTGGAATGATTCCCCTCTACCCACATAGCATGATGACATTCAAGGCTGCTACAAACTTTTCTGTCATCCTCCCCAGCACATCAGAGCCTTCGCATCTTGTTCTGGTGTCCACCCTTCTCTGCCAGTCAGGAATCCAGCAGGATTAACTCAAATCACTCATGCAATTCTGTCCCCTTTCCCTGTGATTGGCTGAGGAAGACATGTACCAACAGACAGGAAGGAACCCAGGAGGCTTCTGGGAAAGTTTTCCTCTCTGCAAAAGACACACACAAGCCTACTGTCTTCTCTTCCTTTGTACATTGTATTGGTGTGTGACACCTGGAATTGCCTGTCCTCTATAGCATCCAACACAATGTCTTGCATAGTGTAGTTATCTAAGTTTATGTTTCATTGAAAATGTATAAAGACTTCCTATCAGTAGGATGGCTGCTATCTCTTTGGTAGATTAGGAAACTGAGAGAGATGTATTAGCATAGATTAGGCCTAGAGAATAAGTGGGAATAAACCCAGGTCTCATGATCGCTAGTGCTTCGACATTACCAGGATGCTTCTCTTTTATCAGATTCAGACCAAAAAGCTTCATAAAGATTGGCATTTATTAATTCAGACAGAGAAAAACAAATGCTATATGCTGCTGCTGCTAAGTCGCTTCAGTCGTGTCCAACTCTGTGCAACCCCCATAGACGGAAGCCCACCAGGTTTGCCCGTCCCTAGGATTCTCCAGGCAAGAACACTGCAGTGGGTTGCCATTTCCTTCTCCAATGCATGAAAGAAAAAAGTGAAAGTGAAGTCGCTCAGTCATGTCCAACTCCTAGTGACCGCATAGACTGCAGCCTACCAGGCTACTCTGTCCATGGGATTTTCCAGGCAAGACTACTGGAGTGGGGTGCTATAGTATCACTTATATGTGGAATCTAAAAATAAAATAAACTATGACGTATAACAAAAAAGAAGCAAATTTACAGATATAGAGAACAAACTACTAGTTACCAGTGGGGGTGGGTAAGGATACAGAGGTGGGGGACTGGGTGATACAAACTATTGAGTGCAAGACAGGCTACAAGGATATATTGTACAATATGGGGAATTTAGCCAATATTTTATAATAACTGCAAATGGAGTACAACCTTTAAAAACTGTATGCTGCTGCTGCTAAGTCACTTCAGTCATGTCTGACTCTGTGTGACCCCATAGACAGCAAATAAATAAATAAAACTGTTATACAGTTAAATAAAACTGTATAACAGTTTTTAAAATAAATTTTTAAAAAGATTATGATTTGTACCTAGACAACAAAGCTAAGTATGAAGGTGAACTAAATTATTAGATGAGATTAAAATGACTTTGACTTCCCTGGTAGCTCAGACGGTAAAGTGTCTGTCTACAATGCGGGAGACCTGGGTTCGATCCCTGGGTCAGGAAGATCCCCTGGAGAAGGTAACGGCAATCCACTCCAGTACTATTGCCTGGAAAATCCTATGGACAGAGGAGCCTGGTAGGCTACAGTCCATGGGGTTACAAAGAGTCGGACACGACTGAGCAACTTCACTTCACTTCAAAATGACTTTAAATTGATTGTATCATTATATAAGCCATCTGAGGTTGATCTACAAAAATATGAAAAGATGGATTCCAGTGCTTTGTCAGGTTGAGAGATACGCACACATCTGAGTCAGAGAGCTATCCTATCCAGGAACAATAACCAATTACAGCTTCCCAATCAGTGTGTCTCAAAGGTCCCTGGGGAATACAGACAATGCCTCATGCATTGAAGAACCTCTTCCCTTATCCCTATGGTACAGTCAGTTCTGGCTGCTATAACAAAATATCATAGATGGGGCAGCCAAAAACAACAAATTTATTTCTCATAGTTCTGAAGGTTAGGTGATTGAGATGAGGGTAGCTGCATGGTCAGGGTCTAGTGAGGGTCCTCTTCTGGTCTGCAGACTGCTATCTCCTCTTTGTGTCCTCACAAGGCAGAAAAATTGCAATAGAATTCTTTGGAGTCCCCTTTATAAGGGCACAAATTCCATTCATAAGGGTACCACCCTCATGACCTAATCATCTCTCAAAGGCCCTACCTCCTGGTACTATCACATTGGGGGTTAGGATTCCAGTAGATGAATTAGGAGTGGAGGGGAACACGAACATTAGGTCCACTACACCCAATGTACTATACAAACACCATTACAATGTACATGTGCCGAGACATGAAAGAAGTTTGGGAACCATGGGCCTATTTTTCCATGTCTTTTCCATATCTCCCATTGCTATCTTTCACAAATCTTCCAGGTCAGAGAACTGATCAGTTCACTGTTCCCCAAATACTTTTTGGCTTGAAGACTTCCCCCTCTGATTCCTCTTGCCTTACATCCTGCACCTCCCCTTGCATATTTGAAATGTTTTAAATACCACTCAAAGTGACCTCCTCCAGTAAACTTTTATATTATGGAAGGAACATAAACTATAAACCACTTGGCCTATGCTATCACATTGCAGTTTTTTTATCTGCATATCTTTTCTCTCTAGGCTACAAATGGTATCTCTAAAGCTTGTCTTAAAGAACCTTCCTCAAAGCAAATAATTCATTCTTCATCTAAGGCACATCATATTGTGTTCTTACTGTCTAATCTGCTTGATCTTGTGGCTCCCATAATGTTGAATGTGATAAAAAGGTCAGACTATTTGATTATATTTTTTCAGTCACAATATAGTGTATGTCTACTCTATAGAAAACATAGTGCTGGATGTATGGAGATTCACAGAAGGGCAAAAAAGAAGAAAAGAGAAAAACATATTAATAAAATGGGATAGTGATAAGGCCAAGGGGGTTTCTACCCTGAAAAATCTGGGGATACAACTAGTAAAGAATTCCTCTGTGTGGAGGAAGTATCTACCAATAGGAAAGAGACACTGGCCATTATTTCTCCCCTGAAACAATGACTACATATAGTCAAATTTTAGGGGCTATATTAGGACTTGGGGAAGAGCAGGGTTCTTAATCTCAAACCACTAAAAAAGTCTGAAGTATTTGCAAGTTTAGTCATAGAACAGACAATATTTGCATAATTGGACTTAGCTGAGTAATTCCTACAGAAGCAAGAAGATTCAAGAGGTGGAGTCTAATAGTTCTGAAATAATGTATGTGTGTGCATGTGTGTGTGTGTTAGGTTGTCAGGACTTAGTCTCCTCTATCTGTTGAATGATCTGGGGAACAGAGTTGGCCAAGCTCACGGTCCCTCTGTGGCCAGCCCTAGCAGCCCCAAACTGCCACTTGTACTCTACCCACCTACCCCTCCACGCAGTGGAGGTAAATCGCAGCTTGGCCAGCTCCTGTGGGGTGGCTTCTTGGTGCCTCCCTCAAACCAACCAAGAAGGCTAACTTAGAAGCTTCAAAAGCCACCAGGCTCCTATAGGAGTATTCCTTTATAGGAATACACTTTGGAAAGCCGATAAGATCCCTCTGAAATATTTCAGAGGCAGACCTTGAGTTAATGGCTTACCTGTTGATGTCAACTCTTACAGCACTGTTTATAGAAAGGTAAGATCTAGGAGGCCTGTGGTGATAGGAGACAGATTAGACAATCATTTCTCTCTCAGAGTAATTGAGAGAAAGTTAATTATCCATCTCCAAGGAACCTGTGAGGCCAAGGCTATGTTTACCTGTTGTCCCTGGACCTCAGTGGAGTCCATGAGAGCCTAGGTTGAAGGATGAACTCAGGTACAGGAAACCCTAGAATGGAGGAGAAGGGCCACTGTTCCAGGATCTAGAAGGACACGAGGTTACTGGAATATACAGAGCTGCTATAAAAGTGACTGAGCATGGCTTTTCTAGGGATTCTTCACTCCCCTGGGAATCAGGAATCACCTCCCAGAGACCCTCTCACTGGTGGGGCAGTACTCAGCTCCCAATCCACTGACACCAAGAAACCTATTTTGTCTGCAGTCAATCACTGCTTTCAAGAAGTCTCCACCCCCAACACACACACACACACATGCACACATATACATGCACACATACACACTGTACTTTCAGTCTGAGCCAGTGATATTTTGGAGCATAAATGTTTTGAAAAATAGAAAACTGTCTCACCGACCTAAGGAAATGAACTTCCAGACCTTGTCTTTGAAAATGTTCAGCTTGATAACCAGTCCCCTGGATCACTAGATTTCTCTTCCTTCATCCCTCAGTTACAGGGTATGAACAAGGGGTCATACAGGGTATGAACAGGGGGTCCTTGAGGGAAAATTCATTGAATGGGCTTTGCAGGACTAATGGGTTTCCTTTGGCTCTTTAAAATCTTCCCACCAGGCTGGCTCTCTAATACTGTAGCTAGGAGGACTTTCTTTCCACTGAGAACTAACCAGAAAAATAGTTCACGTGTGTGTGTCTCATGAATGCATATTTGGTTTGAATCTATGTCATTTTATAATAATTGGTTTGCACTCTTGAAATTAAAAAAAAAAACAGTTCATAGAGTAAAAAATACATATACTTTCATGCTTAGTTCTGTGTGCTTTAACAGGAAATGCATTTCTTACACTTTTAAAATGAGCAATCACACGTATAATCAACTTGGTTAAAACTTCCTTCCTGGTAACTGCAACACTTCCTCTGCATCTGGATGTGAAGGGAGACCCAGAAAAGCGGAAGAGTTTAGAAGCACACTGGGTACGTTTGAATTTGTTTTGTTTTTAGAAATTAAACAAATGATCCTTCAACATCGTCGCCTCTGCTGCTTTATCAGGTATTGCTTCCTTCTATTTTTTGCCCTTTGTTGGGTCTGACTCGGAATAGTGACACTTCCTTCTCGGCCAGAATATTTTTATCTGGAACTGCTGTCGTTCTTCTGACGATGCTGCCACTGGCTGTTTCATCATCTAGTCCAACCCGTTAGTCCAACCCGTGTGTGTGGATATCCACAAGGTTCCGGCAATAGCTTTGCAGGTGCATCAGTCCTTTTTTGTTTTTGTTTGGGAGGAAGAGGGAGGGCCAGCCAGCCTTCAAGTTCTTACAAATGCATGATTCGCGATTTGCTAAACAGTGTTTTTAACGTCTCTCTCTCGTAAAAGGAGAAAGCTTCACAGCCTCAACCATGAAAAGCAGTGAGTATTTAGTCAGCCAGTTTTCTTCTGCATCTCTTATCTTGTAAGTCTGTTTGATGTCATGAAGGGAGAAGTAATTGCTGTGTATTTGCATGTTGCCTAAATTTGGACCTATTTTGTTTCAAGTTAGTGCCAATATTCACAGCTTACAGTTCTCTTCTTTGTCATTCTATAAAGTAGAAAAAGACCAAATAGTGAAGGGCTTGAGCTGCAAGAGACAGTTCTTTGGGACAGTTGGTTTCATGTATTTAGTAAGTGTAACTTCATAATATGTTGAGAGAGGGACTGTTGACTTTAAAAGTAAATTTAAGTCAAGATATGAACAGAAGTTTGGATCTAATGAAACTTGCCTTTCTTACCTTTTAATCAAACTCTTCTTTTTGGTATATATCAAATGCTCCACTGTTTCTTAAGGAAATAAATAGTTACTTATATATTACACTAACATTAGTCCTTTAAGAATAATATTTTATTAAACATGAATTTTTGTTTCACTAATTGATTCTTATTTAGAATAAGAACTACTAAATAGTAAAATCAAAATACCTTATTCGTATTTCAATTTTAATATGTTAAGCATTTCAATCATTATTTGAAGAGTTTCACACTACAATAAGTAACATTTATACTTAAATGCTTTGTGAAAGTAGGTCCTTATTAACTATTTGTGGAAATAGTGGATAAATTATTGAGAATATATTGGTGAATTCTAGTTATAGAGATGAAAATATTAGAGCAAAAGGAAGTTAAATAGTCAATAGGGGTCCCAAAGCAGGTCCTTCCTTCCAACCTGTAGGTTCTCCAGAGGCAGACTACCTGAAAGTTCATATTTGGAGAGTACAGCCCTGGGGACCCGAGCAATGACAGCCAAGATGCTTACATATTTCATGATTCACAGTTATAAATATCTGCAAATGTTCTTGAGAGGAGCTTCACCAATTCTGATCTTTTTGAGTTTTATCAATGAAATGACTACCTCTCCTCACTAGAAAGAAAAAATGAAGAGAAAAAAAAAAAAAATAGACAGGAAGTTGATGAGGGCGCAGATACCTGATCCAGACAGTTTGAAAAGGGATCATGAGGCAACTTGGATAAGGTGTCTGAGTTCCCCAGGAGACATGTGAGACTGAACAAAGAGGAATAAGCCAAAGGCCTGCTTTCAAAGGGAGTTGTTTCAGCATCTTACATGGCACCTTGTAAACCAGGACTTGATGCTCTAACTGGATTATTTGACTCATCTGTGCATTTCAATATGCTTAAAACAATTACCACTTAGAGCCATTAGTTCATCAGACAGCATGCTAGATCAGTGCTTGATCTCTCTTTTTAAATTAAAATTTCAAACATAACAGAAGTAGAGAGAATAATCAATGAGTCCCCATCTACCCATGGCCCACATTCAACCTTATTTAATGCTCCTGTCTACCCTCTGAAGTATTGCTAACACCATTTGATGGATAGGAAACAGGCTCAGAGATTATTTAAGCAGCTCCTCCCCCAGTTTCTAAGTGGTGGGGCCAGGATTCCTGGGCCCCTATTCCAAACCTCCTGTGTCCTCCTGCATACATCCCTGTCATTCGTCTACACCTTCTCCTTGCCAGCTCACGGGCCACCATAAAAGGCAAGCACCTTCCCTCTGAAGAGCCCTCTGTTCTTCTCTCTGCTCCCAGGTCACATAGGGCATGGAGCTGGAGAACCATGAACAGCCTGTGGTGCTGAGAGAGGACAACTGTCGCAGGCGCCGGAGGATGAAGCCACGCAGCACGGCGGCCAGCATGTCCTCCATGGAGCTCATCCCCATTGAGTTCGTGCTGCCCACCAGCCAACGCAACACCAAGACCCCCGAAACAGCGCTGCTGCATGTGGCCGGCCACGGCAACGTGGAGCAGATGAAGGCCCAAGTGTGGCTGCGCGTGCTGGAGACCAGCGTGGCCGCCGACTTCTACCACAGGCTGGGCCCGGACCACTTCCTCCTGCTCTACCAGAAGAAGGGGCAGTGGTATGAGATCTATGACAAGTACCAGGTGGTGCAGACCCTGGACTGCCTGCACTACTGGAAGGTGCTGCACCGGAGCCCCGGGCAGATCCACCTGGTACAGCGGCACTCGCCCTCAGAGGAGACGCTGGCCTTCCAGCGCCAGCTCACTGCCCTCATCGGCTACGATGTCACAGATGTCAGCAATGTGCACGACGACGAGTTGGAGTTCACACGCCGCCGCCTGGTCACCCCGCGTATGGCCGAGGTGGCTGGCCGCGACCCCAAGCTCTACGCCATGCACCCCTGGGTGACGTCTAAGCCCCTCCCTGAGTACCTGCTGAAGAAGATCACCAACAACTGTATCTTCATCATTATTCACCGCAGCACCACCAGCCAGACCATCAAGGTCTCGGCTGATGATACCCCTGGCACCATCCTCCAGAGCTTCTTTACCAAAATGGCCAAGAAGAAGTCCCTGATGGATATCCCCGAGAGCCAGAACGAACAGGACTTTGTGCTGCGTGTCTGTGGCCGCGATGAGTACCTGGTGGGCGAGACGCCCATCAAAAACTTTCAGTGGGTGCGGCAGTGCCTTAAGAATGGTGAAGAGATTCACCTGGTGCTTGACACTCCGCCGGACCCAGCCCTGGATGAGGTGAGGAAGGAAGAGTGGCCGCTGGTGGATGACTGCACCGGAGTCACTGGCTACCATGAGCAGCTAACCATCCATGGGAAGGACCATGAGAGCGTGTTCACTGTGTCCCTGTGGGACTGTGACCGCAAGTTCAGAGTCAAGATCAGGGGCATCGATATCCCCGTCCTGCCCCGGAATGCAGATCTCACGGTTTTTGTGGAGGCAAACATCCAGTATGGGCAGCAAGTCCTTTGCCAAAGAAGAACCAGCCCAAAACCCTTCACGGAGGAGGTGCTCTGGAATGTGTGGCTTGAGTTCAGTATCAAGATCAAAGACTTACCCAAAGGGGCTCTGCTCAACCTCCAGATCTACTGTGGCAAAGCACCAGCTCTGTCTGGTAAGGCCTCTGCAGAGACTCCCAGTCCCGAGTCCAGAGGCAAAGCTCAGCTTCTCTACTATGTGAACTTGCTGCTCATCGACCACCGATTCCTCCTGCGCCACGGCGAGTACGTGCTCCACATGTGGCAGTTATCTGGGAAGGGGGAAGACCAAGGGAGCTTCAATGCAGACAAGCTCACATCTGCCACCAATCCCGACAAGGAAAACTCAATGTCCATCTCCATTCTCCTGGACAACTACTGTCACCCCATAGCCTTGCCTAAGCATCAGCCCACCCCTGACCCGGAAGGGGACCGCGTACGAGCAGAAATGCCCAACCAACTTCGGAAGCAACTGGAGGCAATCATAGCTACTGATCCACTTAACCCTCTTACTGCCGAAGACAAAGAATTGCTTTGGCATTTCAGATATGAAAGCCTTAAGGATCCCAAAGCATACCCTAAGCTCTTTAGCTCAGTGAAATGGGGACAGCAAGAAATTGTGGCCAAAACATATCAATTGTTAGCCAGAAGGGAGGTCTGGGATCAAAGTGCTTTGGATGTTGGATTAACAATGCAACTCCTAGACTGCAACTTTTCGGATGAAAACGTAAGAGCCATTGCAGTTCAGAAACTGGAGAGCTTGGAAGACGATGACGTTCTGCATTACCTGCTCCAATTGGTCCAGGTAGGGGAGGCACTCATCTCAAGTAATTTATCTGGATGTGCTGACAGGCGCCATATTAAGCCATCTTCCAGTGCACATTGTCCAAAGAGAGTCAATGATCAGTCAAAGTAGATCTACTTTTTTACTACTCAAAGAGTAGTAAATGTTCCCTTTTACTTTTTTTCTGTCTTTGAGGGCTTTCTGACCAGCATTTTGATGACATGAATAATTTCACTTTTTTAGGAGAACTGGCCCAGTGGGAATGAGAGTTTACTCTGTTAATGATAGACTTGACTTATTGAATGCTCCCTTATGCCAAGGCTCCAAGTGATCTACGCACTTTTCATGTATTATCACATTTAACTCTCCCAACAATGTTGATAGCAGTCCAGTTAACATTTGCATTTTATATATATAAGGAAACTGAGGCACTGAGAGGTTAAGTAATGTGCCCAAGGTCACATATTTTGAAAGACAAACTCAAACCCAGAGGTCCGATGACAGGTCTGCTCTTTTTATTGCCTCCCAATATCTGCATGTATGCACAATAGTATGTCCTAGAGAGAAAAGGTCATACTCTCTGATCATGTTTGTCACAATTCATAGAGTAACATCTCAATTCTGGATGGGACCTTGAAAGCCCCTCTCTTTAGACAGGTCTGGTACTCTGTTTCCACTCTTCTTCATATGCCTTTCCCTGTGTCCAGAGAGACTAAATCGTTTGTTAAAGGTTTCCTTAGGAAGTTAGATAAAGGAGGACCGGTTCTCTTGCTCACTATAGTCATTCTCATAGTATATTGTGCTGCTTGACAAGGAGGAGGGAAGACAGGAATTGGAAGAGAATTCTATTTTACAGAACAGATGTGTTCATTCATTAATTCAACAACTCAGACTGAGTGTTTCCCCTTTTCTTGTTGCTGGATATAGAGAAGTGATCAAAACACAGCTGGACTTTGCCCTAGAGTAGCCTGTAGTTCATGGAGAAAGACATCAAATAAGTATACATACAGGCAGATACTGAATAACATATTGTGACAAACGCTTTGAGGAAAAGCTATAGAATGTTATGAGAAAATAGTCAGGGGTCCTGAGGACACTTAATTTACATTGAAGAAGCTAAGGACAATTCTGAGTAGGTGATGTTTTTCAGGCTAACTTTTGGACACCAAATTGTCTAATCATTTTCTATATTTATAGGCAGTTTCTGGAGTTTTCTGATGCAAATTTTGGATAGTCTAAACTTTGAATCTTCACCTTCCCATTACTCAGATACTTGAAACATAGTTGGCCTTTATCTTTATCTAATCAAATATAACCAAAGTTTTTCTCTGCCCATGAGTTCAGAGGCTAGCCTAAACACTAATGAAAATTTAATAAAAATCAAAGTATCCTCAATTTTCTAGCTGTCCATAACAAAAAGAACACGAGGCAAATTTGCAAGGGATCTGTTTCAAATCCCAAGGCCATCATGAATTATTTTACATCGTCATTTTCACAAGTGAACTTTGCAGCCTTGGAAAATGAATAGTATTCTTCTTAGAAACGTGTAAATAAAAGAGGTCAGTGATATTAACATTGAGTTTGTGGTCCTAAATTTGAAGAAGAGTAGTCATTTGCAGATATGGCCAAATGACTCATTCATTCCTGATTAAAATGGTCTCCTGGTTGAGACCTGCATCATCTTTACAGAAGTGAAACATGAAGAAGGTCAAAAAGACTCACATTTGGGTTAAAAACTTGGTAACATTTCTGAAGTGACTACTGGTGGCTAAATAACCACATTCTCAGAATTAAGATCTTAACTACAGTTACAGTGGCACCAATTTGAGCATACGTCATCTTTGAAAGCATGGGGATAATTGAAATATTATCAAGTCAGTATTGATCATTTCCAAACTGGAAAACCAAAGTAAGGATTAGAAATCATACCCCAAATTTCCCAGGCCCTAAAACATAAAGTGAATGGAAATTTCTCCTGTTTCTTAGGGAAAAGGATAGACCATGTCTATTTATAAAGGAAATACTCCTGAGATATTTAATTTCAAACTTCTCTTTATGCTTATAAATCCCATCTATCCTGTAACTTTATATATGCACCTCTAATAATCAAACAGTATTTGTTAATCTTACTGCATTTAAAATTATGATCTATTGCATACATACAGAAAAGTACAGAAAATGATGTAATAAATATCCATGCACCCATTAGAATTTAATTATTTTTCAGGTTTTTTTTTAATTTTTTTTAGCCAAGTAGCATGTGGGATCTTAGTTCCCCCATTAAGGATGAACCCGTGACCTCTGAATTGGAAGCACAGAGTCTTAACCATTAGACCATCAGGGAAGCCCCTACATTTTATTTTTAAATTGCCCAGGCTGCCCTGGGGAAGCAGTTGAGGTTGGGGGGC
>NW_011494734.1:2362936-2376046 GCF_000754665.1 Bison bison bison
CCTGGGCCCTATTTTTTTTTTTTTTTTTACTTTTAATTTGTTCTTTTCTTTTTTCAGCCATAGGGCTGCCACCTATGTAAATATCTCCATATTAGCCAAGTGATGCGAAAACTACTAAACACTGCTAAACCTGAGAAAGCAGATAAAAGAAGAAATTTTCAGGCAAAAAAAAGCCCTGTATACTCTGAATCAGAGAAGGGAGTGATGATTAGTCTGTTGCAGTAAGAACCTGAGAGGCAGTTCACTGACTTGCTAGTGAGATGCCAAGCACGTATCTTGAGCAGAAGAGGAGCTACACAATTTTTAGGATCTTTATATCTAACAGATATTTTTCTCCCCAAGTGTACAATATCCCCACTGTCTATTTTCTTCCCAACAACCTTTCTTTCCTTCCACTTTTATAGATTTGTCTCCATCTTTCTCTTCTATCCTTCTAATAAAAATCAGGTAAGCCCTTCATGGGAACAAAAGCCCTCACCTCTTCATTTTTAAAGTTATCGAAAGCACATTATTGTGAGTCAAGGGTTCTGGCTTCTAATCCTGGTCCTTAAGCAAGTGGTTCACTCTGGCCCAAAGTGTCCTTGAAGAGAAAGGGCTGAACTTAAATGATTGGTCAGATTCTCATCCTCCTATCCACACAAACCCACTAAGGCAGAGACCAGTTTTTCTCCATTTCCTGTTTCCTGATTAACCAATGGAGAATGCAGTCCTACAAATGCCAATGTGTTCTTCCCTTAGGCTGTGAAATTTGAACCATACCATGACAGTGCCCTTGCCAGATTTCTGCTGAAGCGTGGTTTAAGAGTAAGTACTTCCATTTTGATAAGAGCATGACATTTAAAAGGTTATCGAGAATTGACTGATAGATCTGGAGCATTAGTCATAATAATTTTAACCTTCTTGTTTCCACCCTCAGAACAAAAGAATTGGTCACTTCTTGTTTTGGTTCTTGAGAAGTGAGATTGCCCAGTCGAGACACTATCAGCAGAGGTTTGCAGTGATCCTGGAGGCCTACCTGAGGGGCTGTGGCACGGCCATGCTACGGGACTTCACTCAACAAGTCCAAGTAATCGACATGTTACAAAAAGTCACCATTGATATTAAATCACTCTCTGCCGAAAAGTATGACGTCAGCTCCCAAGGTACGGGTGGCTCGATTTTCTTGGTGCTCTTTCCAAATGCATTTGTCTCCAAATATCATCCCTGGGATCCTTCTTCTTCTGGAAGGCAAGTCACACCTTCCTCAGGGTAGCCAAGAATACATTTTTAAGTTTTCTGTCTTTCTTCAGTAAGCAAATATCAAGTTCTCCCTTTACAAGTTAATAAGTTTTGAAATTACATTTATATTCTAATGATGAATGTATGATAATAGATGTTAAACTCTTTGAAAAATTAAAACTGCATTATGCAGATGTAAGATGTATTTTTAAAGAGCAACTGTGTACCTACACACACACAAAGATTAGTTATTTCCAAATATTTACCCTTTCTGTCCCATCTTTCAAAACATGCATATAATTTTCAAATCTTCACTCTTTCAAAGTAATGAATTATTGAGAATTCTTTCAATTTTTTAATATATATGTATATGTATACATCATAGGTTGCAAGATGTATATATATTTATTTATATATGTGCTTCTTATAAAATATATATATCACCCCCTTTATGTTCCAGTGTTGTCTTATCTCTAAGAAATTCTAAATGAATCACTCTATCTATATTCCCATTGGTTTTGGTTGATACTACATTAAATTAAAGCTATTTACACATTTTTCTGGTCTATTGAGCTGTATGAAGCTTGAGCTAGGAATTCTCTCTTATCATGCTTGTATACCTAGATTCAGCATTATAGCTCATAATGGACCCTCACTAACATACTCAACCAATTTTAAGCTTTTGAATAGTTTGATTTTCCATTTTTCCCTTTGATTCTTTTCCAATATACCAAATGCTCTCTCCTAAAAATAATGGTGATAATAATCTTCACTTTTTTGTTGTTGTAAGAAAGAAAGGGGAAAATTTATACTAACCTCTAGTCTGTTACCCAGGCAGTAATTTTCCATTTATATATTTGCCTTTAGAATTTTGAGGTTGTCATATTATTTCCATACAACCTAACTTCCTCTTTTGAAAAGAATTTACCAAACCCTAACCAAATTCCATTTAATATGGTCTTCAGATATGTTTCCTAAATCAGATGGCAGTTTAAAGTTTCATATGTTGGAAAGAAAACTACAGTAATTCCCTAGCATTATCCATAAAGCATCCTTCTATACCTGTCTGGGTATGCCATATATATTCAGATATTTCTGTCCCCTGTTGTAACGTGTGTGCATAGTTTTTTGCTCTCAGTAATCCTGTCACCCTGAAAGGTTAGTTCCTCAAGGACAGAAACCTACTCCCTTTTCTCCTATTCTTCACCTTACCAAATGTATAGAATGTTGTGAATATGTGTGACTTCAGGAAATGTTGTAGGTGATATTGGTAATTTCTTGCACTCATATAACTCTTGTGTGTTTTTACAATTACAGTTATTTTCCAACTAAAGCAAAAGCTTGAAATCCTGCAGAATTTGAATCTCCCCCAAAGCTTTAGAGTTCCATATGACCCTGGACTGAAGGCAGGCGCACTGGTGGTAGGTATCATCTTGATATGTCTTGACAATGTCTCTGCCTGCTTCACCAGGCCTTAGTGGATAAAAGCTGACATTTACAGAGAGACAGGGAAGCTGGAAAGTCCCTGGATGGGCTTCTGTCAAGCCGTTCCTCAACTGCTAGATACTAGGAAGCTCAGCACTGGGCAATCTCCCATCCATTTTAAGTCAGCTTTCTTGAGGAACCATTTGTATACAATAAAATGTATCCATTGCAAGTTTACAGTTCAGTGAGCTTTGCCAAATGTACACAACCACATAACCATCACCACCACTTCCAATTATTTTGGCCACCTGATGTGAAGGGCTGACTGGTTAGAAAAGACCCTCATGCTGGGAAATATTGAAGGCAGGAGGAGAAGGGGATGACAGAGGATGAGATGGTTGGATGGTATCACCAACTCAACTCAATGAACATGAGTTTGAGCAAGCTCTGGATATTGGTGAAGGACAGTGAAGCCTGGAATGCTGCAGTCCATGGGGTCGCAAAGAGTCAGACATGACTGAGCGACTGAGCCAAACTGAACCATCACAAAATCAAGACAGAGAATATTTTCATAGAAATTTGTAGAGAAAATTCTTTCGTATCCCTCTGTGATTAGTCCTGTCCTCCTTCCGTACTCCATCCTGGATAACAGATCTGTTTTCCATCATGAAATTTTGCCTCTTCTAGAATGTCACAAAGTGGAATCATACAATATGTACTTTTTGTTATAATCAATCTTTTTAATTTTAGCCATTCAAATGGGTATGAAGTAGTACTTCACTGTTATTTTTAGTTTTATTTAGTTTCATCATTCCCTAATGATGTTGAGCATCTTATCATGTATTTATTCTTCATTTTTTTTGAGAAGCTTTTTTTCATATCTTCCAATAATTTTTAATTTGGGCTACCGTTTTATTCTTATTTATGAGTTATTTATATATTCTGGATATAAATCCTTTATCAGGTATGTAGTTTACAAATATTTTCTCCCAGTCTATGGATTACTTTTTCATTTTCTTATTAATGTATTTCCAAGAGTAGAAGATTTTAATTCTGGTTAAGTTCAATTTATCATTTTTTCTTTTATGGTTCACACATTTTGTGTCCTAAGAAATATTTGCTTCATCCAGTGATTTTCAACCAGGGGTGAACCCCCACCTCCTCCACCAAAGGATGTTTGGTAATGTCTGGAGACATTTTTGATTGTTCCAACTGGGACCATGCTACCAGCATCCAGTGGGCAGAGACCAGAGATGCTGCTAAATATCCTACAATACACCGGACAGCCTCCCCCTACCCGCCACAAACAAAAAATTATCCAGTCCAAAATTTTAGTAGTGCCAAAGTGGAGAAACATCTCCTAATTCAGTATGCCAAGTTTTTTCCCTAAAGTTTTAATTCTCATATTTAAGTCTTTAATCCATGTTTAACTTTATAACAATTAGCAGTAAGCTGGCTCTTTAGCAAAAGCATACACTACCTACTGTCCTTTTGAAGTTAGAAATGGGTTCATGCTCAGTCACTTCAGTCCTATCTGAGTCTTTGCCAGGCTCCTCTGTCCATGGGCTTTTCCTGGCAAGAATAGGGGAGTGGGTTGCCATGCCCTCCTCCAAGGGATCTTCCCCACCCAGGGATCAAATCTGCATCTCTTGCATTGCAGGTGAATTCTTTACTGCTGAGCCACTGGGGAAGCCCTAGAACTTGGTAGGAATAATGATATAGTAATACAGCTTCATATCATTTGGTTTTTTTTAAGATCACGTTTTTGATCCATAATGAATTCACTGTTGGCTAAAACTCCTAAGCCTTTCTATTTGGAAAGAGTGGCTGCTAAATCACCTTTCTCCCACCTTGAATTCATTTTGATATTATGTAGGCTTTTTGGAGGGGAAAGGCATTGTATAATATCTGAATGCAAGAGTTCCATTTATTGCTGTTAAATTTCACCTTGTTAGCTTTGGCCTAGAATTAGATTGCATCTAATTTTGCAACAACCATGTTTAGACACTACGGTAGCAACAGAACTCTTTTTTCAAATTAATTCTTAGAATGAGGGCAAATATATAAGCAAATAACGGCAAAATTGCCCTGTGTTAGAGGGAACATAAAAGTACAAGAGTCCTGTGAGAGTGGAATATCAGAAGATAGGATATGCCATGTCTCTTAGGCACTCCACAGATGCTTGGTTTCCTGGGAACACACTTTGAGAACCACTGGTTTAAGCGTTGTGAATTGCTTTCACTAGCATTTTTGGATTTGGTGAAAATGCCATGCACATTTTTACCCAAATCACTAAAATCCTTCAACTGAAAACTTTTTCCTAGGTGTTTATAGTGATGCTTTGCAGGAAGATGTATGTCTCCACAATGTGTTTTCAATTGTGTGTAGGAAACACGTGGCTGTTTTCTTACAGATTGAAAAATGTAAAGTGATGGCCTCTAAGAAAAAACCTCTGTGGCTTGAGTTTAAATGTGCTGACCCTACAGCTCTATCAAATGAAACAATTGGAATTATCTTTAAACACGGTGATGATCTACGCCAAGACATGCTTATTCTACAGGTATACTGCTGTTAAGGATTTTTTTTTCAGTTGTTCAAAACAAGAAGTCTGTACTAGTTGTTTAAAAAAAAATACCTTCTACTGACCCTGTTCCATTCTCCTATTTTGTATAATGAACAGTGATCAAAGATACCATAATAGAGTTTTCACGGGGGGAGTATGGCCACAGACCATTAGATACGAATCTAGTGAGCCTCATGGTTCTGTCCACTCCTGAAGAGATGCATATGCAGCATTCCCAAATAAGCTGAAACACATCCTGCACCTGACTGCTTTTCTATACACCCCATTCCTAGTGTGGGAACATGGAATAGAAATACATTGACCCCCAAGCATCCACTTTATTCACATTCATTGACATTCATTGATTTTTTCACACTCATTCATTACACACTCAATGAACATGAATTCGAGCAAACTCCAGGAGACAGTAAAGAACAGAAAGACTAGCTGCAGTCCATGGGGTTACAAAGAGTTGGACACGACTTCGCGACTGAACAACGAACAACATACACTCACAGATGTTCTCCTTACATACATCAGCTTTGGTATATATCCACATACACAAATTCAAGTGAATGATCTGACAGGATGGAGGGAGAAGATGAACAGGGAAATGATTGGAGAATTGATGCAGTTTACATAACAAGAGTGAACAGATTTTTAGAACAGAAGGTGGATGACAAAGGTATCAATGTTGATCATTTTCATATTTTTGAACATACATTTTAGCTTTGCAGATTTGTAAGTAATATTTACCGTACCCTAGTTGTTCAATACTGTAGAAGTAACATAATTTCTAATATGTCATGTAGTTTATTTAAAATAGGCAAGCCATGGAATCAAAAGCATGGTACAAATGAACTTACTTATAAAACAGACTCACAGATATAGAAAGCAAAACTATGGTTACCAAAGGGGAAAGGGGGAGGGGGACAAGGTAGGAGTGTGGAATTAACAGATACACACACTACTACATATAAAATAGAGAAACAAGGACGTACTGTATAGCACAGGGAACTCTACTCAGTATCTTGTAATAACTAAAATGGAAAAGAATCTGGAAAAGAATGGGAATAATAATCATACCCACACTAGAGGGTTAATGCAAAGGATCAACATAAAACAGTCTCAGTGAATGTCAGGTGTCATTATTGTCATTGTCACTGTTGCCCTGGTTGGAGCCCAAGAGTGCCTTATGGATAAAAATGTGTAAAGATGTTAGAATGGAACTTATGTTTATTATGGCAAAATATACATAACTAAGAATAATAGATGAATCATGGCTAAAACCTACCCCCAAAGAAATCCAACTTTCCTCTTCTCCAAAGTACCACTCTGGAGCCAAAACTGAGGCTCCCAAGGAAAGGAAACATTAGAGTACCAGGTTGACAAATAAAAGTAAATTCATTGCTTATATATTTTACATTCACTTCAACATTTTGTGTTACCAGAAAAGATTGTTGTCATTTTTAATGGAGAAGAGAAATACATATTTGTAAGAGAAACGTTTTTGTGTTTTGATGCCCAGATTCTACGAATCATGGAGTCCATTTGGGAGACTGAATCTTTGGATCTGTGCCTCCTGCCATATGGTTGCATTTCAACTGGTGACAAAATAGGTATGTGGGGACCTCGGGAGATGAATAGACTGCTCAGCTCATTTGAAAGGCCATCATCCCAGGGGACATCCCTGGTGGTTCAGTGGTTAAGACTCCCATTTCAGGGGGCATGAGTTCAATCTCTGGTTGGGAAACTAAGATTCTGCATACCACATGGTCCCCCCAGAACTTTTAAAGACCGTCATCCCTTCAGTGTAGGCTTTTAATAAGTAAAAAATTACAATCATAATCCATGTAAAAGGAAGAAGATGTTCCAAGGCTAGTGAATGTGACTCTCAGTTTGGTATGGACGTGTTGAAAATACATGAATGCATGATTGAATTCCTTGTGACTACATATGGAAATGATTTTAACAAGAACTTGTTCCCTCCTCTAAACTTTCACTCTTTTCATTGCACAGTAAACTCTCTCACAAAAAACCTTCAAAAGTAGATGGAAAGATCTGCCACTTGTTTTACAAGCCTGACTCCACATTATCAAAGCTATTATGTACTTTCCTCTTAGGTGCTTTTGTAGACATTTCACATTTTAATTTCAATTAAACAAATTTTTATTTCAGTTTCCAATTTGAGAAGTAGAGAACAGCCTTCCCATTTGACTCTGGAATTTTAAAAAGAAAAAGGAACAGGTTGCCAAGTGAAGAAAGATGTGCTTGGCATATTAATGGTTTTGCTTATCAAAAACCAGCCCTTTCCTCTTTTCATTCATGGATACTGAAAGCAGGTCCCACACAACTTCCCTATCCGCCTCCTTTTCTTTCTCTTCCTCATAAGGAAACCACCAGCACGAACCTGGAAAATAACCTTCTGGTTGAGAAAGCTCTCTACCCTCCACTGAACAAAGACACAGCCATTCCTCCTCTGGGTCCGGTGCTTGGCTCCAGTTCACATCAGATCTGTGCATCTTCCCACAGGAATGATTGAGATTGTAAAAGATGCCACAACGATCGCCAAAATTCAGCAAAGCACAGTGGGCAACACGGGAGCCTTTAAAGATGAAGTGCTGAGTCACTGGCTCAAAGAAAAATGCCCTATTGAAGAAAAGGTGAGCTCCTGCTTCTCCCCACTCCAAAGGCTCCTGAGAAATTGTGAGCAGTCTAATGACACGTTTTCAAAGGGTCTGCATTGCCATGCCTCCTAACACATTGTGGAACACTTTCCCTCTGAGCTCATGGGGGTTTAAATGCTGCTGACATAGTAGATCTATGCAAAACAGAGGTGCTCATTCAGACTTCACTGAGCATTTGCTTCTCTTTTGATTATCAGGCCTGCTTTGCATAAAATTTGGTTCTGGGACATAATTTGTTAGCATCTTTTCAGACCATCTATTTTTGTCATTCAGCAGAACAATTTAGTTAACACAGACAAACTCCTTCTGATCTGGAAACACTCCAGATCATAAAAAGTAATTTGCAATTTACCCCTGCACCCTAATCTAAATGGTAAATTAGGGATGTTGAAAATGCTACTTCCATTCCTCAGAAGTACATGTGCGCGTCCACAAGCTGTGTGGTTAGGCTGCTTGGCTGCTGGTTAAAATTCTGCTGTACAGGATTAGCACTTCTCGTTTGCATGGGTAGCAGCCTTTTGGGGAAGGGAATATAATTAGTAGCATTTATTAGTCTGCTATACGTGTGGATTTGTGAACCCATGCATACTTTAAGTGGTCACAAGCAAAACATATGTTCACCAACAAAGGAGGAATCATTATGGGGTCTGGATTGTTGTTGGCAAGTGATGCATAGAGAGGCAGTGAACCCTTTGATTATATTACTGTTGTCCTTTGACTATTGTTTCCTTCTCATGCTGAGTCACTGTATCTTCACCTACAATGTAAGGAGAGCAATGGAGAAAGTTGGCACCTCAAAGATGAAACTTCAATGAAACCAGGCACCACTGACTTGCTCCCTGAAAGTGATTCCCAGAATGGCATCTTTTGGGGAGTCCTTTGTAATAGATTCATGCTGCTCTTTGCAGTAAGAACACAACTAATATTCAGATGCATTTTAATCAGTTTCAGGCAGCGGTGGAGAGATTTGTTTATTCCTGTGCTGGCTACTGTGTGGCAACCTTTGTTCTTGGGATAGGCGACAGACACAATGACAATATTATGATCTCAGAGACAGGTGAGTTTTATTATAGAGTAATGCTTTCTGATTATGGTAAAATATGCCTAACATAAAATTTACCATTTTAACCAGTTTTAAGTGTCTATTTTGGTGGCATTCACTGCACCCACATTGTTGTACAGCCATCACCATCCATCTCCAAAACTTTTTCATCTTACCTAATGCTGCTGCTGCTGCTGCTGCAAAGTCACTTCAGTAGTGTCTGACTCTGTGCAACCCCATAGACGGCAGCCCACCAGGCTCCCCTGTCCCTGGGATACTCCAGGCAAGAATACTGGAGTGGGTTGCCATTGCCTTCTCTGTCTTACCTAATGGGAACTCATTAAATACTAACTTCCCAGCCTCACCCTACCCACCTCCCCTCCCCCACTCAGCACAGAGTAATTTTTAAATGGAAGTCAAGGTTGGAGCACAGATCTAGAAGTCATTATTGTGTAGGGACATAGAGGCTGTGATCACCCTAGCGGGGGGTACCCAGGAGTGAGTAATGGAAGAAGATATAGGAAAGGAGACTTCAGAAGGACAAGCTGGACAGTAGCTGGAAAGCTAGGAAGGTGGATATGATCAACAATGTCAGATGGTACAGAGAAGCAACAAAAAAGTCACCAGTAAGGGACTTTGCTGGGGGTCCAGTGGTTGGACTCCATTCTTCCAATGCAGAGAGCACAGGTTTGATCCCAAGTAGAGGGACTAAGATCCCACATGCTGCTCAATCAAATAAATAAGATGTTTTTAAAGTCACTGGTGCCCTTAAATCTAAAATGCTGCACCTTCCTAACTTATCCGTCCTTTCTGGTTCACTGTCAAACAGTGGTCAGTGTTGGTGGCATGCCATGACATTTTTCTCTAAGAAATTTGATTCTTTACCATCTGAGCCACGAGGGAAGCCCCAATTTAAGAGTGAAGCCTGGGGAAAAAGAAAAAAACAACAACACCGTATTGGAGTAAATTGTTGATTATCCTTGGGAATCAAGAGATAATGCACTTATGGACCATTCAGATGACAGAGGGCTGAATAAATGAAAAGAGATGAAGGGAGTTGTGATGGTGACAGTGGTAGAAACTGACCCAAAGGAAATTCAAATGTTTTATTTGTAAGAGTGAGACATCTGTCTCTCCTGAGTTCCATAAAGGGTGTAAGAGAGTCTTGGGCATAATGATGACATATATACGCCAGAGTTTGGATTTATATTTGTAAGAATAGTTCTGAGATGAGAATTTTTTTAATGGTATTTGGCTGTCATTTAAAGAGCATCAGAAGGATATCAAAACTATGCATGTTTCAAAGAGTGCTTTGTGGCTACTTACAGCACACACCTGCTAAGACAAAATATATCACAAGCAGAGTAAAAATAGCTCTCACACCCAAGATAGCTCATTTTCAGTCAACTGCAAAATATGTCAAGAAATGAACAGACCAGTGTGTTGTTTGCTGGTATAATGACATCAGACATTTCCTTCTCTTAAGGAAATCTATTTCATATTGACTTTGGGCACATTCTTGGGAATTATAAAAGTTTCCTGGGCATTAATAAAGAGAGAGTGCCATTCGTGCTAACTCCAGACTTCCTGTTTGTGATGGGGACTTCTGGAAAGAAGACAAGTCTACACTTCCAGAAATTTCAGGTAATTGCTTCCCTCTTGACTGCCTGCTGGGAACACCAACCAGATGGTGCTGCAGCCCTCACCTCTCACTTTGCTCTGAGTCTCCTCTTGCCTCTGCCCACCCGCTTCTCACATGACTCCCCCAGCCCCCCACGCCCAACCGCCTCCCAGTCTCTTCTGTCCCTTCCCCAAGTGCAAAATAATGCTTCTCAGTCACCCTCTCCTAAAACCAAACAGCAAGTAGGAGTATTCCATCATCAATGGGACTGGTTAGTATAGTCCCATTGATATATAGCAGGATGATGTGGCCCTGAAGAGAGGGCTTTTAGGAAGAACTCCTGGCAGGCAGGTTTAGCCTTTGAATATTTACCTAATCAAGATGCTGCCTAGAAGATCCAGCTTTTACATGTCTTTTCAGGACTCACCAATGATGGTGAGCTTCTCTTGATTTTTGCTCCAGGTGTGTATTTATCAGTTACTATTAATAACACAAGGAATTCTTGCTTGTCTCTTTCTGTAAAGGAAGGTCCCTTCTCTCATTGGAAACCCTGTCAGCTCTATTATAGGTTGTCCCAAGAGCTTTGGGTTGTCCCGCTCACCTGTCCACCCACTCCTCCGTGGGTCTCCCATTTCTCTAAGGATGTCCACACTTGACTTTCTCTTTTATTCCTTCCTGGTCTACATCCACTTTTGACTATCAAATAGTATTTCAAATACCCGAGGAGTAAAATGTTTGCTCTTTCAAATGTAATACCTGTGAATGAACTCAGAAAAGTTGTCATGACTATTGCAATACGCCTCGTTTTAAAGCCATCAAAACACAAACCAGACCAGCAGAGGCAACAAGTGATTACTTTACAAGCATGTTGGTCTCAAGCTCCCTTTAAACAGCCTCCCTCTTAACACCTTTGAAACATGGTTTGATTGGCATCCAGCATTTCAGGACTCACTCTCTTTTCTGAGTGTCCTCTTGAGGCTCATATTAACCTTGGGAGATGACATGGGCCTTGGCATTCAGGGGAACAGGAACTGGAATGTATTGTTTTGAAACCTGCCTGTGCTTGTTTGTTCTCCCGGCTGATTTTCGATGTGGTGGTTACCGGACTTCCCCTTCCACAGCACCAGGGGTATTGTCAGAGAAACTGAGATCTCTGTGGCCAGATGGTCTCAGGACTAGTGTTTTTCTGCGTAAACTCAACTGGGATGCAGACTGTTTCCAGGGATTTGACACATTTCAGTCCTGTTTTTCTTTAAGGTTAAAAAAAAAATCACATATTGTGACAGCTTTCTGGAAGAGAAAAATGGTTACACAAACACACACAACCTGCAAGAGTTTTACTATTTAATTTAAAGCAGGAGGGGCGTGGTGGGGGGGAATACTCATTTAGGGCTTCCCAGGTAGCTCAGCGGTAAAGAACCCACCTGCAGTGCAGGAGCTGCTGGTTCCATCCCTGGGATGGGAAGATCCCCTAGAGGAGGAAATGGCAACCCACTCTAGTTTTCTTGCCTGGAGAATTTCATGCACAGAGGAGCCTGGCAGGCTAGAGTCCATGGGGCAGCAAAAAAGTTGGACATGACTTAGAAACTAAACAATAGCAACAAATAATAAATGCTCATTTCTCATCTTCTGGAGATGGGGTTCATCTGCTTTGAACAAACACAGCAGCAATAGTGCCATTTAAACAGACAGACACGAGGATCTTGACCTCACAACAGTCTCTCCGTATTTCTCTATGTATGTTCTCTTCCTTCTGGCCAAGGGTTGTCCCTAAAATGACTGCTCATCTGAACTATTGTTGACAAAATTCCCATCCTATAGTGCCTGTATCACCCCACCAATCCCAGCAATCCTTCCCCTTTAGTCTTCCTTGTTGTCATTTTTAAGTTTCAAAATATTCTTTAATGAAAAGACTTGGGGTTTGGGGAGGCCACAAACAGGCTCACTCCCTGTCCGGACAGCTTCCTCCCAAAGCAACAGTTCTTTGCAGGGAGTCTGTCCCTTCAGTCTAGAAGCATTTCTACATCCTCTGTGACCGAAAGCTTGTTTTTGAGCCATTAGAACTGCTTTCATTAAAGCAACATTCTAGGGGCATGTGTACTGCCAAAAACATACCTTTGTCAATTTTACTGTATTTATCTATGATTGTTTTACAGTACTGGCGTACTCTATAAGTGAAGTGAAGTCACTCAGTTGTGTCCGACTCTTTGCAACCCCATGGACTTTAGCCTACCAAGCTCTTCCGTCCATGGGATTTTCCAGGCAAGAATACTGGAGTGGGTTACCATTTCCTTCTCCAGAAGATCTTCCCGACCCAGGGATTGAATCCGGATCCCCGAAATTGTAGGCAGACACTTTATACTCTTTAAGTGCCTGTAAATGAACCTTAAACAGATCAGCATGGCATTGTAGTTGAAAGGATGGGCTTTGGAGCAGACCAACGTTAGTGTGCATCTTGGCTCTGCTGCTTAAAACCTATGAATTACCTATCCTTTCAGAACCTCGGTTTCCTCCTCTGTGGGGTGGGAACTCTAAGACCCACCTCAAGTAGGGT
>NW_011494734.1:2376146-2402997 GCF_000754665.1 Bison bison bison
GGATTATTTACATGAAATATGTAGAATGCTTGGTTCAGGACCCAGAATACAGCAGGAACTCAATCAACAAGACTTCCATTGTCACATATATAACAGCAGCTCTTCAAACTTGGAACACTTTTAGGATGAGAAGCCCTCTGTGAAATGAGATCTCAGCAGCACTATAATATAGAAAACATGAAAAATAGCACTGTTCCTGTTAAGGAGCAAGTAGGGGTCTGAGCTCTGCTTGTTCTGCCTGCCCAGCCTGCCCTCTTCTCTGCTGGTCTCCCCACCTTTTCCTTTCCTCACTCTCAAGAGGAAAACGGCAGCTAAATGCACGTTATACATGTATATATACAATGTTACATATGCAGAATTTCTAAAATTTCCAGCTTGACAAAGATGAGCAGCAAGTTTTTTCATCATTTGACTCAGACCTGCTGACAGTTGTGTTCGTGTGTGTGTGTGTGTGTGTGTGTGTTTACATACTATTAAGCCTTCTAGAATATTTTCTGTTTCTCACCTTGTGCTCCTTTTTGAGATGAAGTCCTGCAAGGTCAGGGAAGGGGAGCATCTTCCAACTCTCTAAAGAACATCCAAGGATCTTGTATGACAAAGCTGCCATTTCTAGGTTGGGTAAGAAGCGTCGTATATATTTATTCTTTGAAGGAAAGGTGTCCTTGGTTCCAGCGAACCACTAAATTTGAATTGTTAAGGTTCATGAATGCACGCAGCACATTTGAATCATCTTAAAGAGCTGACCCATTTTTGTCAAGGGTGAGGGGAGCCTGCTCCACCAAGACGGAAAAGCCTACTGAGTTTGTGATGAGAGGACTGGAGTCAGGGGAACTGAAAAGGAAAGTGTGGCTCTGTCCCACCCCCTCTCCTTTCCGATGTAGCTGGTCGAACCTAGGACCAGATTCATGAGTCATTTATAGAATAGGGCAAAGTTCAGGAACAAGCTGTAATAAGACACACCAAGACCCACTACTTGAACCCAAGATCATCTGTTTGCTTTCAGTAGCACCCTACACACAGGGTGCTAAACAGATATGTTGCAATGATGATGATTTTGATCAATAAATTCTCTGCATGGGGGGAAATAACTCTCCCTTACTAAAGAGATTTAAAAAAAAATGGTTTTCCCACTGGTGGTATATTTAAGGGTCATTTTGTTTGAAATGTCCCTGAACAATTATAGAACATACTCCAAAAAAATACATTGATATCACTGGAAAATGAAATTTGGCTTCCATTTACTTTATGTAAGAATGCAGGGTTTTTTCCTAAATTTTAATTTTGTTTTTTGGTCCCATCACGTAGCATATGAGATCCTAGTTCTCCAACCCCGGATGGAACCCACACCCCCTGCATTGGAAGTGTGGAGTCTTAACCAGTGGACCACCAGGGAAGTCCCCTAAATTTTAAAAGTAGTAAATGTTTCCTTAAAAAAACACAAAAGCCAATAAAATATTAAAAATATCAGGATATAAAATGCTGCCCACTATCCCACCTTCCAAAAAAAACACTGCCAACATTTTAGTTGATGTTGTTGTTCAGTCACTCAGTCATGTCCGACTCTTTGCCACCCCATGGACTCCAGCATGCCAGGCTTCCCTGTCCATCACCATCTTCTGAAGCTTGCTCAAACTCAAGTCCATTGCGTTAGTGATGCCATCCAACTATCTCATCCTCTGTCATCACCTTCTCCTGCCTTCAATCTTTCCTAGCATCAGAGTTTTTTCCCAATGAGTCAGCTCTTCGCATCGGGTCGCCAAAGTATTGGAGCTTCAGCTTCAGCATCAGTCCTTCCAATGAATATCCAGGATTGATCTCCTTCAGGATTGACTGATTTGATCTCCTTGCAGTCCAAGGGACTCCCAAGAGTCTTCTCCAACACCACAGTTCAAAGGCATCAATTCTTCGGTGCTCAGCCTTCTTTATGGTCCAACTCTCACATCCATACATGACCACTGGAAAAATCCTAGCTTTGACTAGACAGACCTTTGTTGGCAAAGTAATGTCTCTACTTTTTAATATGCTGTCTAGGTTAGCCATAGCTTTTCTTCCAAGGAGGAAGTGTCTTTTAATTTCATGGCTGCAGTCACCATCTGCAGTGATTTTGGAGCCCAAGAAAATAAAGACTCTCACTGTTTCCATTGGTTCCCCATCTATTTGTCATGAAGTGATGGGATCAGATGCCATGACCTCAGTTTTTTGAATGTTGAGTTTTACGCCAGCTTTTTCACTCTCCTCTTTCACTTTCATCAAGAGGCTCTTTAGTTCCTCTTCACTTTCTGCCATAAGAGTGGTGTCATCTGCATATCTGAGGTTATTGATATTTCTCCCAGCAATCTTTTTTCTAGCCTGTACTTCTAGCCTGGCATTTCAACTTTCTATTGTTTCCTTTATTCTATTAAGCATTTTGTCTTTTACCTAAACAAGCTCTTTCATCAATGGTATCATTGTAGCTTTAAATATTTCAAACTTTTTACTTCTCTTTTGTCATTTGGATTAGGAAAAGAATGAGGAGAGAACATTGTAATTGGAAAAATGCTGCATTTGAGTTTGAATCTGACTTCTAATCCCATTTCAACCGCTATCACCTTCAAGACCGAATGAATCAGAATTTGGTTAAAAACTGAACCTAAGAACCAGACACAGTGTTACTCCCTTTCCTTAAACTGTTTAGTGGCTTCTCATCTCATTTTGAATTAAATCTGAACATCTAAGCTTGCCCTGCCAGACGCTGTTCCTCAGAGACCCTGCCCTCCTCCAGCCTTACCCTACGGCTCTCACCTGCCTTCTCTCACCGGGTCCAGAAGGCCTTCCTCTGCTTTTCCACCCAGTTCAGCTGCCCCATGCTCGGGCCTCCTCCCTAGAACATCCTTCACTGCCCTTCTAGATGAGGTCCCTGGTGTTATCCCAGCCACAGCCCCCTGCCTGTTGCCTTCCGAGGATCCATCACAACAGGACCACGTCTGACCTGCATCCTGCACGTGGTACCAGTGGTAGAGGAGCAATTTCTGCCCCAGGAGGAGTTAGATGAGACTAGGGAACCCCTCAGGTTTCTTCCTTCCCCACAATTCATTGTATTTAGTGAGTTTATGAAGTGGTGACAGGCACAGATTCACAGGCTGCCATTGCCTGGATGTTAGTTAATAAGCCTTTACAATGTATTTTAAATACCATACATCCAGAGAGGAAGTAAGCCTAATTATGAAACCTAATGTTTTGGTAAATAATACAGACATGTAAATGTCATCTGATGCTTAATCACGGTTGTAGAGATTTCCTTACTGACATAAACATGACTACCCTCTACCCCCATCAGAGCAGTAGTCACGCCAATAGGACATGCAGTATAGACCTAGAGTGTACATTCAATATCGTTCGCAAGGAGAATGAAACTTGGCCTTGTGGAGGCAAGCATTTTGAAGATGTTCTTTGCACACAGTCGGCACTTAGCAAATGTGTGTCAGGTGGAGCTGAAGAAGTCAAGGGAGTCAGATAACCTCTTCACATGCACAGTTCACATACGGGTGGTGATAAGCATACTTAAAAGGCATTCGCCCCTAGGTGTCACTCTTCAGAAGGGTTTGATAAGAGAGAGGTCTGGAGTCTATTCATGGTGTTGCTTTAATATATGAGGTCCTGCTGTGTTGCCACCACAGGCTGTTCCCAAGCCAGGGCATCCCCAGGCTCCTCAACCATCAGGCTCAGCCCTGCACCAAGTCGCTACACAGAGTCCCAGCTCCAATGCCTAGGAACTTTTATTCAAAATCCATTTCTGCTGTAGTCTCATTCTTATCTCAGATCACAAGCTATTATAGGAAAAGCTGAGGCTTTTCCTATTAACATGTTAGCCCTGCCTGTTTACTTGCCTCTAAAACTGGGACCATGCTCCCTCCTGCTGCTGCCTTGGTGGAGAGTCACGTGCTCTCCCTGACTCCAGCCACAGGGACCAGGGCACCACAGAGACCCCAGCATCCGACACTCCTCTGAGAACTGAGGCCACCTCACCATCACTCCCCCGTCCTAGGCTCCCAATCCCTTCCTTGTGCTGTGACCCCTGCATTTGTCTACACCTCTGATTGTCTATACCTGTTGCCTGCCAGACCGGGCTTTCTCAGCCTCCTGCTCCATCCTGTTGGAGTCACCAGGCACTGTTTCTCCTGCTCCATGAGGATACACCCATTCAACACATAACTACCTTTCAGGACCTGTACGAGGTCCAGGCAAGGCTTGCACCTTTACAGTTTAACCCTCTTTATATATGACTGGTCCCTGATTCACCTCATTTTATTATTATTATTATTATTTTTTTTTGGCGTGGACCATTTGTTTAAAATCTTTACCGAATTTGTTACAATATTGTTTCAGTTTTATGGTTTGGCTTTTTGGCCACATGACATGTGGGATCTTAGCTTCCCGAACAGGGACTGAACCCACACCCCCTGCATTGGAAAGTGGAGTCCTAACCACTGGACCACCAGGGAAGTCTCCACCCTAATTTTAAAGCAGTGAGTCTTGCCCCACACTTAATTTGGCTTTGGCACAGAAAGTATTCATTCATCATGCACTGGCAGATTATTAGTGGTGTGGCGGTCGCACTGCTGGGCCCAGCTGACATGAGCAGAGGATCGGCCCAGCGCACCCACAAAAGAGATGCTCACACAGCTCTCTGGTTTAGGGTTTTACCCAAGGTTTGCAGAGGGAACAATGACTCCTGCCCTGGGGGGTAGAAGAGGGGTGTGGCAATGAAGGAAGTGTTTCATCCGAGGCCTTAAGATCTGATTTCACATGTATTTTGCCAAGCAGATGCAGGGAGGGCACAGCCAGGCAGAAAAAACATGAGAAAGGGCATGGAGTTATTATTTAGTATCAATATTTTATGAACAAAAAATATAGTTGTCTGGGGAACCTAGGTATATGTGGGAGAGTATAGCAGAATTTGAGTCAAGGAGGGAACTTTGTGTCCAATCTGAAGCAGTGAATTGGCTGGATTGGGCGGGGGCGGGTGGGGGGGGGGTAGAGAGCCAAGCAAAGAAACCACTTGGAGCTCAATTGATTCATCACAAATTAATGTGATCAAGGCCTATTATAGCTCAACAGGGAGATGAGTTTATCTATTGAATTGCTCATACTATACTGAGTTGATAAAGGATCTGCATCCTCTCGGGATCTGTACCCTGGCCCACTAAAGGCGTGGAGCTCAGCCTCCTCCACCCAGGTCTGAAGCCTGAAGTTTCACCCTTTCTTCACTCTCTCCATGGGAAGATGCCCTCAGAGAAGGATTTGCATCAGCCATGGGTAGGAGCTGGAATATGCTGGAGTGACTTCTCTGCCAGATACAGGCTTGCATGGGCTTGTAGAATTGCTGGAACTTAAGATAAGCTTTCCTGAATTTTATCACTTTTCTGGAAAAGATAGGAATATAAGACTGGAGAGATGGCCTTGGTTTGGATTTGTGCATTAATCCACCAGCATGCGATGTCACTCCATTCCTAAGATCAGACCCCTTTTCTTCTAAACATTTATCAAGAGTAACCTTCCAACTGGCATCCTTCTCTGTGTTTAGTTTCTCTTAGAGAAATGTTTTGTCTACCATCAGAATATTATCGAGAACATTATTCACCATGTTACAAAGTGTACTCCTTATAAAGATCCTCTTGCAAAAGTTCTATCAGGTCTTGGTCTCCAGAAAAGCTGTGTTTCTCCTAAACAAATAGATTTTTTTTAATCTTCTGAACATTGGATGAAGTAACAGATTCACCTTTCCTTTTGACTGAAGATTTATTTGAAGGCTGCTCTTAGCAAGTCTGTAGGATTTGTGATATATAGTTTTAAATTAGTCTCTTTTCCAAACCCATTGTGTATCATTTCCCGTGTTATTCCCTTTGCTTTTACTACCCACTTCTAATTAATGTTATTGTGACTCTTATGTATCTAAATAATCCACCTTCAACCCTCTTTTGGAACAAAGCTAAAAGACAAATACACAGACGCACACACCCTTACATACTGTCTATTTAGAATATTTAAAGTAGAACAGTTTAATTGTAACCTTTAGATTTCTAATGAGTGCCTAGCCAAGTACTTGAGAAGAAGGCAATACAGCCCTTCCCCTGGTAGACAGAGCTAGTCTGGGAATCATTTCTAAGTCCTTACAACAATCCTAAGTCAAACTCTGCAAATGCACAGCAAAGAGTTGGACACACTCTTCTTTCGGATTTACCAGATTCCTACATTGTTAGGTCTGCTAATTAGTGATCTTCTCTGTTTTGCCAAAATAACTTCTAAAGGCATTGCTGAGTCAAGTGATTGATTCTTATTTAAAGAAATGAAATCTTCTTCAAATGAAATATCATTTTCCCCTTATCTCCTTCCTCTAATAGATAGAGGCCACATTGGAAAACTAGGAGGGTGAGAACATTTCTTTCTCATTGACGAGTATTTGTGAGTGTTGTTTTTCCCTCTCCTCTCAGTGCTGAATTCTTTTTCTGGAGTTTCTGTTTTATGGCCCTGAGGTTACTTCCTCATTCTTGTGGCTGTGTGCAGTAGTATTTCACTTCCTCTTTGTTTCTAGTTGAGAATGGAGGCATTTGGTTTTAAGAAAAAGTAGGACTACTCCACATGACATTGGACCATTTAAGCAGCCATAGCTCACTGGTGGTTAAAAAATTAATAGATTATGCATAGAAAGGACTTTGTTTTCGGTACAGTGAACTGATAAGTTGATGATGAATCAAATCAAAGTGTTGACCCTGAAATGGTTATGAATTCCTTTGTTCCTAAGACTTAAAAGAAGGGTAGCTCTGTAAAGGAATCTTTCTTTTGGTTCCGGATATTGTCAGTTAAGGTATTTGAATCAACTCTGAAATAAAGAGCAGATGTACTATGTAGGGTCAATCTACTTATTCGTGAGTAGTGGTCCAGCCAATGACAGTAATAATGTTACACTGTTCCCCAGGCTCACACTTGTTAATAAGTGCCTTAAACCAAGTGCTCCAAATCAGGGCCTTCCCTTCCCCCTTCTCCTCCACTCAATAGTACACAGCCTCAACCGACAGCTGAGAAGGATAGGAGGAAGATGCCTGAGGTCAGTGCCCCACAGTCCTGGCACAAGGGGAAATTCTGTTGCTACAGCCAGCAATTTCTGTATTCTGTGCTTCCTCCTGAGTTCCCCCAAGCCACATCCTCACAGCTGCTCAAACCAGAGGCCTGTGCTGAGACAGCATGGTCAAGACGCTGGGACAGATCCTTCATCTGAGTCTAAAATCAAACCCTTGGGGTTTGAGTGTAAGGAGCGAGTGTCCATCAGAGCCCCTGCTAGCTAGAGAACCTCCTATAGATGTAGCTGGGTGCCATAGGCTTCCATCATCCTGCCCACCTCGGGGGCCAGGACCAAGACACCTCCTCCATCGACACTGGTGGGAGTGGGGCTTATCTCCCCAGCTCACCCCACCCCTAGGTCTCTGCTGTCAGAGGGATATTTTGGACAGGTCTAGATGGCAAGGTGAACTCCTTAGCATTGAGAAGTGTGTGCTCAGTCAGGCAAAAGCTCATCCTGTCAATAATAATAGCCAACCGCTTACAACAGCACTTGAATCTCACCACAACTGCATGGTGTGGGGTTATTGTTACTGTTATTCAGATTCTGAGATGAGGAAACTGAGGTCCAGAGAGGTTAAATAACCTCTCTGATGACAAACAGCTTGTCAGTAATAAAGCCAAGAGTTCAATCCAAGCAGTGAAGTGTGACTCTGTGTTTTTAGCCACTGCCCCACACACCTTTTCCTGGTGGCTCAGACGGTAAAGCATCTGCCTACAGTGCGGGAGACCTGGGTTCGATCCCTGGGTCAGGAAGATCCTCTGGAGAAGGAAATGGCAACCCACTCCAGTACTCTGGCCTGGAAAATCCCATGGACGGAGGAGCGTAGTAGGCTACAGTCCATAGGGTCGCAAAGAGTCGGACACGACTGAGTAACTTCACTTCACTTCACTTCCACACACCTTTAAGCAAAGGATACTTAAATCTGTACTACATCTCTACATCTACACCACCCGTCAGAACTTAGACAGTGTGTCTTACCAATATGGGGTGTGTGGTCTTTCTTACAGAAGTGGCCCTTGCCTGTGAAAGTTAGAATTAACCAAATAAATTCAAGCCAGCAGAAAGTCCTTATATAGAAGGACTCTGGAGAGCAGCAGAATGGTTTTTTCCCTTTATGTGTGTCTCTGTGGCTACAAAGATTAGTGGATAGGTACAGAGCCACTTAAATATTTTCTGAGCATCTATGGATTGGTGTTATAATAACCTGGTTCTAGATTTATTTTCCTCCTTGAAATTATTCTGATAAAAAGCTTGACCACACAGTGGGCTCAGACAGCAGGGGGTTTGCCCAGAGCCCTCCGTGTACAGAAAGCTAGAAGATGATTAAAAATCAGAACGTCATCTATTTCAAAATCAGAAGGCATCCTCATTTCCGCCCTTGTGAAAAGTATGCAAGTTGGCACATTAACAAGACGGTTGCCTGGGGTGAAGCCTGCTTCTAGCCTGTATCATTACCAAGAGATGAGAGAGCTGTCAGTGGGTCCTAGGGATGAGCAAAAGACAATGATTTCCAGCTGTAAGTGGAGTCATTAAGAATGCAAGAGTGCTAATGCACCAGGGCTGCTTCCAGGGCAGGGTGATGGCTGGGCCATGGCAGGAACAGCCCCACCAGTGCTGTGGGTCTATGGGTCTCCTGCTTTGTGGTGACTGAGCAGAGAGGAGACACAGAGTTGCTCTCACCTCCAGGTAGGGAAGGGAGAGAATTAACATTTATTGAACCCTTCCCATAGGCCAGCCTCTATGCTGGGCATTTGATACATATTGTCTGACTTCAAAAATGCCAGAAGAGTCCATGGCATTTTGTATCTGGACAGGGTGATATATACACAATCTAGCCTCGACATTCAGAATGACAGAGGCCTGACCCCCACTATCCCTGCAGTTACACTGCCCCATTCAGGCGACACAGACAAGACCATCTCTAAAGGCAAAAGGAAAAATCACTACTGACATTTTGGCCTGTCAATTTACATTCTTTTTTCCTATGTAAATATTTTGTGTCCACTTACCAAAATGGGATTATACTATATGTGTTGCTGTGTACATGCTTTTTAACTCATTTTTACATGTTTATTATATACCCTTCTACAGAGTCATTATAGTAGTTTCAGAGCATGAAGCCACAGAAACTTTCATAAACCCTTCTTATCAACCTCCAAGTGTAGGATATTTAGGTTGCTTTCAAGTTTCTACAATATTAAACAATGTTCTAATGAAAATCCTTATAGATAAATCACTGCAATATTAACCAAAAATTTTTAAGGTAAATTCCTAGCCTGGAAATTGTCAAGTAAAAAGATGCTGACATTTTTTAAGTCAAGTTTTTACTGAAACATAATTGAGAGAACAGAATTCAGTCTTTTTAGGTGTACAATTCTATGAATTTTGACAAATGTATCAGTTATGTAACCATCACAATTAAGTTTTATAATATTTATAAGTATTTAAAGCTTTTGATACATGTTAGTAAGTTGTCTGCTAGTGAAAGGATAACCATTCCCATCTACCATCAGCTTATGAAAGAGAACATTGGATATTATCCTTAAAAATTAAAAAAAAGACTTTTCAGTTTGGTGGGTGAATGTTCCCACCTCATCTTAAGTTACATTTATTTGATGGACTAATGAAGTTGCATGTGTTTTCAAATGTTTACTATCTGGCTTTACATCTTGTAGTATGATATACTGTGGTCCTCCAGGGTGGCGCTAGTGGTAAAGAACCCTCATGCAGGAGACATAAGAGATGCGGTTCAATCCCTGGGTTGGGAAGGGCCCCTGGAGGAGGGCATGGCAACCCACTCCAGTATTCTTGCCTGCAGAATTCCATGAACAAAGGATCCTGGTGGGCTGTAGACCATGTTGTGAAGAGTCAGACATGACGGAAATAACAGCGTACATGCATGGTCTACTGTAACCTTGGCCTACCTTTTTAGCCATCTCTTTGTCTCTTTCTTACTGCTTTGTAAGAGCTATGGGGGGTGGGGGAAGGCTAGGAATAAAGAAGTGATCTGTCATGTTGAAAATATGTTTTTTCTCATTTTTTGCTTCTTTTAATATTGTTTATAGCTGTTTTTCCTCAAAAATTAGAAGTTTCCATAATCTCTCCATCTTCCATTTCAATTCCATCTTGGAAATCATCTTCTTAAAGTCCTTCCTTTCTCATTTCCTGATTGTTTAAATTAATATTTTCCCTTCTTACATTTTTTTCAAATTTTACTTTTTTAAAAAATATTTATTTCACTCTGCTGGGTCTTAGTTGTGGCATGCAGGATCTTCAATCTGTTCTGTAGAATGTGGAATCTTGTGGCATTCAAACTCTAGCTGCAGCATGTGGGACCTACTTCCCTGACCAGGGATTGAACCCAGGCCCCCCACATTGAGAGCATGGTGTTTTAGCCGCTGGACCACCAGAGAAGTCTCCCCTTCTTATATTTAAATGTTTAATCCTTTTGGAATTTGTTTTGATATATCATATGGAATAAACTATTTCTCCCCCACTCCAAATTATGAGTCAATTGTACCAGACCCATTGACCAAATAATAGATATTTCCCCCACTAATCTGAGAAGTAGCCTTTATTTTATGTTTACTATGTAATATATAATATTTAAAGTTAGATATCTCTGAACTTTCCCTACTGTTCCACAAAATGTATTATCTTTTTTGGAACAGAATAGACACAGTTATAAATATCATAACCTTATAATGTGCTTTAATGGCAAGCACTGTTTTTTGTTACTATACTTCTTCAAAATGTTGTCTCAGGCCCTAATTATTCCAAACAAACTTGAAAACTTATCTGAGTTTAAATATCCAATAAGAATTTTTATTCAATTTCATTATATTTATATATTAATCTGAGAACATTTATCTTTATAAAGCACTTTTATCAGTGAGGAACATGCCTTGACACTTCACATGTTCAAGTTTTCTTTTACATGCTTCAGTGAATTTTTACAGCTTTAAAAAACGAGTTCTGCATGTTTTTTGTATAGGTATTTACCTCAGAAATCACGGGGGGTTGTTACCGTTATTCACAGCATGTCTTTTCTCTTCACTTTCTAACTGGTAGCTCCTACTTATAGCATTTTATTTATTAATTTCATAAAAAGTTAGTTTTTCAGACTTCCCTGGTGGCTCAGACGGTAAAGCATCTGCCCACAATGCGGGAGACCCGGGTTCGATTCCTGGGTCGGGAAGATCCCCTGGAGAAGGAAATGGCAACCCACTCCAGTACTCTTGCCTGGAAAATCCAATGGATGAAGGAGCCTGATAGGCTACAGTCCATGGGGTAGCAAAGAGTCGGACACGACTGCATTCACAGCATGTCTTTTCTCTTCACTTTCTAACTGGTAGCTCCTACTTATAGCATTCTATTTATTAATTTCATAAAAAGTTAGTTTAATAAAAACTAGTTTCAATAGTATTTTAGTTCTTCCCTCCTTCAATGTTCTTAGAAGACAATTGTTATTTGTAAATACTAATGATTTTACCTTCAATTTTCTAATTTTATGCATTTCTTTTCCCCAAACTCATTATTCAAAATGATCTTGACTGGTAATTTCATATAATTCTTCACATTATTACATGTTCATTATATATTAAGTTACATGTTAATTTTATAAAACTCAAAAGTGGATTTTATCCCAGTACCTTATGATGAACTACCTTGCAATTTTGTGATAAACCCCAGTTGGCTATGTTATTCTCTTAACACTTTACCCAGTAAGTATTTTATTTAAAATATTTAAACCCATAATTATTCCTTTCAGTTTTCTTTAACACACCATCTTTGTCAAATTACGGTATAAAGGTTGGGCTGTCCTCATGTTGTAAAACTGGGAACCTTGTAGTTTTTCTTCACATTGGAACAATTTGACATGCACATGCCTGCTGCTTCAGAAGTGAGTTTAAACCACCTGTCACCTACTCTAAGACTTAGAGGAGGCAGCAGCCAAGTCATTGTTGTAAACTCTCTCTCTCTCAGTATTCAGAGTTTATATTAAATTTCCAAATGTCATTCAACAATTTTGAGTCGGACAATAAAAAGCTAATTCATCTGTTTTCTTAAAATAGGACACATTGGGAAATGAAGAAAACTAGCTAGATCTCAAAAACCGCGTTTCCATCTCTTCTTTGGATTCCGTTAGCTCTTAGCAAACATTACTTATGCTTACATAAACTTAATTGATTCCAGTATGGTGTTCAAAAACTGACTCATTCCTCTTCAGAGACTACAGAAATGTCCACCCTCAATTCCCTAGGAAAGAAATCGAAGTAAAAAGATAGAATAAGAAATAAGATGAAACTTTCTGTGTCAGTTTTCTTTGAGCATACCCTAGGTGTTTGTAACCACTCTACAGTGCTTCAGAGACTGTAAAAGCGGTCTATGTTCTTGTCAAGTGTTTTTCGTCTGAGGCAGGGGACTGCCTTGCTTGTGATGATTTTCTCACAGGGACAGGAGAAAGCCATGTAAATTCCAAAACAGTCTGCAGGTCCTTATCCTACTTTGTCACTGTAACAACAGTTAATAGCTTTTTCTTTTCCTTTATCCAGGATGTGTGCGTCAAGGCTTACCTAGCCCTTCGTCATCACACAAACCTACTGATCATTCTGTTCTCCATGATGTTGATGACAGGAATGCCCCAGTTAACCAGCAAAGAAGATATCGAATACATTCGGGATGCCCTAACAGTAGGGAAGAGCGAGGAGGATGCTAAAAAGTATTTTCTGGATCAGATTGAAGTTTGCAGGGACAAAGGATGGACTGTGCAGTTTAACTGGTTCCTACATCTTGTTCTTGGCATCAAACAAGGAGAGAAACATTCAGCCTAATACTTTGGGCTAGAATTAAAAAGCTTTAAGTAAGCACAACAGTCATTGAACTTGATTTAAAATGCCCTAGAACATTATGAAAGCTGCCGCTTAAGAAACATAGTTCTTTTCCGAAATATCGGCCTGATTGTTTGTTTAAGTGCTGTTCAGTTTTAGGTTTATTTGCAGGTTTGTTTGTTTCTCATTTGTCTCAGTGATGTTGGAGAACATTCTAAGTTTAAACAGCCTAATTACCCCCTCACTGTGACTGATGTTTTGACTATCATATTATTGGGTGCTTCCCGAAATTCTTCAGAATCATTGATAACATCTCTTCATCTGGGTTTCCTCTCAATTTTGGTTATCCTTGACTTTCTCAAATTCTTTATGGGGAAAAAAAAAAAACACATGCTCATTGTGACCTTTGTCTCATTCCTCTAATGCTTCTAAACATCCCCTCTGTGTCTGCAGATGTTACTAATGTGCCAAAAGCAAGGAAAGCGAGCTCCTCTTTTCAGGGTCTTTTGTCATCAGATTCTATTACCACTGAGACTCACAAACACCAAATGGAAAATTGGAACCTCTGTGCCCTGGCCCTCATCTGCTGCTCTGGTTCCACGATTATGAATTGCAAAATTTGTCTCAACTCTGCCCACAGAGTAAACCTCTCAAGTACAATTATGATAGCCTGCTTCCTCACAGAAGCAGGAAATAACCAAAGGGACTCACCTGGGCCTTTATATTCCTCCCCCTGAGCCCTCCCCACCTTCCTCCCTGTCTCGCTTCTTCCTCACTTCCAACCTTCTCAAAGTTCTTTATGCAGAGTTGTGAAATTTTCAAGAATACATTTACCCTGAAACTCAACAATTAGTTGAAAAACAATTTCTCCTCTAGGGATACTAGAATTGTAGGTACTTGTAGAGATGTTTGTTGGGGTTTTTGAAAGGTACATTATTAAAGGAGAGAGTCTAGAAAATATGCATGAATTTCCAAATGCCTTAATTTTAAATTTTGGCCTGAGAAGTTTTTTCTTTCTTTTTTAATGGAAGAAGATATTTAATATCTAAAAAGATCTCCAGGTTAGGAAGAACACTACTTGCCCTATGCATCTCACAACTTAAAGGAACTTTATACTCTGACACAGTCTTCAAATTTCCTAAAAATAGTTAAAATGTCTTCTTTAAAAACTATTCTCATCTCTTAAACATTTTACTATTTATTGGAAGTGTTAACAGAGAAAGATGATTATTTATAAAATATTTTAGAATTATCTATAGTTATTACTTGACATAGAAATAACTGTTAATGGCGTCTGTGCTTAAGTAATTATGCATGCTAAGTCACTTCAGTCATGTCCAACTCTTTGTGACCCCATGGACTGTATAGCCCACCAGGCTCCTCTGTCCATTGGATTCTCCAGGCAAGAATACTGGAGTGAGTTGCCATGTCCTCCTCCAGGGGGTCTTCCTGACCTAGGGATCAAACCTGCATCTTACATCTCCTGCATTAGCAGGTGGGTTCTTTACCTCTAGCACCACCTGGGAAGCCCTATGTTTAAGTATACTGGGATATAAATAAATATTTAATTTTTAAATGTTCTAAATAGATACATGTTGGACTTTGGTGTACACCAAACTTTTCTTTATGAGTACACAAAAGTCCAGTAGGTCTTAACTCTAGCTGCAAATCAGAATCACCAGCGATACTTTAAAAATACCCTGCCTGAGTGCCCATCTTGGGTTATAATTAGTTTAGGATGAGGCCCAGACATCACTGTTTTTCTAAGTACCTCCAGGAGATTCTAACAAGCAACCAGTGTTCAAAAACACTGGTTCCTTGCCACTGAGCCTTTCCTTGACTCTTAAGGTATCTAGAAAACGCTCCTCTTCCTTGACAATTCATCATTTTAAAATCACACTTATCGCCCTGTACATAAGACCATACCTGTAATCAAATGTTTATCCCTCTGTGTTAATGGAGGATGGACATTTTATAGTATTTTTAAACCATCTATTCCCCACCATTCTTTCTCAATAACAGGAAGATTGATGCTTTCTCATTCAGAAGAGGATGTTTCATTAATTTCGTAACACATAGTCAAGCCCAAACCTTGCACAGATTCCACTTATTTGCTTTGCTGAAGCAATCATCTTGATAGAAGAATTACAGGGGATGTATTTATATTTAGCCCATTGGTGCAGGTGTGTACAAACTTGCTCAAGTGAACAAGTCCTTCAGTTATGCTGATTCTATACCTATGCACATCACTTTGAGCTTAATTTTTCCAGGTTCCAATGAAGGTACAGGTTTAATTCTATAGACTTGCAAATAAACAAAAATCACCTTTGTGTGCTTCCTTCATTGTCCCTAATGAATCACATGGCCCATAACTTTTATACCTTTGAAAATGTGCTAGAACCTGAGTCATCTTTCTATGGAGCTGGCACCAGGCATATCTGAACAATGGCTTTGGTGCTCAGCTTACATTTAGATCACATCTGTGTGAGTACAGATAACAATGGACCCGATAAAAATGTTGCTTCTGCTCTAATTGAAATACTTCATCTCTATGGCTGTACATTAGGCCTTTAAACACTGATCCAAGGCTTTGGAACTGGGACTATGGCCACTAAAGTAAAGTAAAACATAGAGAATATTCTAGACCTTGTCCTGGCATTTGCCTGGCTTTAGTGATACTGGTGAGAGAAGGGAGACATTTAATAAAATATATCAACTTCTAGAGCAAACTCTTGATTTTGAAAAAGTTAACTTTGTTACGTAAATCCTTTACAAGAGATGAATTAGTTAAAAAAGAAAAGTTTAGATGTTGGAATTCTGCAGCATAATTTGGAGGCTGTTAGTTCTGTATAAATGAAAATTATTTTTTGAAATGAGTCTGAAAAGTAATTTAGAAAGTAAGTTTCTGGAGCAAATTCTGGCCTTTATTTGCTAGGTGAGGCTCCTTTGCCCTGTGAGATAAATTTTCAATTATACTTTACTATATAAAGAAAAAAGAAATTTGGAATTTTAAAGGTCCTGGTATATTATTTTAAGTTTAATCCAACCAAATAACTCTGGTCACACAATCAAATGGTTTTATTCTAGGTGCTTGTCTGCATTTTATCAAAGATTCATTTTCAGGGCAGATGCTAGGGAACTAAAGCACATACTTTGGCTTAAGTGAATCCAGAGAGCTGGTCCACTCCCTCTCCAGACAGCCCCATCCTCTCGAGTTTGTGTTTCCACTGTAAATTCTTATACGTAAATTTAAATAAAAGAAGGAATCGTATATCTTGTGTTCTCTGCACGCATTTTTTTAATGTCTGAAAGTTAAGATAGTCCTAAAACTCAAATACTTTCTTTCAATAAATATTTACTGAGTGCCCACTACCTATGAGACACTGTGTTAAATATTGGATATGAACAAAGCTGACTGAGTCCCAGTCCTTAAAACATTTATAATTTGTTGGTGATGGCAGACACTTCATGATGGGGGTTGTTGTGGCTTGCGTGTCCCCCAAAAACATATGCTGAGGTCCTAACCCCTGATATCTGTGAATGTGATCTTATTTGGAAATAGGGTCTACACATGTAATCAAGTTAAGATGAGGAGGGCCCTACATTTACCTGGACAAAACTATAATTCAAAAAGACACATGTACTTCTCTGTTCATTGCAGCACTATTCACAATATCCAAGACATGGAAGCAACCTAAACATCTATAGATAGATTAGTAGATAAAAAAGATATAGTATATATATGTGATGGAATACTACTCAGTCATAAAAAGAGTGAGATGATGCCATTTGCAGCAATATGGAAGGAACTAGAGATTATCATCTAAGTAAAGTAAGTCCGAAAGAGAAAGATATCATATGATATCACTTATATGTGGAATCTAAAATATGGCTTAAATGAACCTATCTAACAAACAGACTAACAGACATAGAGAATAGACTTACCATTGCCAAGGGGGAGTGGGGAGGGAGAGGGATGGACTGGAAGTTTGGGGTTAGTAGATGTAAACTATTGTATTTACAATGTGTAAACAAGGTCAGGCTTCAACAATACATGAACTGTGAACTTCCAGATATTCAAGCTGGATTTAGAAAAGGCAGAGGAACCAGAGATCAAATTGCCAACATCCGCTGGATCATCAAAAAAGCAAGAGAGTTCCAGAAAAACATCTATTTCTGTTTTATTGACTATGCCAAAGCCTTTGGCTGAGTGGATCACAACAAACTGTGGAAAATTCTGAAAGAGATGGGAATACCAGACCACCTGATCTGCCTCTTGAGAAACCTATATGCAGGTCAGGAAGCAACAGTTAGAACTGGACATGGAACAACAGACTGGTTCCCAGTAGGAAAAGGAGTACATCAAGGCTGTATATTGTCACCCTGCTTATTTAACTTATATTCAGAGTACATCATGAGGAACGCTGGGCTAGATGAAGGACAAGCTGGAATCAAGATTGCCAGGAGAATATCAATAATCTCAGATATGCAGATGACACTACCCTTATGGCAGAAAGCAAAGAAGAACTAAAGAGCCTCTTGATGAAAGTGAAAGAGGAGAATGAAAAAATTGACTTAAAATTCAACAGTCAGAAAACTAAGATCATGGCATCTGGTCCCATCACTTCATGGTAAGTAGATGGCAAAACAGTGGAAACAGTGGCAGGTTTTATTTTGGGGGGCTCCAAAATCACTGCAGATGGTGAAGCAGCCTTGAAATTAAAAGACACTTACTCCTTGGAAGAAAGGCTATGGCTAACATAGACAGCATAATAAAAAGCAGAGACATTACTTTGTCAACAAAAGTTCATCTAGTCAAGGCTATGGCTTTTCCAGTAGTCATGAATGGATATGATAGTTGGACTATAAAGAAAGCTGAGCACCAAAGAATTGATGCTTTTAAACTGTGGTGTTGGAGAAAACTGTTGAGAGTTCCTTGGACTGCAAGAAGATCCAACCAGTCCATCCTAAAGGAAATCAGTCCTGAATATTCATTGGAAGGACTGATGCTGAAGCTGAAACTCCAATACTTTGGCTACCTGATGCCAAGAACTGACTCATTTGAAAAGACCCTGATGCTGGGAGAGATCGAAGGCAGGAGGAAAAGGGGATGACAGAGGATGAGATGGTTGAATGGCATCACCAACTCAATGGACATGAGTTTGAGTGAACTCTGGAGTTGGTGATGGACAGGGAGGCCTAGCGTGCTGCAGTCCATGTGGTTGCAAAGAGTAGGACATGACTGAGTGACTGAACTGAACTGAAACGATGTCCTAATGTATAGCACAGGTAACTATATTCAATATCCTGAGATAAACCATAATGGAAAGGAATTTACAAAAGAATGTAAAATTTTTTAAATAAAAAGATGAAGTGGGCCCTAATCCATCATCTACTTAACAGAAGAGGAGGAAGAATGCCTTGTGAAGGAACTAGAGATTATAAGGATATATCTACAAGCCAAGGAATTCCTGGGGCTACCAGAGACTAGAACAGGAAAGGAAGGATTCTCCCCTGGAATCTTCCAAGGGAGTATGGCCCTGCCAACACCTTGGTTTCAGCTTTATAGGCTCCAGAACTGAGAGCGAATACACTTTTATTGCTTTATGCCACCCAGTTTGTGATGTTTTGTTATGCCATCCCTAGGAAACTGATACAGTATCAATAACGAAAAATTCTGTGGGGTTTGGGGGGCTAGGAGGATCACAGAATTTAGGTAACTATATCTATTTATATTTTCTGCTATTACCAAAGAGATTGAATTGTGAGCAAAATATATGACAATGTGTTTATATTATTAATGCATTTTAAAAGCTCTAATAATTCACTAAGTAAAAGACAAGTATCTCATTAGAAAATATCTAATTCATACACAAAAAAATGCATTGTGGCTATTAAGCACATCACAGCAGAGTCCACATTACTACTGATTAAACAAATGTAAATTAAAACCTAAGTTCCTTTTCACCATCCAATAAACAAATATTGGTAATGCCCAGAATTAATGGTAATTTGAGAGAAAGAGCACTCTATTACATTGTTGAAAGCAGAGCAAGTTGGTAAATTCATATATGGTATTTTGTCAAAATTAAGAACATGAAGAAGGAATCTATTCCCTAGCCCAGCAAGTCCACATTCAAGAACTTATCTTTCAGAAATTCCTGGACAAGAACAAAATGACTTTGGATAAAAACAGTTACCAGCATTCTTTGTAATAACAAAAAATTGGAAACAACTGAAAATTCCCTCTCAGTAGCAGACTGGTAAAATCACATCCTTACAATGGACTGTTATGAACCCTCGAAAAGGTAGATCAAAGTCTATTGATAACCAGGTAGATCTATGACCTGCTGAGGAATGAAACGTGGTAATAAGACAGTGTTTCTTTAGTTATATTTAAGTTAAAATGTAGGTTTGTATATGCCTTGAAGACTGGGGGATATACTCATACCAAACCATTAGTAGTGACTCTATTTTTTACCTTGCAGTCATTTTTTTCTCTTGGATCTTGGGGAATTTGAGTTTCTATTAGTTGGATTTCTTAACTAGGCAAAAAAATTAAGTCATTCATTTTGTGAAGGAAAATGCATTCTGCATGATAATCTTATCCTATAGCTTACCATAGAGCCTCATTAAAAGCTAAGAAAATTTTGTTTTTCAGAGGGAAAACAATCATGTGAAGTCAATAATTATCAAGCACTGGCATCAGCGTTGTTGTTGAAACCTCTTGGCATGAAGAAGACCCTGTCAAAGCCTTCTGCCTTACCTGACCCTGCCTGATTGTTATCTGCTCTATGCTAAGACAGCCCCATCCATCTCCTAAAATGTCAATGCTTTGAGAGAGAGGCCTCCAGGGATGCTCTCTTCAATCATTAAGTGATGTCTTGTGCGACTGAGCTCTCAGCTCTGCAAACCTGTACAGCCAGTGCAGCCATGCTGAACTCTCTAGCTCACGGTTAAGGCTCCCCTCAGAGGTGCAAACTGCCTCATTTTCACTTCTCATGAATGTCAGATTTTTTTCTACACATTTGCTTATTCAGTTCAGTTCAGTCACTCAGTCGTGTCCGACTCTTTGCGACCCCATGAATTGCAACATACCAGGCCTCCCTGTCCATCACCAACTCCCAGAGTTCAATCGAACTCACGTCCATCAAGTCGGTAATGCCATCCAGCCATCTCATCCTCTGTCGTCCCCTTTACCTCCTGCCCCCAATCCCTCCCAACATCAGAGTCTTTTCCAATGAGTCAACTCTTCGCAAGAGGTGGCCAAAGTACTGGAGTTTCAGCTTTAGCATCTAATAAGCATTTGCTTATTAGTGTGGCTTAAATCTCACTGCCTACTGTTTGGTAAGAATTTTCCTTTCTGGGAGCTGAGCTCTGAGTCTGGGTTCATCATGCGCATTTTTCTCTGACTTGGAGGATGTAATGGAGATGTAAACAGACCTACTAAGGAACATAAAATCCCTTTGCAGCATCTCAGCAGCACTTCTCTCTGTCCTCCCAGCAAATGGCCAGTCATCAAAGTTTTATACTCAAAGAATCAAACTCAGAATTCTTTTGATGACACTCAGAGAGTTAAAATGGGTGCCTAGTGTCTGCAAATGCACCCACCACTACCCCTATCATTTCCAGCCCCAAGCAAGGTTTGTGGCTGAACAGCATCTCCCATCATCAGTCATATGACTCCAACTATCAGGGACCAGTCTGGCCTCCAACCCAGCAGCTTGCATTTGCGTCATCACCAAGCACCTGTGCTACAAAACAACTGGTCTGTGACTACAGAGGCCGTCCGTCGGGGAAACCTCATGCCCACAAACCACTGCCAAACCCCTGACCTTTCTCCAACTCACGGTTCTGGAAACCAGAGAAGACCATTATTCATTTTGGAAGCACCTCCTTGCTGAGAAAATCACTGTTCATGGTGACAGAGCACATTCTCCAGGTTTCACTGGGTAGATGGTTTTGACTCCTTTAATCTATGCAGATTGAGAGGAGTCTGAGATGAGAGATCCTGGCAGAAGTGCTGGACCATAAGCCAGCATTTTGGCGATAATCTCTGTGGGAGTCTGAACCAGATGCTGCAACAGCAATTTGGATTAGGTGGGGCAGTAAAGAGAGCAGTTAAGTGACTTTGGTATTAGATCATTCCACATTCAAGCAATGATTGTCTCCTGACAAAACTATCCAGTCTCTAAATTTCAACCCTCTCCTCTGGAAACTGAGAGGACAGTAGTCCCTCATTTGCAGATTTGACTGTGCAGATTAAATGAAATAATGAAAATGAAGCATTTAAGTAGAATGTCTGGCTCTATATTATTGCTTTGTTCAATAAACAGAAGCTGTCATTTCTCTTCCTTTTCAATGGAAGCTGAAGAATCTTGAAAAATATAAATGAAAAGTTCAATGGCATCATCCTTGGACTGTGACCCTTCAGAGTATTTTCAATGATGGAAATCTTAACAACTTTCTAAGTATGGTGTCTTCCAGAAAGGATTTCAAAGGAGAAATCATAGAAATAGAAAATATTTCTATTTTATGCCAACATCAGATACCAAAGAAATCTAAATAGCATCTTTCTCTGATGAGTTATTCCAATCAATACAAATTAGTCCCTGGGTTTTTTCAGGCCTAAGGCAAGTCAGATAAACTAGAATCAATTGACAAGGCTACTAATTTCTATTTATATTTTTCCATCAGCTTTATTTAAAATTTACATAAAATAAAATTCATCAATTTAAATGTGCAAATTGATGAGTTTTGACAAATGTATGTATCCATGTATCAACCACCACAATCAAAATATCAAACAGTTTCATCATTCAAAAATTTCCTCTCATGGCTCTTTGTAGTCAATACCCTTCCACAGAAATTCTTCCTATGACTACAGTTTTGTCTTTTCTAGAAATTCATATAAATAGAAACATAATATGTGGTCTTTTGTGCCTGGCTTCTTTCACATGGCATAATGCTTTTGAGATTCATCTGTATTGACTAGTAAAATATAATTTAGAAAGGCTCACTTTCTGGACAGATTTGCTGCAGTTCACTCTAGAACCAAAAAAATCTCTCCCTGCAAACCAGCTTTTCTCCTGTTAGTTGAGCAGGTAACTAAGCAGGGCTACTTCTCAGTTCTCCTCTGGTATGGTTGTCTAGTTAAACCTCCAACATATTTGAGATCCAATTAAATTGCACTTAAGGTTATGATTGACTCAGCTTTGGTTAGGCGTCCACCACAAGGCCAAGCAGTTATGACCAGGGAGGCACAGTCACATGGTGAAAACATGGCTACAAGGATTCACCGCTACTACACTGGAAACAAGGGCAGGGTAACGGGCTAAGTTTCTGAAAGAGTTTGACCTTGAATGAAGATATGTAGGTATAGAAACATTTTGGTCAAGTTTTCTGATTTTCTTGCTTGAATATTTCTTTGAATATTAAAAAATATATGTAAAGAGATGCTATTGTATTAAAATATTGTACATAGCCTAATATAGAATCTAACTGGTAGGACACAACTGCTGAATGCAAACATCACTGTGGATCTGTCATTAGTAACTATCACAATAACACGGAACAGAGGCAATTCAACCAAGCCAAGTTAGTCTTCTTTACCTTTCACCCCACAAATGAACCCAGGTCATTTACTTCTCACCAGCTAAGTATGCACTGACATTTAGTGCAGGAAATATAAAAAATTATTTCTGGCTATGTGGGTGTGTTTCATGCAAACACTTTTTTTCAGCAGTTTCTGACTTCAAATAAGAACTCCAGACACTAGAAGGCACGTTCAGTTCTTAATATATTAAAGAAAAAAGGATAGAAGTTATATCATTAACCTGAAAACCTTTTCTAAAGAAACTTGCACCTGCACATTCTCAAGAAACAGGTGTCACAGCCTGAGAATTCTCCCCTGTCCCCCACCCCCTGAGGCCATATATTAAAGGGTCAAGTCCAGGCTTCTCAGCTGTAGTTTCAGGAGCAGTGATTGGTCTTGCTTATTTTGCTTAAGGTTATTGTAGTATCAAGGGGCTTCCCAGGTGGCCCAGACAGGAAAGAATCTTCCTGAAATGCAAGAGACCCAGTTTTGATCCCTGGGTCAGGAAGATCCCCTGCAGAAGGAAATGGCTACCCACCCCAGTATTCTTGCCTGGAGAATCCCATGGACAGAGGAGCCCGGAAGGGTATAGTCCATGGGGTCACTAAGAGTTGGACATGACTGAGTGACTAACTGGAGAAGGCAATGGCACCCCACTCTAGCACTCTTGCCTGGAAAATCCCATGGTGGGCTGCAGTCCATGGGGTCGCTAAGAGTCAGACATGACTGAGCGACTTCCCTTTCACTTTTCACTTTCATGCACTGGAGAAGGAAATGGCAACCCACTCCAGTGTTCTTGCTTGGAGAATCCCAGGGACAGCGGAGCCTGGTGGGCTGCCATCTATGGGGTCGCACAGAGTCGGACACGACTGAAGCGACTTAGCAGCAGCAGCAGCAGAGTGACTAACACTCACTCACCGTAGTATTAAGTCTTTCTTTACCAGTTGGCTCTATAAGAAAAGTTTTCCCAGGTAGCTTTTGGCATCTTCTGAAGCATTTGCAAGTTCTGACTTACTGAAAGGAAGTAGAAGTCCTGTAGTATGCATCAGAATGGGTGGTGGGGATTCCTCCTCTTCCTCAAGCTAGCTCATGGATTATGATTAGCTATTTGAATCTGAATTCTCAATCCTCTCATGTTCAGGTTAGAATAAAAATGACTTGGAAAAGAGCCATGCATATTTGGTATCAGTTCTATAACTTTCTTCAATAGCTATGACCTTATAGAGTTCTTGGGTAAACTTACAAAAACAAACCCAACCTATCAGATTTTACATAATTTCAGGAAATTATTGAGACCTTGGTTCCCAAAGTGCCACAGGATCAAGATTGAGAATGAGTCTCACTTGACTCAAAGGAATATATTACAAAACATGAGGTTTATATAAGTAACTCCTTCTCCCGCTGCAACACTTCACAATTCTCTTCCTGTTTCCTCCCTCTCCCATGTTCATAATAATAAGGTTTTTTATCTAGGAGAAATTAGCCTGCCTCTCCAAACTTTGCCTCTAATTCAGGGACGTTTATCTTGAGAGGTCCACGTTATTTCTTTATTGGGAACTCTTGACATTTTAAGGCATCAGTTCAATATCTTGGTTTTAAGGTCCATGTTTAAGGACTTCCCTGGTGGCTCAGATGGTAAAGCGTCTGCCTACAATGCGGGACACCTGGGTTCAATCCTTGGGTCGGGAAGATCTCCTGGGGAAGGAAATGGCAACCCACTCCGGTACTCTTGCCTAGAAAATCCCATGGACGGAGGAGCCTGGTAGGCTGCAGTCCATGGGGTCGCTAAGAGTCAAGACACGACTGAGTGACTTCACTTTCACTTTTCACTTTCATGCATTGGAGAAGGAAATGGCAACCCACTCCAGTGTTCTTGCCTGGAGAATCCCAGGGACGGGGGAGCCTGGTGGGCTGCCGTCTATGGGGTCGCACAGAGTTGGACATGACTGAAGTGACTTAGCATTAGCATTACAACAGATCCCTTACTATCCCTTACTTGGAAGGCCTCCAAGACAATAGCCCTGTTTCCACTTGAAGTCATCCTTACCACTTAGGATGCCATGAAGCCAAGGCTGAAAGCATCCAACTTACTTTCAAGATAATGTCCTTGTTCTTTCAATGTGATTATCAAACATGTATGTGTCAGGAACCATGGGCAATCTTTGAAATTCAGAATTGACAACAGACAATTGCTTCAGAGACAGAGTAATTAAGCCTCCTGTCTATATCTTTTCCTGGCTCAAACTTTTAGGGGAAAAAAATCACATTGCCTAATTAATCCTGATAAAATAGTATTCAGGGAAAACTTTCATGTATCAACCTAGCTTTTTAAATTTTCTAAAACCCAAGAGTTCAAGTTCTTCAAATGTTTATTACTGATGAATGACCGTTATCTTTCCTGTCTCTTGCTCTTCTTAGAAGGAAAATGGAGCAAGCAACCCAAATTAACATAGGATTTGTATAAGCAAAAACTACCACTACTCTCCTGCAAAATTCAGTAAAGGCTCATCATTTTTCTAGTGGCTCTGCCCTTTAAATTCAATCCTCTGTTTCTGCAAATCACAAGTGAAATATGCTGTTGATTCAAAACTAAAAGCTGTGCTCCCTTTTCCTCAAATTTCCTGGAACTCTCTTAAAATTTTATGTTTATCTTGGTAAAATATGTAGGGCATGTTTTGAATTCTTGGAATATTTTGTCTTCACCAAGTATGTCAATTGACTTAAGTCAATAGTTTGAAGTTACGCAGTGGAATATAGAAACTGCAGAACACAATAAAAGATTTCAGAATAATTGGACTAAATAATCAAAGGACTGATATTGTGACAACTAGAATTACTAGGATCTAAATGTATTCAGATTTTCAAAAAACTCATTTCAAACTTTCATGAGACAAGTGCAAAATACACCATGAGGAAAACGTGTAGATCTAACATCCAGGAGTTCAACTACTGATGGGCAACTGTCAAGGTCCATCCATGGTATGCATTAACTGATTATTTTGTAGGAAACCACGTTTGAACCCAAGCTTTAAGGCTCATGTAGAGTTGAGGCATTTAGCTCATCTAAATTAGCATTTAGTGAGCTGTTAGGACCCATTGAATCCATATCTCTATAATCCTTTTGGGTATCCATCAAAAGCATACACAAATAATGTAGCATCACATGCTTTGCATGTTTGCTAGTGGTCTGTGTTATGCTTTTACAGTTGGAAAGTCCACTTATTCACTTGTGCATCAAAAATTAGTATGAGTTAGTCACTGGGAATTCTGTAGTGAACAAATACAGGGAAAGTCCCTGTTCTCATGGATTTAAATCATATGGATAGATAGATAGAAAGCAAACAAATGAGATAATTACAGACTAATCTGTGATTTAAAAAATAAGCTAGGTAATGTGTTACTAAGTAAATGCAGGAGGACAACCATGCATAAATGGGTCAGGAAGGGCCTTCTCAGAAATTAACATCTGAGCCAAGACTTGAAGGAAGAGAATTAGGGTGCCAGCCCCTAATGATTAGCTTCTACTGGAGAAAACTAAGTACCTATAGAAATAGATGATGCTATTTACCTATTCCAGGGGTACTTGAGTATCAAAAGCCATCTTGTGGAGAGAACAAGATGGCAGAGGAGTAGGTGGATGTGGAGTACACCTCTCTTCATGGATACAGAAGTGCATGCAGAACACCAGCTGAGAGTGGACAGGAATATCTGACTAGCAGAAAACATGCAAAACTCGGTAGGATGAAGGAACCAGGAGGTAAAACAGGAGTGTCAGTAGGACTAGACCTGCCCTCGGCGGGTGGGGGAACTGAAGCAGGGGTCTGATCCCCACATCAGGGCAATTGTCTGAGTCAGAGGAGAAACATTTAAGGTTGAGAAGGAAACAGCTGATCTGTGACAGCCTAAATGGAATGAGAATCAGACAGTCCTTGCCACATCCATACATACCCCAGACAGGGACATAGATACCCTAGAAGACACAGAGGCTGGGAACTGGAGTTTAGGAATTGTGGGGCAATCCCAGGGCAAGGGCTGCTGTTGACTGCTGAGAGACAGATCCAGGGGATGTGAGGGAGGAGATTGTGGTGGGAAATGCCTGTGGAGGAAAGCCGGGCAGCAGTGGAAGCAAGGGTATACTGCTGAGTCATGCATAGGGGGTGACGCCATCACCATAGCCTCTCTCCCCCAATAGGCCAGCATTGGCAGCTGAACAATAGAGAGGCTGGTCCATCAAATGCCTGAAGCACTGAACTACAGAGTAGGACCCCACCGAGGGTGCCCCTTTAAGTGTCTGACTTGCCGATCTACAGAGTAGGACTCCAGCCA
>NW_011494734.1:2403097-2405662 GCF_000754665.1 Bison bison bison
ACCAGCTACAAAAGGCTAGAAAAAAAGATGCTGATGGGCCATAATTCCTGCACAGAGGCAGTCCGTGTCCCTGCACACTTGGCACTGTCAGGGTCCCCACAAGCCAAGCAGCTGTGCCATCTTCACACTCAACTCTCACTGGGGCAGAGCTCCCACAGGCAGAAAAAAGTCTTGAGTCTAGGTGTGCAGGATCACTTTGGTAGTGTTTGACTCTTTGTAGGCTGTGGCCTGCCAGGCTTCTCTGTCAGGGAGCGGGGTTCTTCAGGCAAGAATACTGGAGCGTATTGGCCAATACTGGTTGCCACACCCTTCTAGAGCACTATATTTCCTGCTGCCCTAGTTGCCAACTCCCCTGGTACCTGGTGCTGCCAGAACCCCTGCAACCCAAGCAGCTGCACCACCTGCACATCTGGCCCTCACAGGGGCAAACCCAAGTCCTCCAGGGCAGCCTCAGGAACAAACCCCAGTGGATGACCCACATGCAGAGGTGGAAATAAAACCACAGTTGAAACCCAGGGGCAGTTGACTAAGGAATAAGACCCAGAACTTTTCCACCAGCTGTACAAGCTGCAGATTAAATCCACACGATCAACTAGGCAGACTCTGGGGTCTATGGAATATATAAAAGATCACTGAAAGCTTCCACAAAAGAAAACCCACTAGTTCTGGTAGCTGTGGACACTGGAGGCAAGAAAACAGAGGAGTAGGAACAGATTACAGGTCCAGAGATCAGCACAATATTGGAGGGCATCCTAGGGAGGTGAGGTGGACTGTGACTCCCTGCAAGGGAAAGAACCTGACAGCAGTGACTCAAGAAAAACATTTATTATTCTTATGTTTTGACTTGTTCTGTAGATTCTGTTAGATTTCTTTTTCTTTTTTCCCCCTTTTCCTCCCCTCTCTGTTGTAGTTGTTGATTTTATTGGCCCTATGAAATGAAATCCAATTAAGCTTCTGAGCTTTTTTTTTTCCTCAGTCATATTTTTTTGTTGTTGTTATAAACCTCTGCCTCTATGTTGGGCTTTTGCAGTTCTGAGGAGTTTTCCTTTTCTTTTTTTTCTTTTCTCTTTTTTTAAATTTTAATTTTTAAACCTATTATTATTTTTTCTACATTTATTCTTTGTTTGCTTTTCCTACTATTCTTTTCCTCTTGCAGTTAATTTTTAATGTATATAAATATTTTTATCTACCTCTATCAAACCTTGCATATCCATTCTTTCTTTTTTTTCTTTCCTTTCCTCTCAACATATTTGTTTTATTTTCTTTGCTTTATTCCCCACTTGGCACCTTGCTTTAGTTTTGTTTTCCAGTTTGTGCTTTAGTTGGTTTTGTTCTTAACTGGTAAATATAATTATGATTTTGTTTGTTCACCAGATCTATTGTACTTTATTCTGTTTGTTTTGACTTTGCTCATGGGTGTATATGTATATGTGTATATTCCATTATTTTAATTATTATTTTCCTGGTTTTGCAACTGCCATTTGTCTGAGATTAATCTTTGGTTTCTTGTTTTTGGATATTTGTTTTAATCTCACTTAATGCCATAACAAACTACCTGCAGAATCTTTGCTCCTGACTAGAGATCAATCCCTGAGCCGTTAGAGTGGGAACACTGACTCCAAGACCCTAGACTACCACAGAACTAACCCTAGGGAGTTTTGAATAGTGAGAACTCACACAAAGGTAACCACTGGAATACAAGATCTGGCATCACCCAACCACCACTAGCACCCTGTGCAGGACACCTCATCTAAACAATAAACAATACAAATAACAAATAAATAACAAAAAATATAAAACAAATAAACAAAACAAAAATACAAGCCCAATCATCAGCAGACAGGATTACCACTTCACTCAGCCTTGCCCATCAGAGGACAAACAAATAAACAAACACTCAGCACAAATCTCACCCTATAGTAAGCTTACACAAACCACTGGACCAACCTTAGGAGGGCAGAACCAGAAGGAAGAAAGAATTCAACCTTGAAGCCTGGGAAAAAGGAGACCTCAAACACAATAAGCTAAAAAAAAAAAAATAACGAAAAGGCAGAAAAATACTACACAAATGAAGGAACAAACTAGAAACACAGGAGTCCAAATAAATTGAGGAAATAGGCAAACTATCTGAAAAAGAATTCAGAATAATGATAGTAAAAATGATCAAAAACCTTGAAAACAAAATGAAGAAAATGCAAGAATCAATTACAAAGACCTAGAAGAATTAAAGAATAAACATACAGAGACAGACAACACAATTGCTGCAATTAAAAATACTCTAGAAGGAATCAATAGCAGAATATCTGAAACAGAAGAATGAATCAGTGAGATGGAAGATAAAATGGTGCAAATAATTTCTGAAGAGCAGAATAAAGTAAAAAGAATGAAAAGAACTGAGGATAGCCTCAGAGAACATCTGGGACAATATAAACACACCAACATTCAAATTATAGGTGTCCCAGAAGAAGAAGAGAAAAAGAAAGTTTATGAGAAATTTTTTGAAGAGATTATAGTTGAAAATTTCCCCAACATGGAAAAGGAAATAGTCAATCAAGTCCAAGAGGC
>NW_011494734.1:2405762-2406184 GCF_000754665.1 Bison bison bison
TAACATACAAGGGAAACTCCATACATTTAACAGCTGATCTTTCAGCAGAAACTGCAGACCAGAAGGGAATGGCAGAATATATTTAAAGTACTGAAAGGGAAAAATCTACAACCAAGATTACTGTACCTGGCAAGGATCTCATTCAAAATTGATGGAGAAATCAAAAGCTTTTCAGAAAACGAAAAGTTAAGAGAATTCAGAACTACCAAACCAGCTTCACAACAAATGTTAAAGGGACTTATATAGTCAAAATATCAGATTAGATCAGATCAGTTGCTCAGTAGTGTCCGACTCTTTGCAACCCCATGAATCACAGCATGCCAGGCCTCCCTGTCCATCACCAACTCCCGGAGTTCACTCAGATTCATGTCCATCGAGTTGGTGATGCCATCCAGCCATCTCATCCTCTGTCGTCCCCTTTT
>NW_011494734.1:2406374-2418843 GCF_000754665.1 Bison bison bison
AGACAGGCAAAGTAATGTCTCTGCTTTTGAATATGCTATCTAGGTTGGCCATAACTTTCCTTCCAAGGAGTAAACGTCTTTTAATTTCATGGCTGCAGTCACCATCTGCAGTGATTTTGGAGCCCAGAAAAATAAAGTCTGACACTGTTTCCACTGTTTCCCTATCTACTTCCCATGAAGTGGTGGGACCGTATGCCATGATCCAATCAGTCCATACTAAAGGAAATCAGCCCTGAATATTCATTGGAAGGACTGATGCTGACGCTGAAACTCCAATACTTTGGCCACCTGATTGGAAGAACTGACTCATTTGAAAAGACCCTGATGTTGGGAAAGATTGAAGGTGGAGGAGAAGGGATGATAGAGGATGAAATGGCGGATGGCATCACCAATTTGATGGACATGAGTTTGAGTGAACTCTGGAGTTGGTGATGGACAAGGAGGCCTGGTGTGCTGTGATTCATGGGATCGCAAAAGTCAGACACGACTGAGCAACTGAACAGAACTGAACTGGAATTCCATCATGTCCACTAGCTTTGTTCATCGTGATGCTTCCTACAGCCCACTTGACTTTGCATTCCAGGATGTCTGGCTCTATGTGAGTGATGACACTATCGTGATTATCTGGGTCATGAAGATCTTTCTTGTACATTTCTTCTGTGTATTCTTGTCACCTCTTCTTAATATCTTCTGCTTCTGTTAGCTCCCTACCATTTCTGTCCTTTATTAAGCCCATCTTTTCATGAAATGTTCTTTTGGTATCTCTAATTTTCTTGAAGAGATCTCTAGTCTTTCCCATTCTGTTGTTTTCCTCTATTTCTTTGCATTTATCACTGAGGAAGGCATTCTTATCTCTCTTTGCTATTCTTTGGAACTCTGCATTCAGATGGGTTTATCTTTCCTTTTCTCCTTTGCCTTTCAATTCTCTTCTTTTCACAGCTATTTGTAAGGCCTCCTCAGACAACCACTTTGCCTTTTTGCATTTCTTTTTCTTGGGGATGGTCTTGATCCCTGTCTCCTGTACAATGTCATTAATCTCTGTCCATAGTTCTTCAGGCACTCTGTCTATCAGATCTAATCCTTTGAAACTATTTGTCACTTCCACTGTATATGGGATTTGATTTAGGTCATACCTGAATCATCTGGTCCCATCATTTCATGGGAAATAGATGGGGAAACAGTGGAAACAGTGTCAGACTTCATTTTTCTGGGCTCCAAAATCACTGCAGATGGTGACTGCAGCCATGAAATTAAAAGACGCTTACTCCTTGGAAGGAAAGTTATGACCAACCTAGATAGCACATTCAAAAGCAGAGATATTACTTTGCCAACAAAGGTCCATCTAGTCAAGGCTATGGTTTTTCCTGTGGTCATGTATAGATGTGAGAGTTGGACTGTGAAGAAAGCTGAGCGCCGAAGAATTGATGCTTTTGAGCTGTGGTATTGGAGAAGACTCTTGAGAGTCCCTTGGACTGCAAGGAGATCCAACCAGTCCATTCTAAAGGAGATCAGTCCTGGGTGTTCTTTGGAAGGAATGATGATAAAGCTGAAACTCCAATACTTTGGCCACCTCATGCGAAGAGGTGACTCATTGGAAAAGACTCTGATGCTGGGAGGGATTGGGGGCAGGAGGAAAAGGGGACGACAGAGGATGAGATGGCTGGATGGCATCACCGACTCGATGGACATGAGTCTGAGTGAACTCCAGGAGTTGGTGATGGACAGGGAGGCCTGGCGTGCTGTGATTCATGGGGTCGCAAAGAGTCGGACACGACTGAACAACTGAACTGAACTGAACTGATACCTGAATGGCCTAGTGGTTTACCCTACTTTCTTCTATTTAAGTCTGAATTTGGCAATAAGGAGTTCATGATCTGAGCCACAGTCAGCTTTGCCTTGTTTTTGCTTACTGTATAGAGCTTCTCCATCTTTGGCTACAAAGAATATAATCAATCTGATTTTGCTGTTAACCATCTGGTAATGTCCATGTATAGAGTCTTCTCCTGTGTTTTTGGAAGAGGGTGTTTGCTATACTGGTGCATATTCTTGGCAAAACTGTATTAGCCTTTGCCTGCTTCATTCTGTACTCCAAGGCCAAATATGCCTGTTACTCCTATTATTTCTTGACTTCCTATTTTTGCATTTCAGTCCCCTATAATGAAAAGGACATCTTATTTGGGTTTAGTTTTAGAAGGTCTTGTAGGTCTTCCCAGACCCATTCAACTTCAGCTTCTTCAGCATTACTGGTCAGGGCATAGACTTGGATTATTGTGATATTGAATGGTTTGCCTTGTAAATGAAGATATCATTCTGTCGTTTTTGAGACTGCATCCAAGTACTACATTTGAGACCCTTTTGTTGTCTATGATGGCTATTCCATTTCTTCTAAGGGATTCTTGACCACAGTAGTAGATATAATGGTCATCTGAGTTAAATTCACCCATTCCAGTCCATTTTCATTTGATGATTCCTAAAATGTCAATGTTCACTCATGCCATCTCCTATTTGACCACTTCCCATTTGCTCTGATTCATGGACCTAACATTCCAGGTTCCTATCCAGTATTGCTCATTATAGCATCAGACGTACTTCCATCCCCTGTCACATTCACAACTGGGTGGTGTTACTGCTTTGGCTCCATCTCTTTATTCTTTCTGCAGTTATTTCTCCACTGATCTCCAGTCGCATATTGGGCACCTACTGAGCTGGGGAGTTCAACTTTCAGTATCCTATCATTTTGCCTTTTCATACTGTTCATGCTGTGAAAGTGCTGCACTCAATATGCCAGCAAATTTGGAAAACTCAGCAGTGGCCACAGGACTGGAAAAGGTCAGTTTTCATTCCAATCCCAAAGACAGGCAATGCCAAAGAATGCTCAAACTACTGCACAACTGCACTCATCTCACACGCTAGTAAAGTAATGCTCAAAATTCTCCAAGCCAGGCTTCAGCAATACATAAACCGTGAACTTCCAGATGTTCAAGCTGGTTTTAGAAGAGGCAAAGGAACCAGAGATCAAATTGCCAACATCCGCTGGGTCATCAAAAAAGCAAGAGAGTTCCAGAAAAATATCTATTTCTGCTTTATTGACTATGCCAAAGTCTTTGACTGTGTGGACCACAATAAACTGTGGAAAATTCTGAAAGACATGGGCATACCAGACCACCTGACCTGCCTCTTGAGAAACCTACATGCAGGTCAGGAAGCAACAGTTAGAACTGGACATGGAAAAACAGACTGGTTCCAAATAGGAAAAGGAGTACATCAAGGCTGTATATTGTCACCCTGCTTATTTAACTTCTATGCAGAGTACATCATGAGGAACACTGGACTGGTAGAAGCACAAGCTGGAATCAAGATTGCCAGGAGAAATATCAATAACCTCAGATATGCAGATGACACCACCCTTATGGCAGAAAGTGAAGAGGAACTAAAAAGCCCCTTGATGAGAGTGAAAGAGGAGAGTGAAAAAGTTAGCTTAAAGCTCAACATTCAGAAAACGAAGATCATGGCATCTGGTCCCATCACTTCTTGGGAAATAGATGGGGAAACAGTGGAAACAGTGTCAGACTTTATTTCTTGGGGCTTCCAAATCACTGCAGATGGTGACTGCAGCCATGAAATTAAAAGACACTTCCTCCTTGGAAGAAAAGTTATGACCAATCTAGAGAGCATATTGAAAAGCAGAGACATTACTTTGCCAACAAAGGTCCATCTAGTCAAGGCTATGGTTTTTCCAGTGGTCATTCATGTATGGATGTGAGAGTTGGACTGTGAAGAAGGCTGAGTGCCGAAGAATTGATGCTTTTGAACTGCGGTGTTGGAGAAGACTCTGGAGAGTCCCTTGGACTGCAAGGAGATCCAACCAGTCCATATTAAAGGAGATCAGTCCTGGGTGTTCTTTGGAAGGAATGATGCTAAAGCTGAAACTCAGTACTTGGCCACCTCATGCAAAGAGTTGACTCATTGGAAAAGACTCTGATGCTGGGAGGGACTGGGGGCAGGAGGAGAAGGGGACAACAGAGGATGAGATGGCTGGATGGCATCACCAACTCAATGAGTTTGAGTGAACTCTGGGAGATGGTAATGGGCAGGGAAGCCTGGTGTGCTGCAATTCATTGAGTCGCAAAGAGTTGGACATGACCGAGTGACTGAACTGAACTGAACTGAAACTATCATGGAGGTAAGGAAGACAATGGCAACCTCATTCAAAATGTCCCAAGCATGCACTGCTACACTCACTGCTACTGGAGTGGCTGTGAGGAGATACCTCATGTTTATGGGCAGAGAAGCCCCAGGAAGATGGTAGGTGCTGGAGCAGCAGCTGTGCAGTGCTGCAGCAACTTTGAGGATATACCCCACATCCAAGGTCAAAGGAGAAGCCCCAGCAAGAGGGTAGTAGGGGCAAAATCACATTTAGAATCAAACCTCATAGCTGCCATAGACATTCCAAGGGCTCAAACAAACCTTGTGCACACCAGGATCCAAAGACTGAGACAGAACTGTGTTTGAGTGTCTCCTGCAGAGTTACAGGTCAGCAGTAGCCTGCCACAGGGGCAGGGGCTTTGGGTACAGCTGACCTGGGTTATGGCATAAGCCCTCTTGGAGGAGGTTGCCATTAACACCACCATAGAGCTGTGAGAATTCACACAGGACTGGGGAAACAGCCTCTTGGAGAGCACAAACAGAACCTTGTGTGCACCAGGACCCAGGAGAAAAGAGCAGTGACCCCACAAGAGACTGACCCAGACTTGCCTGTGAACATCCAGGAGTCTCCAGTGGAGGCATTGGTCGGTGGTGGGCTGCTGCAGGGTTGGGGGCACTGAGTGTAGCAGTGCATCTATGGTATGTTTTGAAGGAGTTGCCATTATCTTCTTTACCTCCACCGCAGTTTGGCCCCAGGTAAATAAAAGAAATCAAAGGATATCTAAATAAATGGAGAAGCATTCATGTTTGTGGATCAGAAAATAACATTGTTAAGTTGGTAATATTCCCCAAACTGATCTACAAGACAATGTTCAGGAAAATCCCAACTGGCTCTGTTGTAGTAATTGATGAGCTGGTTCTAATATGGAAAGGCAAGGGTCCATAATAACTAAAGCAATTTCAAAAAAGAAAAACAAAGTTGGAGCACTCAACATTTCTCAATTTCAAAACTTAACTACAAAGCAGAAATAAATGAAAATGAAATGAAGGAGACAATAGTAAAGGTCAATAAAAGTAAAAGCTGGTTCTTTGAGAAGATAAACAAAATTGACAACCAATGGCCAGACTCATTAAGAAAAAAAGGGAGGAGACTCAAATCAGTAAAATTAGAAATTAAAATGGAGAAGCTATAACAGAGAACACAGTAATACAAAGGTTCATAAGAGACTACTACAAGCAATAATATGCTGACAAAATGAAAAACTTGGAAGAAATGGACAAATCCTTAGAAAAGTATAACTTTCCAAAACTGAACCAGGAAGAAATAGAAAATATGAACAAACCAATCACAAGCACAGAAATCGAAACTGTAATAAAAAAATCTTCCAACAAACAAAAGTCCAGGGCCAGATGGCTTCACAGAAGAATTCTACCAAAAATTAGGGGAAGAGCTAACACCTATACTGCTCAAACTCTCCCAGAAAATATTAATAGCAGAGGAAGGAAAACGCCTGAACTCATTCTACAAGGTTACCATTACCCTGATACCAAAACCAGACAAAGATGCCACAACAAAAGAAAATTACAGGCCAATATCATTGACGAACATAGATGCAAAAATACTCAACAAAATTCTGGCAAATAGAATCCAACAACACATAAAAAGAATCACACATCAAGTAGGCTTTATCCCAAAGATGGAAGGATTCTTCAATATAAACAAATAAATCAATGTGATACACCGTACTAACAAATTGAAAGATAAAAACTATATGATCATCTCAGTAGATACAGAGGAAGCTTTCAACAAAATTCAGCACTCATTTATGACAAAAATTCTCCAAAAAGGGTATGGAAGGAGCATACCCTGACATAATAAAGGCCATATATGACAGTTCCACAGCAAACACTACAGTCAATGGAGAAAAACATGGACAAACCTACCTAAATAGACAAAAGACCTATATGCTCAAAACTCTAAGACACTGATGGAAAAAATCTAAGATGACACAGAAAGATGGAGAAATATTCCATGTTCTTGAATTGGAATAATCAATATTGTGAAAATAACTACACTATCCAAAGCAATCTACAGATTCAATGCAATCCCTATCAAAATACCAATGGCAATTTTCATAGAACAAGAACAATTTCACAATTTTTATGGAAACACAAAAGACCTCAAATAGCCAAAGCAATCTTGAGAAAGAATAATGGAGCTGGAGGACTCAACCTTCCTGACTTCACACTATACTACAAAGCCACAGTCATCAAGACAGTAAGGTACTAGCACAGAAACAGAAACAGAAACCAATGGAACAAAATAGAAAGACCAGGGATAAACAGATGCCTCTAAGGGCATTTTATTTTTGACAGAGGAGCCAAGAACATACAGTGGAGAAAAGACAGCCTCTTCAACTAGTGGTGCTGGGAAAACTGGACAACTACATGTAAAAGAATGAAACTAGAATACCTCCTAACACCATACACAAAAATAAACTCAAAATGGATTAAAGACTTAAATGTAAGGCCAGAAACCATAAAGCTCCTGGAGGACAACATAGGCAGGACACTCACTGACATAAATCACAGCAAGATCCTCTATGGCCCGCCTCCTAGAGTAATGGAAATAAAAACAAAAGTAAACATGTGGGACCTAATTAAACTTAAAAGTTTTAACACAGCAAAGGAAACTATAAACAAGGTCAAAAGACAATCCTCAGAATGGGAGAAAATAATAGCAAATGAGACAACTGACAAAGGATTAATCTCCAAAATATACAAGCAGTTCATACAGTTCAATACCAGAAAAACAAACAACCCAATAAAAGAGTGGGCAGAAGACCTAAACAGACATTTCTCCAAAGAATACATATGGATGGCTAATAAACACATGAAATGATGCTCAACATCATACATTATTCAGTTCAGTTCAGTTCAGTCGCTCAAGAGAAATGCAAATCAAACCTATAGTGAGGTATTATCTTATGCAGGTCAGAATGGCCATCATCAACAAATCTACAAACAATATATTCTGGAGAGGGTGTGGAGACAAGGGAACCTTCTTGCACTGTTGGTGGGAATGTAAATTGATACAGTTGCTATGGAGAACAGTATGCAGATTCCTTAAAAATCTAGGACTAAAACTAGCACATGACCCAACAATCCCACTACTGGGCATATACCCTGAGGAAACCATAACTGAAAAAGACAGATGTACCCCAGTGTTCATCGTAGCACTATTTATAATAGCCAAGCAACCTAAATGTGCATCAACAGATGAGTGAATAAAAAAGTTGTGGTACATATATACAATGGAATATTACTTAGCCATAAAAAGGAATGCATTTATGTCAGTTCTAATAAGGTGGATGAACCTAGAGCCTATTATAAAGAGTGAAGTAAGTCAGAAAGAGAAAAATAAATATTGTGTATTAACACATACATATGGAATCTAGAAAGATGGTACTGATTAACCTATTTGCAGGACAGTAATGGAGATGGCATACATAGAGAACAGACTTGTAGACACTGTGGAGGAAGGAGCTGCTGCTGCTGCTAAGTCACTGCAGTCGTGTCCAACTCTGTGTGACCCCATAGACGGCAGCCCACCAGGCTCCGTGGAGGAAGGAGAGGGAGGGGCAAATTGAAAGAGTAACATTGAAACATATATCTTACCATATATAAAATAGGTAGCCAGCGGGAATTTGCTATATGATGCAGGGAGCTCAAACCCAGTGCTCTGTAACAACCTAGAGGGCTGGGATGGGGTGGGAGGTGGGAGGAAGGTTTAAGAGGGAGGGGACATATGTATTCCTATGACTGATTTATACTGATGATTATCAGAAACTAATACAGTATTGTAAAGCAATTATCTTCCATTAAAAATAAAAAATAATTTAGTAGAATTCACATGTAAAAAAACACTTAACTACAAAGGTACAGTAATCAATACCATGTGATACTGACATAAGAATAGACATATAGATCCTTAGGCTAGAATTGAGTCCAATTTCAAAATGAGTAAAGGGTCAGAATAGACATTTCTCTAAAGAAAATATGAAATATCAATAAGCACATGAAAAGATGCTCAGCATTTTTAGCCATCCGGGAAATGTAAATCAAACTCTCAATTAAATGCCACTTCCTACCCACTGGGACAGTTATAATAAAAAAGAGAATAATGAACATTGGTGAGGATGTGGAGAAACTGAAACCCTCACACACTACTGGTGGAAATGTAAAATGGCACAGCCATTGTTAGAAAGAATTTGGCAATTTCTTAAGAAGTTGCTGCTAAGTCGCTTCAGTCGTGTCCGACTCTTTGTGACCCCATGGACTACAGCCCAGCAGGCTCCTGTCCATGGAATTCTGATCCAACAATTACATTCTTAGATATATATAAGAGAAATAAAAACTATGTCCAGATAAAAACTGGTACAAAATATTCATAGAAGCATTATTTACAACAGGCAAAAATTAGAAACAACACAAAATTCACCAGTTGATGAATGGATTAAAATGTAGTTTATAATTGAATATTATTCAGCAATAGAAAGAATAAGATATTATTATGCTATAGCATGGCAACCCACTCCAGCACTCTTGCCTGGAAAATCCCATGGACGGAGGGGCCTGGCAGGCTTCAGTCCATGGGGTTTCGATGAGTCGGACATGACTGAGCAAATTCACTTTCACTTTTCACTTTCATGCATTGGAGAAGGAAATGGCAACCCACTCCAGTGTTCTTGCCTGGAGAATCCCAGGGATGGGGGAGCCTGGTGGGCTGCCGTCTATGGGGTCGCACAGAGTCGGACACGACTGAAGCGACTTAGCAGCAGCAGCAGCATGGGTGAACCTTGAAAACATTGTGCAAAGTTTATGTGAAAGAAGCCAGTCACAAGGGTCACAAATGTATGATTTCATTGATATTTAATGTCCAGACTTGGCAAATCTATATAGACAGAAAGTAGATAAGTAGTTACCCAGGCCAGGGGCAGGGTGTGGTAGGGAGAAAATGGGGCGTGACTGTTCATGGTAATGGGGTTTCTTTTTGACATGATAAAAATGAACTAAAATTGATTGTGATGATGGCTACATAATTTTGCCACTATACTAATATACACTTTAAATGGGTGAATTGTATGGCACGTGAATTATATCTCAATAAAACTTTAATATTAAAAAAAAAGTAAATCAAAAAGAATGTGTAGGGCTTCCCTGGTGGCTCAGTGGTAAAGAGTCTGCCTGCCAATAGAGGAGACACAAGTTTCACCCCTGACTCAGAAGGACACCACGTGCTGCAAACAAGTAAGCCAGTGCTCCACAACTCCTGAGCCTGTCCCCTGGAGCTGGGGAGCCACAGCTACTGATGCCATGTGCCACAGCTACTGAAGCCTGTACACCCTAGAGCCTGTGCTCCGTAATAAGTGTAGTCACCACAGTGAAAAGCCCATGCACCACCCCTAGAGAGCATACCCTGCTCTTTGCAACTAGAGAAAATGCCCACACAGCAATGAAGACCCAGCATAGCCAAAAATAAATAAAATTATATATAAAAAGAGAAAGTGTATATGTGTATAACTGAGTCACTTTGCTGTAGAGCAGAGATTGGCACAACATTGTATATCATCTATACTACAGTGAAAAACAAAAATTTTTAAATAAATAAATAAATGTAAATCGGAGATAATATCAGGAAACATCAATGCTCCTATCATTTTCTGAACTTTAAGATCAGAAGAGTTAACAACAATTCATTATTTTCAACTTACCTATTTTGCTTTCATAAGTGATCTCTTTGGAATGACACTAGATGAAAATCTGTTCTGTTTACTGGCTTTAAGAAAAGGAGCATCCATCAGGTACCTGAGTAAACCACTCTAGTTCTGACAACAACTCCATGAACCAACAGTATTCCTTAAGACCAACCTCATCTTAGATTTTGGGCTAAGATTAACTCTCCTGAGGGAGAAAGATTAATACAGTAATTACAATGTTTCCTTTTTCTTTTTTTTTTTGGTGTTTCTCTTTCTAATCTAGAACCATGACTGTGGTCATATCATGCCTCTGCTCTATTGGTCTCATTTTGGGCTTGATTCTTTATTGCAAACACTGAGTAAAAGTCCCTCATCTTAGGACAAAAGTGATGCTGTACAGATAAGTGACTTGCTCCCTGCTTTCATTTCTCTCTGATATTATTCCTTTTTTCCTTATAATATTTATTTATTTGGCTGTAACAGGTCTTTGTTGCAGCACGTGGGATATTTAGTTGTGGAATGCAAATTCTTAGTTGCAGTGCGTGGGATCTAGTTCCCCGACCAGGAATTGAATCCAGGCCTCTTGCATTGGGAGTGCAGAGTCTTAGCCACTGGACCACCAGAGAAGACCGCTTGTCATTACAAAATGAGACTATCTGCTCATGTCAATTTCAAGGAATACTATGATAAATGAATCACATATAAAAAGAAAATGATTACCAAGTAGCAACAGCATCATTTTAAAAAATGATATGATACTGATTACTATTTTACAGCTTTGCCAAAACCAAAAGATCTTGTCTTCTTTCCATGAGTGCTTTTAAGTGCCTTAATTTAAGGTTATTAACTTTTTTACTATATCACAGCCTTCTGAAAATCTGAAACTAGTATAGTCAAAGCTACTGTTTTTCCATTAGTCATGTACAGATGTGAGAGTTGGACCATAAAGAAGGCTAAGTGCCAAAGAATTCATGCTTTTGAACTGTGGTGCTGGAAAAGACTCTTAAGAGTCACTAAGACAGCAAAGAGATCAACCCAGTCAATCCTAAAGGAAATTAACCCTAAATATTCATTGGTAGGACTGATGATGAAGCTGATGCTCTACCTAATTACTTTGGCCACCTAACGCAAAGAGCCAACTCATTGGAAAAGCCCCTGATGCTGGGAAAGATTGAGGGCAAGAGGAGAAGAGGGTGACAGAGGATGAGACGGTTGGATGACGTTGCTGATTCAATGGACATGAGTTTGAGCAGACTCCAGAGGATAACGAAGAACAGAGAAGTTTGGTGTGCTGCAGTCCTTGGGGTTGCAAAGAGTCAGACATGACTTAGCAACTGAACAACAACAACAGTGACTGGAGAGTGTGAGGAAAAGGTTTGAAAAAGTAACTTTTCTTATGAGAGTTCTCTAAGAAGACACAAAGGAGGAAGAGAAGACTGACAGGTAAAAGCTAAAATGAAGCTTTTAATTTGGCGTTCTATCAGTTTTCCTTCTACCCAGCATATTTAGATGGGAGTCTGTCCTCAGTTTATACTTTATATTCATTGTCTTTGAAGCTGTCCTAGAGAATTCTGGCTGAGGTATTTCCCATCTAGAAAACTTTAATAATGAATCATGGAATAACTATGCTGCTGCTGCTAAGTCGCTTCAGTCATGTCCGACTCTGTGTGACCCCATAGACGGCAGCCCACCAGGCTCCCCCGTCCCTGGAATTCTCCAGGCAAGAACACTGAAGTGGGTTGCCATTTCCTTCTCCAATGCATGAAAGTGAAAAGTGAAAGTGAAGTCGCTCAGTCGTGTCCTACTCCTAGCAACCCCATGGACTGCAGCCCACCAGGCCCCTCCGTCCACGGGATTTTCCAGGCAAGAGTACTGGAGTGGGTTGCCATTGCCTTCTCCGAGAATAACTATAATTTATTTTAATGCAATAAGAGCTTGCCACGCTAAGATAGCTTTTTCTCCAGATTATGTTGTGCTTAATTTATGCTTTTTTCAGATTTTTACCCTAATGAAATCCTTGTTTCCTTAAAACTGTGAAGTTTTTGTCTTTAAGTGAAATTCCATTTCAGCACAATGCTTATTGAAAGCTTTGTCACTGTGAGGGTAAAGAAGATGACTTGGCTACAACACTCCAGGATCTTAGAGTATAAGGAGGGGATAAAGGGATAAACAATGTAGACACAAGCCAGAGCATGACAAGTCTCAGCCATCAGTATTGATATTTAGTTGATGATTTTCCCCAACCTTTCCTTCCCTGTTTAATTCCCAGTGGCAAGTAATAATTTGAATAAAATGCAAATATTGCATTGGCCAAGAGTTTGTTTGGGTTTTTCTTTTTTCTTTCTTTTTTTGATGTGGACCAGTTTTATTGATTGTGGACAGGCTTTATTGAATTTCTTACAATATTGCTTCTGTTTTGGGTGCATGCTTAGTCATATCTGACTGTTTGTGACCCTATGGACTGGGGACCAGCAGGCTCCTCTGTCTATGGGATTCTCCAGGCAAGAATACTGGAGTGGGTTGCCATGCTGTCCTCCAGGGGATCTTCCGACTCAGGAATCGAA
>NW_011494734.1:2418943-2440897 GCF_000754665.1 Bison bison bison
ACAGGATTCTTTACCACTGAGCCACTGGAGAAGCCCTTACTTCTGTTCTATGCTTTGTTTTCTTAGCTCTGAGGATCTTAGCTCCCTCACCAGAGATCAAACTCACAACCCTGCACTGGAAGGCAAAGTCTTAACCACTGGACTGCCAGGACAGTCCCACATTATGGAAAAACCCAAATGAACTTTTTGGCTAACAACTATCCCAAAATGAGGCCTTCTACACACTATTATATATTGGTTTTTCCGGTTTACAGTCCTGCTCAATAACAATACTCAAGGCCTCTAATACTCTAGCACTTTGATCTCTCTTCAGTAGATTTACTCCCTCTAAAAGAACAAATCATGATAAGCCAGAAAGGCAGAGGAAGTCTCAAAAGTAAGCCAGAGACTCCAGTAGAAAACTGTTTAATTCTCTATGATCTTAGAAGATTCAGCTGTTTTTAGATTGCCTCAACAGTTGGATCCTTCTTTAGATAGCTCTCACAAAAACACAGGTAATACTAACATCTTAAAATCCAGCAATATGATGCATAAATATTAGAAACTTTAACAAATGCAAAACCCCAACTCCCTTTATACACCAAAGAATTAATGCAGTGTTCTCACAAAGCAGACAATCAGGTCTCTTTCTGGCAGAGATACAGAAAAACATGCATGCCATCTATTTGAAGCATGTGTCATACCCATTGTATTTTCTTATTTTCCTCTAATGCTTCAACTACTAATGCTGCCACCTAATATGCTACCCACTATTAAACTTGAGAGTTTAGTCTTGGATAGGCCAACCAGATAAAACTCACTGATAAGTTTGACTGCCCAGCAGATCTAGGGAACCTGTTCAATATTTCTTAGTTGCACTGCTATGGCAAAAATCCCTGATCCCATACAAATTCACCTATGTCTCCTAAGGCAGGTTGTTTCTGCCCTCAAGAAATTTTATTGAAGTTCATTTGCTCATATTCAAAATCCCTACATGGATCTGGGTTTCTTTTCTAGGAGGAGAAAATAAAAAACAAACAAAACAAGCAAACAAAAAGAGTAAGCACTATCCACATGAGGGAATTCAGAGGATGTACCAAATATATGAGCCATGATGCCTGTCCCACCACAGTCCAAGCTACGGAGCTCTGCTCTGCTCCAAGAGACTGTGACTTCACCTGGAGACAGTTGAACACGAGCCAGTCAGTCCATAGCTTGGCTAATGACTTGTGAGGTATCCTAGCATGGGAAGTTGATGAATCCTTGTCTTGAAAGTTTTTAACTAAGAAATATCAAGAAGATAAGGGCATAATGATCTCACACTCTCAGTTTCTCATGCTCATAATGGAAATGGTAATATAAGTATTCACAACATCAGATCAGATCAGATTAGTCGCTCAGTCGTGTCCGACTCTTTGCAACCCCATGAATTGCAGCACTCCAGGCCTCCCTGTCCATCACCAACTCCCGGAGTTCACTCAGACTCATGTCCATCGAGTCAGTGATGCCATCCAGCCATCTCATCCTCTGTCGTCCCCTTCTCCTCCTGCCCCCAATCCCTCCCAGCATCAGAGTCTTTTCCAATGAGTCAACACTTCACATGAGGTGGCCAAAGTACTGGAGTTTCAGCTTTAGCATCATTCTTTCCAAAGAAATCCCAGGGCTGATCTCCTTCAGAATGGACTGGTTGGATCTCCTTTAGCAGGGATTAATCAATAATAGTAAAGCATTTGGAATAAGATCTGGTACATAATAAACATACAATAAATGCATTGTCATCATCATTATCATGAGTGATTGTCATTTATTCAAAAAATCTTGCATGAGAATGCATATGTATATATGTGTAATGAGGTGAAAATGAAAGGAATGAGAGATGATTAGCCCTACCAGATATGAAAATAAAAGAAAAATAAAGCTACTTTAAATAAAATGATATATAATTCATTAGAAAGAGGCAGATATAAATTGTTCTTGAAATTGACCCAAATATATATGGAAATTTAGTATATGATAAAGGTGGCATTTCAAATTAGTGAAGAAAAAGTACATTAATAAATTATTTTTAGAACAACTTGGCAGTTATTTGGAAAATAAATCTCTAACTCACCTCTAGTATAAAAAAATTCTAGATGGGTCAAAGATTTAAATATAAAAAAATGAAAGTAATAGAAGGAAATATGAATGAATATTTTATAATATTAGAGGATGCTTTTCTAGGATGAAAAAAATTCTGAAGGCTTTCAAAAAAAACTGTAATTAAAGCAAGCGTTGGAAGAAAAGTTAGAAGCAAACATTTGGGGGCAGAAATAATGCAGTGAAAGACAAATAGCAAATAGAAATATCTGCAACACAAATGAAAGTCTGAGGACTAATTCCTATAAAATACAGAGAACTCTGACTTCCCAGATGGGACAGTGGATAGGAATCCACCTGCCAACACAGGGGACACGGGGCCAATCCCTGATCCGGGAAGATTGCACAGGCCTTGTAGCAGCTAAGCCCATGCGTCCCAGCTACTGAAGTCTGTGTGCTCTAGGGCCCAGGAGCCGCAACTACTGAGCCTGTGTGTTGACACCACTGAAGCTAGTGCACCCTAGAGCCCGCAGGCCACAACTACTAGAGCCCGTGTGCTGCCGCTCCTGAGGCCCATGCGCCTAGAGCCTGTGCTCTGCAACAGAAGCAACCACAGTGAAAAGCCTGTGCACCACAATGTAGAGTAACCCCCGCTCCTTGTAACTAGAGAAAGCCCGAGCGCAGCAATGAAGACTCAGCACAACCAAAAGTAAAGTAAATAAATAAAATCAATCATCTCTTTAAAAAATACCAAGAACTCTTAAAATTCAATAAGAATGATTTTTCTCTTTCTTTCAAAAGAAAAGGCACAAAGGGTGCACAACTAACAAATATAGGGAAAATATTTAATCTCTTTATAATTCAATACATGTAAATTTTAAACAAAATTCAGTATCATTGCAAAATTATCAGATTAGCTAAGACTTCATTGATAACCATCTGTGTTGTTGAGAATGTGGGAGAAACTATTTGATTCACTGCTAGTGGGACAATTGGATCATATATTTTCAATTTTCCTTTTCCTAGCAATTCCCTTTCTACATGCTTGAACAAAAATACAAAAGTACATATAAAGATGTTCACTGCAACATTGTTCTTAAGAACAAAATACTGAAAACAGTCTCAGTTCAGTTCAGTTGCTCAGTCGTGTCTGACTCTTTGTGACACCATGAATTGCAGCACGCCAAGCTTCCCTGTCCATCACCAGCTCCCGGAGTTCACCCAAACTCATGTGCATCAAGTCGGTGATGCAAGTCTAAATGCCTGTTAATAAATGCTAGGTCATTCAGTAGTGTCCAACTCTTTTCAACCCTATGGACTGTGGCCCAGCAGGCTCCTCTGTCCTTGAGATTCTCCAGGCAAGAATACCTTGAGTGGGTTGCCATGCTCTCCTCCAGGGGATCTACCTGACCCAAGGATCAAACCTTCATGTCTTATGTCTGTTACATTTGTAGGTGGATTCTTTACCACTAGTGCCACCTGGGAAGCCTGTTAATAAGGCACTAGTTTTAAAAATTCCATATTCTAGAATACTGTATGCTGCTGCTGCTAAGTCACTTCAGTTGTGTCTGACTCTGTGTGACCCCATAGATGGCAGCCCACCAGGCTCCCCCATCCCTGGGATTCTCCATGCAAGAACATTGGAGTGGGTTGCCATCATGGGTAGATGTATATATTGGATGTACTGATACGATGGCGCTAGTGGTAAAGAATCCACCTGCCAATGCAGCAGATACAAGGGAGGCAGGTTCGATCCCTGGGTTGGGAAGATCCACTGGAGTAAGAAATGGCAGCCTACTCCAGTATTCTTGCCTGGAAATTTCTGTGGGCAGAGGAGTCTGGTGGGCTACAGTTCATGGGGCCACAAAGAGTAAGACATGACTAAACAACTGAACATACACTGACATGGCAAATGCCCAAGATGTATTTTCACTGGAAAAAACAAAATGACAGAAGAGAGTTTTTAATAACTCATATAACTATTTCAATGTCAATATAAATAAGCATGATCAGATCAGATCAGTTGCGTCCGACTCTTTGTGACCCCATGAATCGCAGCACTCCAGGCCTCCCTGTCCATCACCAACTCCCAGAGTTCACTCAGACTCATGTCCATCGAGTCAGTGATACCATCCAGCCATCTCATCCTCTGTCGTCCCCTTCTCCTCCTGCCCCCAATCCCTCCCAGCGTCAGAGTCTTTTCCAATGAGTCAACTCTTCACATGAGGTGGCCAAAGTATTGGAGTTTCAGCTTTAGCATCATTCCTTCCATAGAAATCCGAGGGCTGATCTCCTTCAGAATGGACTGGTTGGATCTCCTTGCAGTCCAAGGGACCCTCCAGAGTCTTCTCCAACACCACAGTTCAAAAGCATCAATTCTTCAGCACTCAGCCTTCTTCACAGTTCAACTCTCACATCCATACATGACCACAGGAAAAACCATAGCCTTGACTAGACGGACCTTTGTTGGCAAAGTAATGTCTCTGCTTTTGAATATGCTATCTAGGTTGGTCATAACTTTCCTTCCAATGTACATAAAATATATTCATACTAAAATATATACATGAGGCATATTGTGTGTGTATCTGTAAGTAGTAGTATTGGTGGTAGTGGTGTACCTGTGGTGATCGTGTTTGTATATACTTTGAAAGTGTCTATGTGGTATCCCCAGCCCCTAACCTTTGGGGAATGGGATAGGAAACAAGGCAGTCAGGAGGGAAATAAAAAACCTTTACTTTTTAATCTTATACATTTTTGTGCTGTCAGAATATTTTTATAATGCTGCTGCTGCTGCTAAGTCACTTCAGTCGTGTCCAACTCTGTGCGACCCCATAGACGGCAGCCCACCAGGCTCCCCTGTCCCTGGGATTCTCCAGGCAAGAACACTGGAGTGGGTTGCCATTTCCTTCTCCAATGCATGAAAGTGAAAAGTGAAAGTGAAGTCGCTCAGTCGTGTCTGACTCTTTGTGACCCCATGGACTGCAGCCCACCAGGCTCCTCCATCCATGGGATTTTCCAGGCAAGAGTACTGGTGTGGGTTGCAATTGCCTTCTCCTTTTTATAATGAATGTGTATTATTTTTATAATTTTGAAAACTGAAAGAAATTGTTAATCCTGTAATGGCTCCTTGTGGCAAAAAAATAAATCTGAAACTCCTTAGGGTCACACAAAATTGGACACAACTGAAGCAACTTAGCACGCACACCATGGGACATTGCCTTTCATGGACCTAGTGCCCGTAGGCAGGTCTACATTCACCGCTGCTCCCGCAAGACGGCCCCAGATCCCAGGGTCTGGTAACATCTCTCTTCATCTCTCCAGCCCAGCTGGAGGCAGCAGCTTTAGCTGTTGCTAACTTGGAGCTGCCTTGCCACGTCTGTTGGAATTATTAGCTCTTCCATTGGCCATGTAACCACTTCTCTGCATTCAGTTTTCTCCTTTTGAGATAACTGAAGTGCTATGTGTTTTCTGGACTGAGAATGATGTCCTATTCCTTCTTCCTATGGTAATAAAAACTATCACAGTCTGTTCTACCTTATTATAAATAAGCCCAGCAAGTACTCCAGTACCTCTGGGCTTTTGTTCAAGTTACTCCCTCAGACTGGAATGTAATTCTTTCCTTCGTCTTTCAGTCAAAAACTTACTCATTCCCTAAAGCTCAGCTCAAAGCCTATCTTCTCCAGGAATCCTCATCTATGTCTTACACATATTCACCGGCAGCCTGCATTCCAACCACACATAGAAGCAAATGGATCATCCCAATGCACTTTGTGTACAGTGTTGAAAAAGACACTCCAGTGGCAGGGGACATTGTAGGCTGATCACCTAATACCTTACTGACTACTGAGTTATCAATTTTTTTTTCTATTTTGAAAAGCTGAGAAGTAGTCACCTCATCATAGAGCCTTCTGAAACCACCCTATAAATAATGCATCCTTTTCTGGGGAAATGTAATTGCCAGTAAATTCCAAAGTCCTTTGTTTTATTTTTTAATGAGCTCACTTTCACATTTAGGTGCTTTTTAATACCACTTTTCTCTTCGGTTTGGTAATAAACGGCTCCACATTCTTGCTCCAGTTCAGTGCAAGTTCTTTTTAAAGACAGTGCCAGCCGAAGTGTAGTCATGTGTGTCCTATCCCAGCGTGTAGATGCATTTGTGGAAACCAACCCCCAGGGTCAGAAGTAACAAACTCAGGGATTTGGTCATTAGCTCAAGAACACTCCGCTCTGTTTCTCAGGAGAGTAACCTCTTATCTGTTGTGAGAACTGGGGTTTTCCCCAAGTAATTTTTGACTCCCCATCACCCGGTGATATAGGAGTAGGTCTGAATGACAGAGAAGACAATGAGTAAGATAATGAACCTTTTGTATATTGCACAAAGATGTTTCTGATCTGACAATTTTGATGACTATGTTAGGTCTTTTGTAATCCTTTAACAAGGAAGAAGCTGTTAAAGCTGTTGAAGCTGAAACTCGGATACTTTGGCCACCAGATGCAAAGAGGTGACTCATTTGAAAAGACCCTGATACTGGGAAAGATTGAATGAGGGAGGAGAAGGGGACGACAGAGGATGAAATGGTTGGATGGCATCACCGACTCAATGGACATGAGTTTGAGCAAGCTCTGGGAGGTGGTGACGGACAGGGAGGCCTGGTGTGCTGCTGTCCATGGGGTCACAAAGAGTCGGACACGACTGAATGACTGAACTGAACTGAACAAGGAAGAAAGTTCTTTTCTGATTTGCCAACTTATACCAAATAGGCCCTATATTTACCCTGACAATTCTTCCTTCTTGTTACAAAACCATAATATGTATCTTTTTAGGAAAAAGTTACATTATATAATATATATAATTTTTGAATGCTCTTCAGAAAATAGTTTCATAGATGCACACTTGTATCTGACCTCAGTTTATAGAGTGTAGCAAAGGCAAACAGTTGACAAATGTTTAATGTTTAAAATATTTACAGTATTAAAATTTCAGATTAACACTTAATACCTCTTAGTGGATATTCCTATTAGGACAGTTGCTTCTTAGGAGAGTTCCTCCCTAGGGAAAATTACTCTCTAGGGAGGAAACAAAAGTCCCAGAGTTCCCTGCATCCCAGCTGATGCTACTTTTGCCCCCCAAGGAAGCACAAAGAACAGCATAGGGCACTGTGCATGGTGAACAACCAGGCCTGTGGCACCCGCATTAACCCAACTTTCTTCCAAGTTCCAGCAACCCCACTGTCATCCTTGGCCATTATCAACATTGCAAACCCCTCTAGTCATCTATCCCTTTCCCCATTCTACTCCTCAAATCCAACTTTCTACTATTCACCTACTGTCAGCTGTCATTCCTCATGTGACGGTAAACAAATCTTTTTTTTTAATTAATCTAATTAAAGAAGTTCCCCACCCTCTGTGTCCTCTGCTTTCCTTGTGTAGAAGGAAACTCCACTCTCAGAGTCTCGTCCTTTTCTGCAGTCATCTGCTATGGGAGCTGTGCTGCACTTTCAAGCTCTACTTGAGTCCAGACTCCTGCTATTTCCACTCCCATGTCATTAATATCACCATTAGTCCCTCACTGTTATTCTCATCTCTGACCTCACCACACATTCACCTTAAACTCAGTGACTTATGTTACGACTTCTTTCCAGAGCACATTGCAAAAGACCATTCATAGACCACCTTAGTCTCCTAATACCTTGGGCTTTCAAGACAGCACCTTGAGTTTAATTGCTCCCTAGAATTTCTGTTGTTATATCCAGTCTATGCTACTTTACTATGGTAGCCCAAGCAAATTGAGACAACATCCAGTATCAACCTATATACTATTCTATATGAACTTTTATACTGTCCTCTGAAACAATGAGTTTTCTTATGCAAAATTTAGATGCACAGTTTTAAGACCAAAGCATGAAGTCATCCTCTGTAATCCTCTGTCTCCTCCTCTGTAAAACAGATATGACATTTTCTGCTCTGCCAGTCTCACATCATTGTTGTGACAATCAAACACACACGGACACACTCTGCAAACCTGTAAGTGCTAGGAAATGCAAGCATCACGTGATCAGGCTCCTGGCCACCTTTTGAGCCCAGAAGGCAGCTGCACATTATGAATGTCAGTTCCTTGCTTCCTTTTTCACCCAGAACAAGCAGTTACTATAATTCTTAGTTGAAATAATTACATGGGGAAGCGTCCAGAAGCAGCAGGAAAATTTCAGACAGCCCATTCCAGGGAGTCAGCCCAGGAGGAAACCTTGGAAAACCTTAGCTAGAGAAAGGAAGAGTAAAACAAATGTGCAATTTAAAGAAGGAATAGAGCCAAAAAGCGGAGAGAACTCTGGCTTTTGTTTCCAAGGAAACAGCCTATGTCCCGCAAGCAAAGGCCCTTCCAAGGGGAAGAGAGAGAGAATCTTCTCTGGCTGTGAGGTTTGGTGAGGGTGTAATAGGGAAGAACAAACCTGATTCCATGTTGGATCTGTTTCTTTAACTTTTGTATTCCATTGCATTTGCTACGTCACTCACCACAGATGTTGCCTATAACTGAAGTATACATAATGACGCATCTCTGGGGAACTCTGCCTCCCATGCCTGAATGTTAAGCTAAAATACCTTTGTTTAACACAGGGGAGACATCCTGACTAGGCCCACCTGTGAATGGCTACAGGAAAGAAGAAATTAGCACGTCTAACCAGAATCAAAAAAATATTTACAAAAACTTACTGCCTTTTTTTCTTTACCTCCTCACCTCCCCCTCTTCATTCTATAAAAGAAACTAGCATCCAAACTCAGGCAAGGTGGTTCTTCGGGACACTAGACCCTCATTTTCTCAGGCTGCTGACTTTCTGAATAAAGACTCTATCCCTTGCTCCAGTGACTTGTCTTTCAATTTATTGGCTTGTGGTGCAGAGATCAGTACAGCTCAGATTGGTAACAAGGGGAGGAGAATGTATATTTAAGGCCTAAGAGAAGACAAATCATTTGCCCTGAGCATGGATAAAATTGAAAGCAACAAGGAGAGGAAGAAGGTGAACTGCCTGAACCTGGACTAAAGTAAATTCCATCAAAATGGTTAAATACACAGAATGTCTAGAGCAAAAGCAGGAACTCAAGTTCACACATCAGCCAAACCACAGTCTCTCACCGGAGAAGCCAAGACATAAAAGTGCTTGGTGGAGCACTTGCTCAGTGGGATGGGATGAAGGGATGCTGCACTGAAGGGCCTGGCAGCATCACAGGCCCAAATACTGGAGATGCAAAACCAAAAAGTGCACCAGACAACTACAGGTCAGCACACGCACGCGCCACCCCAGCTCTCCAGACAACTACAGGTCAGCACACGCACGCACCACCCCAGCTCTCCAGACAACTGCAGGTCAGCACACGCACGCGCCACCCCAGCTCTCCGCTCCTCAGACTTGGAGATAAGTCACTGTGTTTCAGGACCCCAGTTTTCCTCTATAAGCTTGCCTTCTAGGGTTGTTGTGAGAATCAAACGTGTTCTAAGAGAAACCATTTCAGAAATGGAAAGGAATCACTCACGAGTGGGTACAGGTATTTCCACAGCCTCATCCTGGGGACTCGAGCACACTCAAGCTTAGATCCGAGCTCTCTGGGGGCCTCCAGGATGTTCATTCTAACCAGAACCACTTGCTTTCTGGTGAGCCTAAGCCATGGCACAGAGGTGGCTGTGGTGCCTGTCACCTGAGGCTCTTTTTTTTCTCCCTCCTCTCATTCCTCAGACTCCTGCTCAGTGCAACAAACTATAAACCCTCCAGACCCCCACACTCCCCACCCACTTCCTCCAGCTCAGATTCCTCATCTCCTGTTTCCCCATCAGGGGAACCAGAATTCACTAGAACCTGGCCTGCTACAGGGTCTGCTGTACCCTCCATTCTCCTCTACCTTTGATGCAACAAAAATGATACCCCTTTCTCTTGCCAGAAGGGGACATGGGTTTGTCTTGGCCAGAAGGGGTCAGAGAGAGCAGTGAGGATTTCCTGTGATGGCTACACCAGCACCGCAGGCCCAGCACCCCAAGCCCTCTCGGAGCTCTCTTAGGGGCACTGAGGCAGCTGGGGTGTTATGGGGGGCGCCACAAGGAGGCTGCAGGACTGGCTTCGTGTCCTCTCCGTGCACTCAGGCTACAGCCTCTTGGCACCACCCTAGGAGGGTTCTCCCCAGCCCCTGGCCTCCGTGGACTCCAGAGCACTGGCTCATCCCCCTGCAGGCTTCACTTTTTGAACCCAAATTGGAGCCAAGGACTCTGACAAATTCAGTCACACAGGGCTCATTGTTTTCTTTCCTTTTTGCTCTTTGCTAGAAAACAAAAAACTAACTCAAACCAGGGTTCCATAACAACTAGAGGGATGGCAAAGGGTGGGACGTGAGAAAGAAGTTCAAGAGGGAGGGAACATAGGTATACCGATGGCTAATTCATGTGGATATATGGCAGAAACCAAAGCAATATTGTAAAGCAATTATCCTTCAACTAAAAATAAACAACAACAAAAAAAAACTGTGCCCACCATCCAGTTTGGCAGTACTGTGTTTACCAAGGTTTACTCACCCAACAGGTTTGCTCTCAACTCCTTGGTATTGATCCCCCAACTCCAGGGCAGAGATGAGTTTCTGTCCTGTGACGAGATGTTTAAGCCCTTTGGAGGGAAAAAGGGCATGGAGGCTGCTCCACGATAATAGAATGTTTTATTGTACTTCACAATGTCCTTTGCTCACCACATTATTTTGCTGGAGCCCCACAACCACCATATAAGGGAGGTTGTTCAGACTAGAAATGGACCTTACAAAGGTCAAACAGCCTGCCCAACAGACACCCAAGCTGACTAGAGATGGTCCTGGAGCCTAAGTTGTCTTCTGATTACTTCCCCTCCAGAAGTTCTGGAGCTGAGGAAGGGTCTGGGGAAGAGACTTTTGTGTTCCAGGAGAGAGGATGGCTGGAGCCACAGAGCCAGGGGAGCAATCACTGGGGCCAAAGGAGTGAGAATGAAGTCCCAGCACCACCTCTGAAGATGGCCCCGTGGGTCAGAAATCCTCTCTGCTCCTGGAGCTGGCTTTCCCCAAATGTACAGAAGACTGCAACCTGTAGGAGGTTTCCTCGAGGGGGCACGAGGAGTAACGCCAAAGCCATGCCCCTCCACATGGTGCCCAGTGGAACCACCTGGAGACCTCATTGGACACACTGACCACCTGGGCCCAGGTGATTTAAATCTCTGCAGATGTCTGCTGCACAGGGATGATTTAGAACCACTGCCCTAGGTGATGCGAATGAGTGAGGCAGACCTGGGATGATAAGTGTGGGTCATAAAATAGGGGTACTCCGAAACTGAACCAATGTGCTCTCACTTCTCTTCTCTACTCTTTCCCTTTTAACCAGAATTTCTGAATCCTTCAGTTCTGGTATGTTTAGGCTCTCACTTTCTGCCAAATCCCACTGCCCAGCCCGAAGTCTCAGTGCCCAAGAAGTGTCCCCCATCTATTCTAGAAGCCCCCCCAATTCCATAGCATCACTCCCCGATGGAGAGGAGAGGCAAGAAGAGTGACTGGCCAACCAAAGACCCACAGCATAAGACGAGGAACTGTCTGCCCAGAGATACCAGCTACCACTCAGCACTTTGAGCAGAGACTGAGGGGCCTCACAGAGTCACTTACACTCATTAGCTTTCCTTCCAGGCACTTATTTAACAAACCCTGAGCCAAGCTTCTCCCAAACACCTACTGCTTACTGCCTCCCTGGAGCTAAAGCAAGAGCAAAGTAACACCCTATATATATAATCTCCAGCACCACAGTCAGAATCAACCCTAGAACCTAGGAAGCAGTTTTGTCATAACTCCCACCACGTCAGAGAGCCACATGCCCAGACCAGGTCACAGGAGCAGAGAGACAAAATGTGGTCTTTTTTTTTTTTTTAAACCTTTTGGGTTTGGTGGCGTGTGGGATTTTAGTTACCAGACCAGGGATCCAACCCACATCTCCTGCACAAAGTCTTAACCACTGGACTGCCAGGAAAGTCCCTAGGTGTGGTCTCCTTTAATGTGGCAACAGAGCAGTCTCTGCAGCATAGGCAATACAAAGAGAGAGGGTAGATGGTCCTATAACCTGTTTAAATTATCCTCACAACAACCTGTGAGACTATGATCTCTGTTTTACATCTGAACAGCAGGCCAAGGAAGACATATACCCAGAACCTGAGAGTCAATAAAGGCAAAAGTGTTTGTATACAGACCTCAAGTTCAGGGGCATTGACTGCTCATCAACAGCAAATCTCTAAGGCGAGCCTGAGAATAAGTTCAACAAGGTCTCAGTTAACAAGTAACAAAGGCAAAATGTAAGCCACAGGTTGTCTGAATCTGAGTAACCTGCTTTTCTTCTACCCAAGGTCAAGTTCAGTCAGTTTCCTAACTCATCAGCAATGCTGCTTAACTCAGGCTGCCTGCTGCCCTCCTGACATGTCACACAGGCCCTCTGCCCTGAGGAATCAGGGCCCGGGTTAGGACAAGGAGAGGATGGGTACAGGGGGCATTAGCAGCTCTGTTGGGGAGATTAGGGGAGCCTGGAGGTGTCACCATGGAGGGTGCAGGAGAACTCAGAGCCACAGGGGAAACAAGGTCTTGGCCTGATCCCGATACCTGGCCCAGCATCCCACTGTCACTTCCTGAGTCTCAGCCCATAAACGCTGTGACACCAACGACAGCTGCCGCTCAGCCCCAGCACTATGTGCCCCCAGGGGTGCAGCCCCACCCTCATCCCAGACACCATCAGTCCCCACATCCCCATTTAGCTCAGACACCAGAGGTCCAGGGACCCTCACACTCAGCGTCACCCAGAGTCTCAGGCTTCCACCTCTGGGCCTTCATGCTGGCTGTTCAGTCTGCGTGGGCCCCTCTTCCCTGGCCATCTGTATGTACAGTGAAATCCTTCAACCTTACCTCCGAGGCCTATGCCGACCACTCTGTTTTAGATCACACACGCACGCACATGCCTCTGCCTGCGTGCTCCTCACTCCCCCTTTATCCTGCTCTCCCTAGTTTGTCTCCTTTTCCTTAACACGTAACACCTCCTAACCTAGGACATCATTTCCTTGGGGACTACTTTTGTTCATTATCTTCTTTCTTACCCAGTTGGAATATAAGCTCCACCAAGTGGAAATCTTTCTTTTGTTTGTGGATGCAGCTCAAAGACCCAGAAGAGTTCCTAATAAGTTGTAATGCTCTAGTAACACATGTGGAGTGACAGATGAATGAATTTGCATTTTGTTCACTGTGTCCTTAATCCATTAAACACTTGGGGATCCACCACATAACAAACTTCCCTGAGCCCTCTGGGAACCCTGAACTGGCTCTGAGTTCAGTGTCAGTACCAGAACCTCAGCTTTTTTCAGTCTTTTTTTTACCTTTTCACCTCAAGCCAAGTCTGGCTTTTCACTGCTGCTGCTGCTGCGTCACTTCAGTCATGTTCGACTCTGTGCGACCCCAGAGACGGCAGCCCACCAGGCTCCCCCGTCCCTGGGATTCTCCAGGCAAGAACACTGGAGTGGGTTGCCATTGCCTTCTCCAGGCTTTTTCACTGAGAACTTCTTTAAAAGAGGCAACTTTTTCTCAGCTTAAATTCACCACCCACAGATTCACCTTCTGTATTTAAAGTAGCCCTGACTCTCTTCCACAACCCTCTTCTTTGAGCTCTTCTTTCTTTCCTTTGAAGCCCTTGATATAACATAAAATTATTATTTTTTAACTAAAACATGTTAGTGGAATATTTTAGTCTTCTAATAATTTAAAAATTACCCTATATTCTTTAGCTTTTACAATTAATTTAAAATATATATTCATATTTTGTTGCAATACTTATTTTAATTGGTAATTATATTATTGTTTAGCATTGTAGCATTTTTCTGCAACATAAACATTATCAATGAGATAAAATACTTTATTCTTCCTGCTGATGATCAGTGTAGCAACTGATGTTAACAACCAGTGCAGTGATTCCACTTGTCCATTTAAAAGGTTAAAATTATGGTTACATCTGTATCTTTAATAATTGCCTATGCTAAATACATAATGTATATCTGTTATTGAATATTATAACTTTCCTTTGCTATTGTGATACACACTTTAAGCTTTTTACAATGTTGAGAATTTTTTTAAATCTTTGACACTTGTTTGTGGTAGCTCAAAGTTTTCAAGATGGTAGAGAAAGACAGAATATATATAAAGGAAATGATAATGTTCTATTTTAAAATTGTTCATATTGATTCTGTAGTCCAGAAAGCAACTAGAGCCATAAGCAATTCTAGTAACTGTGTGTTACTGTAACTGTGTGTTACTCTAACAGTTAATGTAACTGCGTGTTTCATGAGACTGTTTGCAACAACATGAAATTATTTGTCTTTTACCTGTTTGTGCTTGTTCTCCCTCTAGATTGTAAGCTCCATGAGAACAGGGACTGCATCTGTTTTCCTCACCACGAGATTGCCCTGAGCATTCTCGACTCCACTCAAGGAATATGAGGCAGTGGAGAAGAGATGAAGAGCTGAAGGGATGGGAGGCATCAAGGAGAGCTGATCTGTCCTTGTTTATTCAAATCTCTCCACCTTATTCAACTGCAAAGGAGGAAATGATTCTATTGAAGCATAGTGTCCCCTCATTCTACATTAGACAGTGAGTAGATCTTGAGAAGAAATAGGCCTTTTGGATATTAAAGTGGCGAGGCACAAGATCTGCTAAAGAGGATCTGGTAATGGAAGTTGGGTGTAGAGGAAAGGGAGGTCCTAGTCCACGGGAAGCAGGAATGACTAGAGCCAAGTCCAAGGCTATTGACATGTTCTCTCCCATTTGCTTGATTAAGGGATTCATGGTGGCTAATTCCAGGCTCCATCCCATAGACACAGATGGTGACCAGAGAGCTAATTCTTCCAGTCTATGTGCTGACAGCTCTGTCTCCTTGATCTTCCAAATAAATTCAAGTATTCCATGAAGTGATATCAAATCACACATTTGATTCTCCACATTTAGAATAGCAAACTTGGTTACATGCCCACCCTCTGCTAGAAGATTAACAGCATCCCCTTGCCTGATACTCACCATAATCACAGGATGTAGCTCTCATGGTTCCCATTTTATGAACAAGGAGTCTCTGAGTATGTGAGGAGCATGGATTGGTATTCAGGCAGCCCAGTGCCAAATCTTGCAAGCTTAACTACCACATTTTACTGCCTCTTGTTACTCTCACCTTCTTAGTAGAACTCCATGGAGTTCCTTTGACAAGGATAATAGTCCAGCACCCCTGTGCTCTGCCTTCAACTATGACTTGTTTACAAAGCTGGCTCTATGGTTGTCAGCAAGAGAGGTGCCAGTTCACAAGAATTAGTAGATTAAAAAATAAAGCGGTTGACAGCAATTGCCTATGTGTTATTTTATTTTGAATTTTCATCGCTCTGGAAACCACTCCTGTTGTTCCCATTCTGTGAAAATGAGAAAAGCCACAAAATGTCAGTGACGCAGCGGTCACCAAGTCCTCTCTGTGATGTGGGCTCCTCCTGCTGTAAGAAAAGTTAAGTCACTGAGGATAAAGCCTGAGGAAAGCGTTTTCACATTGCAAATATCTATCAGTGCATCACTTACTTTTCCAAAAATAGGACTTTTATTCAGATCTACTTTATTCCCCTTCAAAGATAAACTACATTTGAACAAAAGCATCAGTACCACCTGCAGTGCTTTGGCACGTGCACATGAAGTTATTTCTGAAACCGAGGACTGTGGGCTTGGGGCAAGGGGAGCATCTTCCGGCAAAGTTTCACTTAGGATATTCTGAATTTCAACCTGAGCCACTGTCTGTGATTCTGTCTGCCTTCCATGCTGGCTTTGCACAGAAAGGCTTCCTATCTTTGCCAGACCGTTTTCCCAGGCTGTCCCTGGAGGCAGGTGCTTGTGGGGATTCTGTATTTAACAAACAGAATATGGCTAAGAGAAGCATCTAGGGCAACCTAGAAACTGAATGAAAGCAATGGAGAAAGGTTGTCTTTGCACATCTAAAGCTGAGAGGCTAGAAAAATAGAAGGATGAAGGAAAAGGTTGCTACAAGAAGATGTGTCCAAGGAGTGGGGACCTCACATTAGTGAGAACAGGAATTCAAATGGACACTTTCTCCCTTCATAGCTACAGCTGTGAATCTGTAGCCTTCCTAAAGCTGCAGCCCACACTGTTATGAGAAGGGCAGAACGCAATAAGAACTTCATCTCTTTGTCTTGAACCTGGAAGTAACAGCTCCACAGCCTTTCCTCTGAAGCCAGCTGGCCAGGTGCTGCACAAGAGTGTTCCTTGCCTCTTCTCTAGATGAAAACAGCAGGCATGGGGTGCCCTTTGGGGGAGTACTGCCACTTAATTATAATGAACCAAGCCCCTAAGCAAACAGCGTAAAGCTCAGGACTACTCTAAAACCACTTTGCTGCCTGACTAAAGCTACATGGCCTGAATACATTCGAAGTAGTCTCCTCGTGGAAGAAATCCCTTGAGATTCAATTCATAATTTTCCATTAAGGAAACAGTATCCTGAAACAGGGCTTCTTAGAACTAGTCTGAACCATCTGTATCTGAATTAGCTAGGGTACCTATTAAGAATTCAGAGTCCTGGGCCTCATCTCAGGCTTACTAAATCAGATTTTCTGGGTGGTGGCACCTCTGAATTTGCATTTTGCAGAGTTAGGGCTTCTGAGTCATGGGAGGGTTTGGGAATTGTTGGATTTGAGAATTAAAGACTTAAAACTCTTTCTCAGAAAAATTCGGCCCAGGTGAGACTGCAAACATTTTCAGAGCAGAATTTATGTTTTTTCAAGCTCTCTCTTGTTATGCTAACAACAAAAGGACTTAGGGAACTGCAGATTCATTACAGACAAAAGATCTGTACACAGAGAGGTGGCATCCAGTTCACCGCAGTGTGTGTTTCGCTACCAGTGCTGTCTGCTACTTAATGGTAGTTCATCCTGAACAAAAGGAGCAGAGATGCCAGTGTCGCAGGTGAATATGACTTCTGCTTGCAATTGCCATGGAAACAGCAGCCATTGTCACTAGATAGAATCCCCTCCCAGCAATCCTGCTGTTCTATTTTAAAAGCTACTGCTTCTGCTTGCTTCAAATTGGAAATCCTACTTTCTTGGGGCATGGTTCTGAGGGTTTATAAATGTGTATCCAAAAGAGAAATAAACAGGGTATTGTGCTTTCCTGCCACTGTTTTCTTCTTTTACATGTTTTCCAAAAGCATCTCAGCATAATCCAAACAGGATGGAAATTCTTCCCATCTTTTGGCACAAATCTCATCTTGCCTCTGGCTTGGAGAGGAATAGGAGAGGGTGAGTTTAGGGTTAAAAATCATTCATTTTCTCTCCTCCTCTCCCTTCTTAAAATCAATAGGCTGAATTATAAATTCATCTGCACCAGGATATTAAGTTGAAATTTTTACATGTTTATTTTACATAAGTTAACAGGAATGTTTTAAAGGATGAATATCAGGGGAAATAGTGCCACTCTTTTGTTCTAGAAACCCAGAAGTTAATGTTGGGCATGCCATGCACAGTAAGTGCTGTATCTTCCATTATGAATTGAACATTTTATCTTTTTCTAAAAATGGTAAAGTACCAGCAGCTAGAAGCATATGTGTTTATCACATAGGAAACAAGCCTCTGTGGGCTGTGTCCTCACCAAGGGAACTCTCCTCATTCCAGAATCAGGCCTTCCCCCTTCCAGGTTCCGAGACCCAAGTGCTCCCTGAGTAGATTCATCTCCTCAGGGGCAGACTCACATCCACAAAACCCCCAACATGGAATGCCAGATCATTCACTGATAATGAGAAGTACAACTCAGTGAGACAGGAACATGCATATTATATAATCAGCCTTTTATTGCCTGGTTGGTCAACCTAGAGGGGAAGCCAAATAATCTAGTGGTCAAAATGCCATTTTGTTTATTTACAATTAAACAATTAAAAAAAAATAACATTATAAGGAACAGGATGCTAAAAGCCCTTGTAACAGATTCATTTCTGTAGGCAGAACCAAAGAGGAAGTCGGATAATGATCAGAGATTGCCTGGAGAGCAGGAAATCAGAACAAAGAGTTCTGCAGACTTATCCAGTGCTTAATAGCATCAGGCTGAGATAGCCTGAAGCTTCTACCTACAAAATGGGATTGGTCTGGCCAGTGGGAGAGGATTGTTCCCTCTCCCCAGGACAATGCTTTGGAGGCCCTTGCTAACTGTTCCTGATGACTCAATTTCCTATGCTCCCAAGGTGATCACCATGCTCCTGATTTGCATATTATTTCTTTGGTTCTGCTTAACATCAGTTGGGTTATTGTCTAGTTTTGTGAACTGGGGCTGGGAGTGGGGGGAGGAAACATCTTTTAAACAGCTTTGCATTCTGTGCTGTGTTGATTTTATAGTTTAATAACTCTTTGCCAGGTACCCTAATTCAGTTTCTTAAGAGCAACCTCTCTGAAGCTCCCAACAGGTGGGCAACATATCTGAGTACAGTGTTACATTTCTTCAGATTTGCAAGTGATTCCAGCTTGTATTTGAGGAGACAGTAATAAATTCACAAACCATCTCTTCCTTAGCAGGGTTCTGAGAGTGAGCTGGGCCAAGCCACTGTCCAATGCTGTTGTAGGGGCATCGTTGGTTGCTTAAGAGTAGCCACCTTCCTTATTGTCCTAGTCTGTCTCCTGCCCTAGTTACCACATGTCCATCACCAGTTACCCACTAGGTGAATGCTTGTCTCTTAAACTGAGAGGAAGGACTAGAGGCAGCTGAGGGGTTAGGAGAATAAAGCAGAGGCTGAGCAAGAGGGTGCAGAGGGGAACATAGGTCCACTGGGTCCGTCTGTGAAGGCAGCAAACAGACCAGTTAGAGAATTTATTTCAATTTATTCTATTAAAATGCTTTTATTTATTGAACTGAACATTTATTGCATGAATGTACCTGATTTGACACCTAACTTATTCATTTTCAGATAAATTCTACTAAATGGAAGGGAAGAGGGAACATGCACTTTATATAACCTGGTTGGATGGCATGACCGACTCAATGGACATGAGTTTGAGTAAGCTCTGCGAGTTGGTAATGGACAGGGAAGCCTGGTGTGCTGCAGTCCATGAGGTTGCAACAAGTCAGACGTGACTGAGTGACTGAACTAAACTGAACTGAGAGGCCATCTGCTCTCTTTAGGTTACTAGGGGAAAGGAGCTGGGGACCTAAGTTCTTCTAAAAGTTTTAGCCTGGAATGAAACTACCATCCAGAAACAAAGGATCAGTTTAGGAAAATGAAACAGAATGTAAAAAAAAAAGTTAAACTGGGCCACTCAGCCTGTTACCTTCCCTTCCTAATTTATGCCCTACAAGTGTCTTTCTGCCCCTAGACAGGCTGAGGGGGGTGCTGCTTTTTTAGGGAGCTGGAAGGGACAGAGTTCTGGGTCTGGCACAGGAACCCTGCTCACAGCTCCAGACTGAAATACCTGGCACAGCATCTCTGCACACAGCCTGCTGCCACCAGCATCCTGAATTGCCATGTCTCTGGCTGTGTTTCTCCACAAGGCCCACCCCGCCAGCTGAAGTGTCAGGCGCAGCAGTTCCATGCTGGGAACTCTAATGCAATGTGTTAGATGCAAGGCCTCTGCACACTAACCCCTCCAGGCAACTGAAACTAGACTAAGCCCTAAAGAAGAGGTTAGACCTTATCGCCCAGGTTCCATTGTATTTTCCCCAGAGATTCCGGAGGGCTTTGCCAGTGACAAATCCATAGATTTCGAGAGAGATGTGTGGGTTGGGCACATCAAGGAGTGGGAACATATTTGAGGTCTGGGCTCCACCTTCCCAGGCCCTTGGACCGTTAACTCTGCTTCCAGCATGTGCATCTCCTGGGGTGAGGCAGAGCCTGCTAGTTTTTGGCTGCAGGGGCACCGTTAAGATTTCTGGGTGGAAAGTGTGAGTTCAGCATTCAGCCTCCACCCTCAAGAGACAGCAGACTGGAGTGGCCCGCATGGGGCATTTGAGGGGCCCTGCAGCCATTGGAAGGTTTGGAGAACTCCAGGGTGGGCTTTCGCCATCTCCAGGAAACTGGGGATCCCATCTAAATGAGAGTGTTGTAGCCACACATTCTGGGAAATAAACTCACTCAGAAGGACAATGCAGATAGTGGAGTGCAGTTTATTATACCAGCGGACCGAAGGTGGAGTCTCCTCTTAGCCAAGGACCCCGACCAGGTTTTTCTGAAAACCTTATATACCCTAAGTGTACGTGCCCAAACCCACTTCCCCAAATTCCATGAAACTAATCTGAACACAGGAAAAGAAAGATACAATCAAAGTTAACCCGTGATTCATATGCCTTAAGCCTAGGTAGTTAACAGTGGACAATTATCATAGGACTGTGGTCATACCCCAATAAGCATAATAGAATATATGATTCTATTTGTTACACAGATAATTAGGATATTCTTTTAGGCAACGGAGAGCCCTGGGGCTCTTCTTCTGGGGGCCTGGCTTTCCTGATGGTATGTTGTTTCCATAGATACTGGGCATATAACTCAAAGTCCACAGTCCAGCCCGAGATGGAGTCCTGCTTTCAAGATAGAGCCTGTTCTGTTTCAAGAGGAGTCTTAAGATTCTGCTGAATGAGTCTGGGGTTGTTGAACCTGACTCACCATATTGAGAGTCATGCTGATCACAAAGGAGAAAATGCCAGTATCCTCTGTGAAGTTAGCAGGGTCTTCTCTTCAGGTTCCAGAGTAACCCCAAGAAGGAAAAGATATGACATGCCCCGGGATCTACCCAAAGTTAAAGTCTAGGACTTAAGTAGGGGCAACCCAGATAAGTAAAAGGACAATATACCGATTTGGGGCCACAAAAATCCTACTGCCTTAAATTTTGCAATGTAGACACAAAATAAAGTTGGGTAGGATTCAGGATTCCCATAATGGATTCTGAAAAGAATTGATTGAATAGACATTTTCTGAACCATTATTAAACTTCCATGTAGGAAGGAAGAAGAAACTAAGGAAAAGCTGAAAGGCTGGGAAATGTTTTTTTCTTTAGGATGTACTAGAGTTTTACTTCCTTTTTAAGTGGAACCATTGAAGCTACTCAACTCTACTTGGACTAATTGGTGAAAATATAAAGACATAGTTTATATATAGTATAAATATATATGTAAATATATACATACACACAAATAAAATGTTTAATTTGGAGACAGAAAAAGCTTGGCACAGGGAATCCCCTGGTGGTCCATCCACTTGCTGCTTTCACTGGTTTGATTCTGGCCAGGGAACTAAGATACCACAAGCTCTGAAGTGCAGCCTAAAAATAAAATAAAGCTAGGTATATAGCCTGAAACAACATTCAGATAAAAGTGGAAGGGGGTAAGGACTCCAGAATTTGAGTTTAATTACTACAAAAATGTCTACCTGAACAGCTGTAGAAGCCCAATATGAATTGGTGAATACTCTTTTAAAGAAACCAATTATGCCATTAAATACAGTCTTTCATCTATACACTCTAATTTTGTAGTTTTTTGATTGCAAGTAAATTCATATTCAAAATTTAAAAGCTATTTTGAATCCTATTTTAAAAAGATAGTTTGCTGTTGCTGTTGTTGCTGCTGCTGCTGCTAAGTCACTTCCGTCGTGTCCGACTCTGTGTGACCCCATAGACGGCAGCCCACCAGGCTCCCCTATTCCTGGGATTCTCCAGGCAAGAACACTGGAGTGGGTTGCCATTTCCTTCTCCAATGCATGAAAGTGAAAGTGAAAGTGAAGTCTCTCAGTCATGTCCGACTCTTCACAACCCCATGGACTGCAGCCTACCAGGCTCCTCCATCCATGGGATTTTTCAGGCAAGAGTACTGGAGTGG
>NW_011494734.1:2440997-2446753 GCF_000754665.1 Bison bison bison
ACCCCATGGACTGCAGCCTACCAGGCTCCTCCATCCATGGGATTTTTCAGGCAAGAGTACTGGAGTGGGGTGCCATTGCCTTCTCCGAAAAAAGATAGTTTAAATCTCACTAATTTAAAACAAAGCATTCACCCTGGAAAAACCTCATTGGTATATACAAACAGTCCCTGACTTAGGATTTTTTGACTTTAAAATGGTGTGAAAGTGACACACATTCAGTTGGAACCATTATTTGAATTTTGAACTGTGATCTTTTCCAGGCACGATAAGCAGTGCAAAACTCTCTCTCTGTCTTGATGCTGGTCAGATCAGAAGCATAGCTCCCAGTCATGAGGGTAAACAACTGATGCACTTACAACCACTCTATCTGGACAACTGCCCTTCTTTTTTTATTTTGTACAATATTCAATAAAATGACATGGGATGCTCAACACTTTATTATAAAATAGGCTTTGTGTTAGATGATTTTGTCAAACTGTAAGCTAATGTAATGTTCTGGGGTCTTCCCAGGTGGCACTAGTGGTAAAGAACCCGCCTGCCAATGCAGGCAACGTAAGAGACACAGGTTTGATCCCTTGGGGAGGGCATGGCAATCCACTCCAGCATTCTTGCCTGGAGAAGCCCATGGACAGGGGAGCCTGGTGGGCTACAGTCCATAGGGTTGCAAAGAGTTGGACCCGACTGAAGTGACTTAGCATGCACAAGTGCTCTGAGCATGTTCAGGCTATGCTACGTTATGATATTCAGTTGGTTAGGGCTACTAAATGCACTTTTGACTTATGATAGTTTCAACTTACTTTGGATTTATCAGTATGTAACCCCTCTTCGTTAAATCCAGGAAGATCTGTACTGTATTTTCAAACTTGAACCATTTTACCTACCTAACTCCACATGAACTAATTGACAGAAGCTAAGGTTTCTAATGTGGATGATGGCGTCTGTAAGTGAAACCCTTTATATTCAACTGCTTGGAAGGATCCATAGATTGAGGTACAGTCCCTATTCTGCTCATCTGGGAGCAAAGACTATGAGCCACAGCCCTGCCTTCTCAGTGTTACCCCATGCCGTGTGTCACCTTGAAGAGTCCTTACATTACTGCAGAAGAAAGCCACATTGGTTATTTAGTCTCTCCTTCTTCTATAGACAATTTAGGATTGCCAGGCATAGGAAGAAAACCAGCAACAAGAAAGCAAGATCAAGATAAGTAATTGGAAAACAGAAATAATTCAGGAAACAAAGCAATTATAGTTAACATCTTCAGAGAGATTGTCTATCTGTAAACCAAGGTGAAGGTACTATCAATAAGGAGCAGGAAAAAAAATAGAATTAACCATTAGAAATTATTAGTTACTAATATTTTTAAAAACACAATAAAAGAATGGAAAAGTCAAGGTGTTGCTTGGGTCTTAGAATAAATAGAGATTTTAAAAGAGATAAAAGCTGAGACAAGTTTATGTTTTTGTGTTTTTACCACAATATAAAATTTTTTTAAAGTTGAGAAAAGACTAACTCAGCAAGTCTTGCATTCAACAAATCAACTTTCAAGTGAGCACAGAGACGATGATAAAGAGAACCTAGATGTCCATCAGCAGATGAATGGATAAGAAAGCTATGGTACATATACACAATGGAGTATTACTCAGCCATTAAAAAGAATACATTTGAATCAGTTCTAATGAGGTGGATGAAACTGGAGCCTATTATACAGAGTGAAGTAAGCCAGAAGGAAAAACATCAATAGAGTATACTAACGCATATATATGGAATTTAGAAAGATGGTAACAATAACCCGGTGTACGAGACAGCAAAAGAGACACTGATGTATAGAACAGTCTTATGGACTCTGTGGGAGAGGGAGAGGGTGGGAAGATTTGGGAGAATGACATTGAAACATGTAAAATATCATGTAAGAAACGAGTTGCCAGTCCAGGTTCGATGCACGATACTGGATGCTTGGGGCTAGTGCACTGGGACGACCCAGAGGGATGGTATGGGGAGGGAGGAGGGAGGAGGGTTCAGGATGGGGAACACATGTATACCTGTGGCGGATTCATTTTGATATTTGGCAAAACTAATACAATTATGTAAAGTTTAAAAATAAAATAAAATTTAAAAAAAAAGAAAAAGAAATAAATAAAATATCCACTCTTAAAAAAAAAAAAAAAAGAGGAAATTAGCAAAGAAATAATGAAAATCTTTTCAAGCCAAATGGTCACAAACCTTCCAGTTGAGAGGATCTATTAAATAACTAATTCAAGAATTTAAAAATACTTATTCCTAAACATGTTACTCTGAAATTTAACATCAAGCATAAAAAGAACATCTTCAAATCTTCCAAAACAAGTCAGCCACAAGAGAACATGCCAAACTGGCATCTAATTTCTCATTAGTACAGTGGCTGTTGAAAAGCAATAGAGTTATGCTTTCAAAAGTTTAACGGCAAATAATTTCCAGTCTGTTGTGGTAAGATTATATCTTGAAGTATTAATCTGTGTATTTCCTATGCATTTCTTTAACCTCTTTACTTAATGTGAACCGCAAGGGTCTATATTTTTCCACATATTTCTACTCAGGTAAGCATGAGTCACCCACTTTGGAAGCAGCAACAAAGACCATAAAATTAAAAATAAAAAGCCTTTAAAAGAATCAGATGAAAAGATATATCTTCATGTTTGCAGAGCTAGTTTTTCTACTCAAAAGCCTAGATAAAAGATGGATCCAGGAAAGGGGAAAAAAGAGGCAACGGGACCACTTCAGAAAGGAATGACAAAGACTCTGAGAGAAATTGGGTTGGAGTAAGTTCGGTGCCTGGAAACTGATTTGTTGCTGAGTTGTGCACACTGGTTACAGTCTCCAGTGAGAAACTCTGCCCTTGTGATATGGTGGCTGGTCATCATCTATTGAGTGTCTAATGTGATGGGATACTCATTAGTATGAATGGCTTATCCACACTCTGATGGTATACACTTAAGACATTTTGTGGGATGTTGGTAACATGAATATATAAAAACAGGGCTGGACAAAACCAACTGAAAATTTCAGTGTTTTGGTTATCCTTGAATACTACACCCAATCAAACTATCAAATGCATTAATGAAACATAATTTGAGATACTTATATCTTAGTTTTATGCCATTCTTAAGATGTTTCTTGATCTATTTTATCAAAATGAGGAACAGAATCAAGAAAGAAAATATGGAATTTGGGAAACAGTAGATGCACCACAAAGGAGCAGTAAAGGAAAGAAGTTCAAGTATTCCCAGAATGATAGCTGTACTGCAGGCCTAGAAAATAAGCAGTTCCTGTAGAAGCAGAAGGATGGAGTTCTCTGGAAGAAAGAAAGGTCTTTAGGAGGGTGATCCTGATGGAAAAGATGCTGTATGGACAGAATGTTTGTGCCTCCAAAATTCACATGTTGAAATCCCATCCCTTAACATGATGGTATTCAGAGTTGGAATCTTTGGGAGGTAATTAGGATTAGATGAGATCATGCAGGTAGAGCCTTCATGAATGGGATTAGTGTTCTTATAAGAGTCATGACACCTTGCTTCCTCTCTCTGCTCTCTACCATGTAAGGACACAACAAGAAGTTGTACTCTGCAACCCAGAAGAGGGCCCTCATCAGAACTCCACTCAGGGGTACTGGCACTCTGATTTTGGACTTCTAACCTCTAGCACTGTGATAAATAAGTTTTTGTTGTTTAAGCCACCCAGTCTACGATATGCTGATATAACAGCCTGGCCTAAGACAGATGGTAAGATGGAATAGAATTTCTCCAAGCCAATATTTTAAGAAAAAACAGAGAAAAGAGAGAGACATTTAGAAACTTAAAAATAAAACTCCACAAGAAAAATATATCTAAATATGTAGCAAACTCAAGTATATAATGGTTTTTAAAATTTTCTAAATTGTAAGAAAAGAGAACTCCATTTGACTTTGAGGAAAAGATATCCTCCTACTGGTGCTGAGTTTATATCATTTGGCTCAGTAAAGAAGTGAAAGTATTTCAAGCATGTAACTTAGACCAGCATTTGCACAGCCCTAATAACACAAGAGCTGCTTTTTTTGATTTGTAAGGAAAACTCGACTGTAGTAGCAGAACAGAAAATAAATTGGTAATCTTGATAATGTAAAAGGTTAAAATAAAGAAGGTGGGCCATGGCAGGAGGAGGAAAGCTAGAGAAAAGAATGGAACATGACTCTCTTTTTATAAAGCTGGGAGTCGATAGATAACACAGAAAAGTGATGACAAAACAAACAGGTGCAAGTAAATCATTTTAAGTCAAAAAGATAACCAATAGAAGAACTAGGGGGGAAACAACAAGATAGACATCTAGCATTGGAAGGGGTAGAGAAGAATGTCAAATATGAGAACTAAAACAGAAACATCTTAAAATATTGTCTTTAGTTCCGGCTGTTATGACAGAATATCATACATTGGCATTGGTAGGTTTAAATAAAATAAATTATTTTTCACATTTCTGAAAGTTGGGAAATTCAAGATCAAGGTACCAGCAGATCCAGTGTTTGGTGAGAGTATTCTTCCTGGTTTGTTGAGGGCTATATCCTCATGGGCTAGGGGGAGGGGAAAGGAGGGACAGCAGAGGGAGAGGGAAGAGGAAGGGTGATGGGGAGAGAAAGTTCTCTCCTCTTTTTTCTCTTCTTATAAGGGCACTAAGCACATCTATTTCTGCTTTATTGACAATGCCAAAGCCTTTGACTGTGTAGATCACAATAAACTGTGGAAAATTCTGAAAGAGACGGGAATACCAGACCACCTGACCTGCCTCTTGAGAAACCTATACGCAGGTCAGGAAGCAACAGTTAGAACTGGACATGGAACAGCAGACTGGTTCCAAATAGGAAAAGGAGTCCGTCAAGGCTGTATATTGTCACCCTGCTTATTTAACTTCTATGCAGAGTACATCATGAGAAATGCTGGGTTGGAAGAAGCACAAGCTGGAATCAAGATTCCCGGGAGAAATATCAATAACCTCAGATATGCAGATGACACCACCCTTATAGCAGAAAGTGAAGAGGAACTAAAAAGCCTCTTGATGAAAGTGAAAGAGGAGAGTGAAATAGTTGGCTTAAAAGCTCAATATTCAGAAAACTAAGATCATGGCATCCAGTCCCATCACTTCATGGGAAATAGATGGGGAAACAGTGAAAACAGTGTCAGACTTTATTTTCTGGGGCTCCAAAATCACTGCAGATGGTGACTGCAGCCATGAAATTAAAAGACGCTTACTCCTTGGAAGGAAAGTTATGACCAACCTAGATGACATATTAAAAAGCAGAGACATTATGTTGCCAAAAAAGGTCTGTCAAGGCTATGGTTTTTCCAGTAGCCATGTATGGATGTAAGAGTTGGACTGTGAAGAAAGCTGAGCGCCGAAGAATTGATGCTTTTGAACTGTGGTGTTGGAGAAGACTCTTGAGAGTCCCTTGGACTGCAAGGAGATCCAACCAGTCCATTCTAAAGGAGATCAGTCCTGGGTATTCTTTGGAAAGAATGATGCTAAAGCTGAAACTCCAGTACTTTGGCCACCTCATGCAAAGAGTTGACTCATTGGAAAAGACTCTGATGCTGGGAGGGATTGGGGGCAGGAGGAGAAGGGGATGACAGAGGATGAGATGGCTGGATGGCATCACCGACTCGATGGACATGAGTTTGAGTGAACTCTGGGAGTTGGTGACGGACAGGGAGGCCTGGCATGCTGTGATTCATGGGGTCGCAAAGAGTCAGACACGA
>NW_011494734.1:2446869-2488346 GCF_000754665.1 Bison bison bison
CATGAGAGCTCCACCCTCATGACCTAATTAACCCCGAAGTAGTCCACTTTCAAATACCATCACATTGAGGATTAGGGTTACAATTTGAATTTTGAGGGGACACAAACATTCACTCCCTAGCATCAACTATGGAAAGTGAACCTGAGGCTAGAGAGAGGTGGGGAGATTATTGTTTTTTATTATATACTCCTCTCTGCTCCTTGACTTATTTTGAGCATACACTTCTTTGATTAAAACATTTTACATACATTTCAGAAATCATCTCCTCTGTGATGCCTCCTCTGACCTCCCTCTACTAGCAGAGCTGGTCATTCATCTATGCCCTGGTTGTACTTATGCCAGATGTTATGCCCTAAATTGTATCCCCCTAAAAAATGCATATGGGGGACTCTAACCCGCCATGTGACTATATTTTGGAGCTACAGCCTTTAAGGATGAAGATTAAATGAAAACAACACAGTCCTACTGTAGAGCACAGGGAACTATATTCAATATCCTATAATAAACCATAATGGAAAAGAACATAAAGAATAATATATATGTGTATTTATATATGTATAACTAATCACTTTTCGGGAGAAGGCAATGGCACCCCACTCCAGTACTGTTGCCTGGAAAATCCCATGGATGGAGGAGCCTGGTAGGCTGCAGTCCATGGGGTCGCACAGAGTCTGACACGACTGAAGCGACTTGGCAGCAGGCAGCAGCAATCACTTTTCTGTACAGAAGAAATCGACACAGCATAATAAATCAACTATACCTCAATAAAATAAAGTTTAAAAAAAAGATTACATGAAGTCTTAGGGGTAGAGCCCTGATGCAATAAAACTGGTGTCCTTACAAGAAAAGGAAAAGACACCAGAGCTTTCTGCCAAGTGAGGACAACAGCAAAATGACAGCTGTTCGAAAGCCAGGATGAGAGTTCTTACCAGAACTTGACCACTTGACCAGGCTGGTACCCTGATCTTAACTCCTAGCCTCCAGAACTGTGAGAAAGCAAATTTCTATTGTTTAAGCCACCCAGTCTGTGATATTTGTTATGACAGCCTAAGATAATATACCAGTTTTCCCTGTCATGACTTGATATATCTATCTCTTCTTCTGGATTGTAGACTCCTGAGAGCAAAGTTCCAAATTAACATAACTGTCATGTCCTGAGGACTTACTATGTGCCAATCACTGTACAAGATGCTCACACACTATCTTATTTAAACCTCACAACTTTATAACATCAGAACTATTACCCTCATTTTACAAATAAAGAAACTAAGCCTTGAAGAAATTATGTGGTTTGTCTAAATTCATTAGAATCCATTTATACTCAGATTCTCCACACTCTCATACTGCCTTCTTTGTCTTCTGTTTCCTTGCCTCCTAGAAATTCCCTATATGAAGCTGATTTTGAGGGATTGCCTGTTAATTTCTTGGATAAATGTATTCCAATCTCGTCAAGAGAAAAGGACCTGTTTCTCTTTACAATAATATATTCCTAAACTTAGTATTTTTGAACACTTCCACCTCCCATGATAATAAAATTAAATAAAATGTAAAAGCCCATCCTCCAGACAGATTCATCTATATAACTTAGAGAGCTCAGTGCAAAAAGAAATTGCAGGGCCTCTTGTTCAAAAATTAAGAATTTCAAGAGCTTCCAGGATGGTGAATACATGGAGATTTGGGGAGAATGGTGCATCATGGAAGCTCCACGCTCCTTCCTACATACCTTGCCCTATGCTTCTCTTCCACCTGGCTGTTCCTCAGCTAAATCCTTTTATGATAAACCAATGAACATTGCCCATTTTGGACACCCACCTTGCATTATTCAGAGAACAACCCACTCCAATCAATCTCTCTGCAGCAATATGTTGAGATCTTCCTCGTTCCTTTTTCAGCCTCAGAGTCCTCCACTGTGTGGCTTATTCACCCACTCCATGCTGATAGACTTTTTCCCTGTTTCTAGTCTTCTGCTATTACAATAGAGTTACAGTAAATTAAAGAAAAAAGAATTCAAGATGGCAACAGCAGGGCCTTAAGTGAAGTGCAGGGCCCTTCTACACACAGGCTCTTGTGTAAATGTACACTCACATGTCCAGAAGCCAGCCAAGCCCCTACCTGCAGTATTTTCAGCTACCTTTCTTTTAAAATCAATCGTAAGTCCAAGTTTCTCATCATCACATATGAAATTGTTAGTCACACAAGAGAATAGGATAAGGTAGAGTAAATGTAATTGTGCATCACATACCTACTTCTTTCTTTATGGAAAGTGGTTATCTTTACCCATTCATCTGTTGATGGATATTTAGACTCCTTCCATATCTTGGCTATTGTAAATAATGCTATGAATATTGGGGTGCATATATTTTTTGAATCACTGTCAAGTGCTGGTTCTTGATAGACAAATGAACCACTTTCAGGGACTAGACAAAGGAGAAGTGGGTGTGCACAATGCAGGAGACCCTGGTTCAATCCCTGGGTTGGGAAGATCCCCTGGAGAAGGGAATGGCTACCCACTCCAGTATTCTTGCCTGGAGAATTCCATGGACAGAGGAGCCTGGCAGGCTATAGTCCATGGGGTCGCAAGGAGTCAGACATAACTGATTCAATAACATTTTAAACATGTATACACACACTCACACACATATATATACATACAAAATGGAATATTATTCAGCCATAAAAAGAAGAAAATTTTGCTATTTGCAACAACACAGATGGACCTGGAGGGTGTTATGGAGGGTAAAATAAGTCAAACAGAGAAAGAGAAATATTGTATGTTTTCACTTACATGTAGAACTTTAAAAATAAAACAAATATAATAAAACAGAAATAAACTCATAGATACAAACTAGTGATTATCAGTGGGGAAAAGGGTGGGAGGGCAAGATAGGGGTAGTGGATTAATAGGTACAAACTACAATGTACAAAATAAATAAGCTAAAAGTATATATTGTACAGCACATGAAAAATAGCCAATATTTTATAATAACTATAAATGAAGTATAATCTATAAAAATTTGATGCACTATATTGTACACCTGAAACTAATATAGTAAGTAAACTATACCTCAATAAAAATAACATATAAATAAATAAGATGCAAGGATGTAATATACAGCATAAGAAATATAGCCAATATTTTATAATAACTTCATATGGAGTACAATCTATAAAAAATATTAATCATTATGTTGTACAGCTGAAACATATTATAAATCAACTATTCTTCTTTAGAAAAATGAACAGTGGACTTCTTGGTGATCCAGTGGTTAAGAATCCTCCTGCCAATTCAGGGAACATGGGTTCTATCCCTGGTCTGGGAAGGATCCTACATGATAAGGAGTAACTAGGCCTGTGCACCACAACTGCTGAGCCCAGTGCTCTGGGCTCTTGAACCACAACTACTGAGCCTGAGTGCTACAACTACTGCAGCCCTGAGCCCTAGAGCCCATGCTCTGCAACAAGAGAAGCCACCACAGTGAGGAGGCTGTGCACCACAGTGACGAGTAGCCCCCCACTCACTGCAACCAGAGAAAGCCCAAGGACAGCAGTGAAGACCCAGAGCAGCCATACATACATACATTTAAAAAAAATTTTTTTAATGCTGCCAACCCTAGAAAAATTATTCTATATGGAGTGCCCCATTCTCAGTCAGTAGTTATGGAGTTTTTAAACCAGGAATTGCAAATCTAGTACCTCTAGGAGCCAGACATGGATAAGTGAGGTCAGCCAACTGAGGATTCAGGAGACTGGAGAGCACTACTGGGTCTCTACTGCAGCTGTTCCCTTGGTCCAGCTGGTTCCTACCTCACACCAATGAGAACTGGTGTGGTCAGAATTTCTGAATTTTCAAGCAAACCCAGAAATAGGTTTACCTCAAATTATAAACATTAGCAACTAATTTTAATAATTACAAGAAAAACACAGCCGAATAAGAATTGTCTGGGGGCTGAAAAGGGTTTGAGAGCCCTTAGCTTGAGCCCTCCATGACAAAAGATAAATTTTATCCTACAGAGTTCTGAGAAAACTAAGTTTGGACCAGAGTCCCATAAGAATCCAATACTCTTAAGAATGCTTCAGTGGCTAGGATGTTTGAACGAGGAAGAGCAAAATGTCTGGAAACAGTTTTATTTGCCACGATGGGTGGGAATGCTCCTGGCATTTATCTAGTGGGCAGAGGCTAGTTGAAAGTTGAAAATGAAAGTCGCTCAGTCATGTCCGACTCTTTGTGAACCCATGGAGTCCATGGAATTCTCCAGGCCAGAATACTGGAGTGGGTAATCGTTCCCTTCTCTAGGGGATCTTCCCAACCAAGAGATCAAACCCAGGTCTCCCACATGCAGGTGGATTCCTATAATGCAGAGAACAGTTCCCACAGCAAATATTCATCCAACCAAAATGACAATAGTGCTGAGGTTGAGAAATCAGCTCTAAGGCACTGATTTACCCCCAGAATGATGCTCTCAGGCAAAGCTTAAAATGCAGCTCCTTGGGTTCCCACCCAGGCTACTCAGTCTTAGGCCCTGTGAGTAACAATCAAATACATACATTTTAGAAATCTGCCCTGGTGATGTTAATGCATGCTAAAATGTAAGAGCTATTGACCTAAAATAATAGAATCTAAAGAACTCATTTATATCTAGAGAACTACCATCAAATGTTTAGCAAGGATACATGTTTAATGATAACAGAGAAAACTTTTCAGCTGCAAAATACTGCAGAGACAAAGCAATAGTATCAGAATAATCCACCCACAATCACAACCTGCTCCAAAAAGACAGGGGAGTTATAAAGAAGATAAACTGTCTTCAAGGCTTTACCCTCTAAGTAGTAAAGATAATTTCCTAGACTGCTGAAGGTATTTTTTAAAAGTTTGTCAATATGAAAAACAAATCAGCTCTAAAAATCACAATTTTAAAGGCAATCTGTGTTCCTAAAGTATTGCAAATTCAAGAATTTGAAATTGAGATATATGAAATTAAAGAGAATTTATTATAAATATCCTTACTACCAGTACATGTCATAGCAATGGGAAGCTAATTTAAGCTTTATAAAACAACCTGTATGTAAGTTTGTTTTGTCATGTTCTATTAACCCTAAAAGTGTAAATTTTAAAAGACATACTGCCAGGAACTCTCCCTCTCTTGTGGGGTGCATTAGAAGCTCCCTCATTCCAGAAAGGGCAATAGATACACCTTCCCTCTTCTTTGTCCAATTAAGTCCCCTCTAGGAGTTGCTCTTATTCATAGAAGTGCATCCCACCCCTTGAAGGTCGGGAATGTGTGCTGGTCATCATCCCTAGGACATAAATGGAAAATTCAGCCCAGAAACATAAGTACAGATAAGGGGAGCTTTGTCCCTGGGTTGATGTAATAAGAATTTCAAGGCTGTAAACCCAGATAAGCAGTTTGAGAGAAACAACTTCCTGGGTAGTAAAATTATTGCCTTGTTTGCAAGAGTAAGTTTTTTCTGACTTGGAGAATAAAAGGCATTTTTGCAGACTGTCAAGCCCCCTGAACTCTAGAAAGGCATCTAGAAGATAAAGGGAGACAATGGAGAACGCTTTCGCACTCTGGTAAACTTACCTTGTTTATAACCTTTGTGCTAGCCTTTTTCATTTCTTTTGGAGGAAACCAAAGTTAAATTAGCCATACATAAGCCAAATTGCCATTACAGTATTGCTTATTCTCAAACTCAGATAAGCTTCTATGGTCTGGACTAACTCAGAGTAAAAAGGTTGAGAGACACAATTTACCCTGGGGAGTAGCATTCTGGGGGGTTCACTCCCAGAAGCAGCAACACATATCCACAGAGGAAAGAGAGCCATCAAAATCCTTAGGACAAGATAACTAATAAGGACTTACTTATATAGCACAGGGAACTCTATTCACTACTCTTCAATGATCTATATGGGAAAGAAGCTTTAAAAGAGTGGATATATGTATAACTAATTCACTTGGCTGTGTGCAGAAAGTAATACTGTAAACTAACTGTACTCCAATAAAAATTTTTAAAAAGAAAACAAAATCAAAAACCAAAAATCCTTAGAACAGTACATAAAGAACTCTCTCAGTTTAAACTTTTTCACAAAAATCCTTAGGACAGAAAAGACAAGATCCCCAGGGCCTCCCCTATCCTCCCAGCATCACCCTATTGACATCCTTGATAATCACACAAGGCCACCCAGGCCCTTTTTTTGTCCTTGGGACTCTCATACCTTGTCTCAATGCTTATCCCTCATAGCGTTCAAGGCTTTCTACCTCCCTCCCCAAAAGAGAGATAGTCAAGGCTCATTCTGCTCTGTTCTTTCAAGTTGAGGAAATTAATGTGACAGAACTCACTATTGCATAAAACAAGCAATTTGTTACCTTTGTGGGGATTCACCTCCTAATTCACCTCCTAATATGCCACTTTGGCATCCTGATTATTTTGACTTAAGGTACTTGAGATTTGGTGCAAGAAGAACAGTCTGACCTACATATGACCTCCTGAAAGAGAGATAAATCTCCCATGTAAAAGATACCCTGTGGGCTTCCCTCTTGGCTCAGATGGTAATGAATTCACCTGCAATGCAAGAGACACAGGTTCGATCCCTGGGTCAGAAAGATGCCTGGAGAAGAGAATGGCAACCCACTCCAGTATTCTTGCCTGGAGAATTCCATGGACAGAGGAGTCTGGCGGGCTACCATCCATGGGGTTGCAGAATCAGACACAACTGAGTGACTTTCACTTCACTTCAAAAGGTACCTTGTAGCAGGAGGGCAGATGGCAGACCTCGTACACCATGTAATTACATATGTAATTACATGCTGTACCAGGTACATATGTAATGTACATATGTGTACACAGGTGTACCTGGTACATATGTAATTACATTTGTTTTTCTCTTGTTAATATGTCTTTCATTACTAGGGGTTCTCAGCCAAGAAACTAGAAGGATAGAGAGAAAATACTTTTTCCTTTCCTACACCTCCTTCCAGAAAATATTTATATTTAAGAAGCTGTTAATAACAGAAAGATAATTGTTAATCCAACATAAGTGATCTGTAAAGGTAAATTTCCAAGGACCAAATCTCCCTGATGGAGATCTTCCACCCCCCAAATCATCTTGGGTAGTTAGAATGTAAGCCCTGGAAAGATGAATCTTGTAAAGACGAGTCAGCTGGAGAGTTCTCTACTGTTAAAATCCCATTGAGAAATGGAAATGCCCTTCCCCAAGATTATGTTTGAAACAGAAAAGTTAGATAGCATTATACCTGGAGCCTGCAGTACAAATTCCTTTATCCTCAAAAACAACAACAGTAAATTCCCAAAGAGAGAGCACCTCAAACTGAAAAAGTAACCAGTTATTTTCCATTATCTTTGCAGGGAATGAGGGGAAATAAGAAAGACTGTCTCTCCCTTGGCCTCGTTTCTGAACCAGCTTACCCATCTTTGAAGCTGAACGGCTTCCAATGCAGATATCACAGGTATTCATGGTCTCATTAACTAACTGTCTCTCCACTAAGAATAGCAATGGTTTTAAAGCAGGCTGTTATGTAAGGAAGACTTTTCTTCTGTTGTTATAATAAATATTAAGTTACAGAGCTGAGAATGTGACAAATATTTTCAAAACCACAAACAGAAAAGGCATCAATGAAAAAGAGCTGCAGCTCAGAGTGAAAACACTGGAGAACTGAGCCTCCCTCCTGCTCCGAGACAATTTCTGCCCTTCAGGTTGTGCAGTCCCAGCTGAGGCAGGGAAAGGTAGGTCCAACAGCCTTTAGTAGTTTACAGCTGAAGACCATTTAGGTATCAACCTTTCTTGCAACAGAGAACCTAGGTGGCTTGTGGGTAGTGGGTCAAACACAAATTCTAATCTTGAGTCATGAGACTAATAAAGTTTAGCTCTAAGATATAGAATGAGTGCTCTGCCTGCCATTCAGGAAAAAAGGTATAAAAAAAAGAGGGAAAGAGAGATGTAGCACTTCAGCCCCACTTCTGTCACTCGGTTATCCTTATTCACTGAAGTGTAAGCTGTATGTGGCAGGGCCTTTTGTTTGTTCTACTCACTGCTGTATTCCCAGCACCAAAGCACTATTAGGCACTGAAAAAATATTTTCCAAGTGAATCAATATATTATTGTTGTCTTGAAGAAGTCAAACAGACAGCCCTCAGGGACTATTTCTTCTCTGATTATTTCCCTATTTGCCCCACAGCATCGGTACACTTGTTCAAAGAGCATGAGTGCCTGAGTGGCACTGTGTGAAAGAAGCTGATAAAATGTTGATGGTGATGCTCTGGAGGAAAGCCGCAAGGCCTGAAGGTACAGATGGGGGCAGGGTCGGGGGGGGGGTAGTGGGTGCGGTGGAAGTTTTACTGGTCAGAAGGGAAGGGTGGCCAGAGCTACATGTGAATGCAGATATGCAGAGATTAGAAGAGAGGAGAGTGGCAAGGGCAGTGGCGGCGGCAGCCAACCAGGGGGAGTTTGTTTGACCAGAGCAGGAAGGCTGTTTAAGCAGCCAGTTTTCTGCTGGCTTTGGCCTGGAGCCTAGTGAAGATGAGCTACCAGCTACAAATGGAGCCAGGAAGAGGAGGGCAAGCAGAGGAAAGTTGAAAAATTAGGGCAGACTGGTCAAAAAGGACTGGCCATTTTAGCCTTCCATTAAAAAGAAGAGCAAGAGGGACAGAGAGCACAAAGACCAGAAGAGAATCTTATCAGACGTCCTGGAGCTTCCATGATGGTCTCAACATTGTGTCCTTTTATTGTTTTATTGGAAGGTATCTTGGCCTTGGTTCTCTGAAAAATGAAGACTTTGGAACTGGTAAGTTGTTTTGTTTCATAAAAACTAATTTCTGTTTGTTTTTAGAAAGCCAATAGTAAAGTATATACTGTGGATTCTCAATTTCCCCATCATACAGTGTGAATGTGATGGTCAGGTTTTGAAGCTCCTGAATATCTTCTTTGGTATGGGTTACACTGTCTTTGGTGCCTCACGTGGAGGTGAGGGGCCATCCACCAACTTCACAAAATAATCCCATGATCCCAAAGCCACCCCCATGGTGATATCAATGTGTATCAAGTACTGGCCTTGCCCTGAAGTGGACTTAGCCATATATAAGTTGGATCTGAACTCCACATTGTGATCTCCCACTGCTATATCTTGGGCTTTTAAGAGAACCTCTTTCATTATTGGGGCCCCTGTTTTTTGGTCACTGAATTCCAGTTGAGCCAAAGCCTGGTCAAAGGACATTCCTCATATCAATTTTCCCAAATACCACATCTTTGCTGTACTTTGTCTTCAACAATGGTAGATTTCAGCTGGTATCTGAGAAAGTTCTCCAGGTAGTTGTGAAGAATACACAATTTTTTCTCCCATTTTCGAGAAATTTCAAGAGAAGCACTGGTGTGGATATATGATTAGGGTGAAATGTTGTAAGATTAAAGAAGCCCCAAGATCAGCTTCTCCCTCACATCCATAACACATCCAAACATTCTGATTTTGCAGCCACCATCTTTCCTGGGACTTATAAGTTGCTTATTTAGGAATATGATTTGGGGAGCAATAGGGCAGGACAGGGAAGGGGAACAGGGAGGGAAAGAGAATCAACACAAGGATATGAAACTGAGCTGACAATTGCTAAGGACAACTGGTGCTTTCTCCTGCCCAGACCTTTTGAAGAACTGATGGAAAGCTCCTCTGAACTGTCCACAGAGGGGAAGACATGTTAGAAAATTAACATTTATAACAGCATTACCTAATTTGTAGATGTTGGTCAAATTTTCCTCCTTGTCCTCTCCTATCCTTTTTTCATCCATGATCTAATCTGGGGTCAAATGTATTCACAGTTGCCCTGGCTCCTTCATGTCCTCTGATCTGCATGAGTTCCTCAGTCTTTCCTTATCATGACCTTGGCACTACTGAAGAGGACTGGCCAGTTATTTTACAGAATGTGACTCAGTTTGGGTTTGCCTGATAATGTTTCATGATTCAGCTGAGGTTGTACACTTTTGGCAAGAACATCTCAGAAGAAATATTGTACACTTAGTGCATCATTTGACGTTGATGTGTCTTACTAGTGGTGATGTTCATCTTGATCATCTGGTTAAGGTGGTGTCTTCTAGCTTTCTCTAGTGTGAAGTTATAATTTTCTCCTATATAACCAATATATATCCTGTGGGGAGATTCTTTGAGACTATTCAAATACCCTGTTTCTCCTTATACTTTGCTCATTGATTTTAGTATACATCAGTGGTTCTTACCTATAACACTTACTACTAGATACTGGCCTAATGTTGACTTTCTGTATTCTTCATTCCTTCTACATTTATCAATTGGAATCACAATCTAAGTAAGAGCTAAACTTGCCTTTAAATACCTCTGAGATTTTAACAGCCCTAGATAAATGTATTGGTTTGAGGCTTGGCTAAAGGAATAAGTGAGAAACCGAACTGATGGTGTGAGGAGAGGGAAATTAGGTACTTGCTGGTGGTTTTCATTTAGGGACCAATAATTTGACTTGTTTTGGGAACAGCCAGAGATGAGGAATGCATAGTCAGGAAGTGTTTCAGGTATGAAAGATAAAACAGCAGTGTTTTCTATAGTAAAAAGAAACACATTTATGCAGATATCCAAAGATTAATGTCAGAAGAGAAGAAGGGCATAAAGGTACCAGCTGCAAAGATGCAGAAGAAAAGCAAAGAAGAAAAAATAAACTTGATGCATCTGCTTACAGGAAGACAGAGAAGTTGTCTGAGGTGAAAAAAAAAGGGGGGTGGAGGAGAGATTTAAGAAGAAATGAAGGTTTTAGGTCACAGCTAGTGATCCCAGCAAAGAAAATTAGGAAAATTAGCCAGAGGTGGAAAACTCCAGAACCAAGAAAAGGAAAGAGATGGGTCTTGCAGAGTAGGAGTCTGACAGTCCCAGTTCAGGACAAGAGCCTTGTCACTAGGGATCTGGGAAGAAAGAAATGGAAGGGAGGGAAGAGAAGGGAGAAGGACAAATAGAATGTAAAGGGCATCCTGGCCATGGGTCTTTTAGTTTTAGTGACAACAACTGAGCTCAAACCACCTTAAGCAAAAAGATACTTTGTGGGCTCCCAGACCTGGAAAGTTCAGGATAGGGGCTGACAGAGGGTTGCCAGCCCCCAAAACTCAAAGTTATAGGCCCATATCTCGCTCTCTCCTCCCTACCCCACCACACTATCTCTCAGTTCTTTTTCCTTTTGGGTGTTAGCCTTACTGCTTCCCATCTCAGATGGGCTTCCTCTGTGCAGACAGGGAAGATGGCTGCCTATATCACAAAGCTTCCATTGTCTCAGCTTGGCAGCCCTGGCATAAACACAGACTACTATATTCCAGAATCTCCTTGTCATGACCAAAGAAGAACTCTGATTGGCCCTTCTTGAGTCCCAGGCCCACACTTTGAACCAATCACTGCTTTTAGAGGGATGAAATATTGTATGACTGGCCAGGCCTGAGTTAAATGTTCACACAGTGCTTGGGAATCTAGGTGGGACCAGGATTAATAGAATCAATTAGGATGGCAGTTATCCAGAGTAAAGATAAGTGATCTTACCAGAACAACGGCAGGCAGAGCTGCTAGAAACATCAAGAGATGCTTCCTACTGAAGACTCCCAGAGAGAACTTCGGGAAATAATAATAGTTAATTATAGTAACAGAGAATTCAGCATACATGAACCGTGAACTTCCAGATGTTCAAGCTGGTTTTAGAAAAGGTAGAAGAACCAGAGATCAAATTGCCAACATCCGCTGGATCATCGAAAAAGCAAGAGAGTTCCAGAAAAACATCTATTTCTGCTTTATTGACTATGCCAAAACCTTTGACTACGTGGATCACAATAAACTGTGGAAAATTCTGAAAGAGATGGGAATACCAGACCACCTGACCTGCCTCTTGAGAAACCTATATGCAGGTCAGGAAGCAACAGTTTGAACCGGACATGGAACAACAGACTGATTCCAAACAGGAAAAGGAGTCCATCAAGGCTGTATATTGTCACCCTGCTTATTTAACTTCTATGCAGAGTACATCATGAGAAACGCTGGGCTGGAGGATAAGCTGGAATCGAGATTTCTGGGAGAAATATCAATAACCTCAGATATGCAGATGACACCACCCTTATGGCAGAAAGTGAAGAGGAACTAAAAAGCCTCTTGATGAAAGTAAAAGAGGAGAGTGAAAAAGTTGGCTTAAAGCTCAACATTCAGAAAACTAAGATCATGGCATCTGGTCCCATCACTTCATGGGAAAGAGATGGGGCAACAGTGGAAACAGTGTCAGACTTTGTTTTTCTGGGCTCCAAAATCACTGCAGATGGTGATTGCAGTCATGAAATTAAAAGACGCTTACTCCTTGGAAAGAAAGTTATGACCAACCTAGATAGCATATTGAAAAGCAGAGACATTACTTTGCCAACAAAGGTCCATCTAGTCGAGGCTATGGTTTTTCCAGTGGTCATGTATGGATGTGAGAGTTGGACTGTGAAGAAGGCTGAGCGCCGAAGAATTGATGCTTTTGAACTGTGGTGTTGGAGAAGACTCTGGAGGGTCCCTTGGACTGCAAGGAGATCCAACCAGTCCATCCTAAAGGAGACCAGTTCTGGGTGTTCATTGGAAGGACTGATGCTGAGGCTTAAACTCCAAACTTTGGCCACCTCTTGTGAAGAGTTGACTCATTGGAAAAGACCCTGATGCTGGGAGGGATTGAGGGCAGGAGGAGAAGGGGACAACAGAGGATGAGATGGCTGGATGGCATCACCAACTCGATGCACATGAGTTTGGGTGAACTCCGGGAGTTGGTGATGGACAGGGAAACCTGGTGTGCTGTGGTTCATGGGGTCCCAAAGAGCCGGACACGACTGAGCAACTGAACTGAACTGAATAGAGAATATTTATTAAGTGTTTACTATGTGACAGGCACTGTCCTAAGCCCTTTATGTGTATTAAATCTTTAAATCTCCTAGCATGTCTGGAAACTATTATTATCACCCTTATACAGAAGAGGAAACAGACACAGGTAGGTTAAGTCATTCATCCAAGGGCCCAGAGAAAAGAAGCAGTAGAGCAAGGACTTCATGCAGGCAGTCTAAATGCTCTCAACCACTGACACAGGATCTAAGTGCAGTAAACATTTGAGAAATAAAGATAAAATCAAGTAAGGAAAAAATACAGAGTTTGAAAGGAATCCACAAAGGAGGGTTGAATAAACCTCACAAAGAAAGTAGAAATCTATCAAACCCTGAGATAGTATAGCATAGGCACTTAGAGTGCTATAAAAACACTGCTTGAAGAAGTCCAAAGGTAGGTACTAGAAAAGAATAATGTAGAAGACCAGTCCAATGTATCCATGGGGAACTCACATAAAGCTACTGATAATTTTTTCCAAATTTTTGCTATTGTGGTAAAATACACATAACACAAAATTTACCATCTTAACCATTTTTAAGTGTACAGTTCAGTGCTATTGTGTATATTAACACTGTTGTACAGATATCACCATTCATCTGCAAATCTCTTTTCATCTTGAGTTGTTGTTCAATTAGTAACTTGTATCCAACTCTTTGTGATCCCAGGGATGGTAGCATTCCAGGCTCCTCTGTCTTTCACTGTCTTGCGAAGTCTGCTCAAATTTTTGTCCATTAAATCGGTGATAGTGATATACCTGTTAAAAACTAATTCCCCATTCCCCTCCTCTCTCCAGGCCCTGGCCACCACCATTCTACTTTCTGTCTCTGTGAATGTGAGTACTCTAGTATCTCATATAAATGAAATTACACAGTATTTGTTTTTTTATGACCGGCTTATTTCACTTAGCATAATGCCTTCAAGGTTTATCAACATCATACCTTATGTCAGAATGTCTGTCCTATCTAAGGCTGAATAATATTCCATTGTGTGTATCTGCCACATTTTTGCTTATCCATTCATCCATCAATGGACAGGGCTGTTGATTTGTTATTCTTCAGTGGTGGAATAGAGAAGAATTTAAAACATGTTATTTTATTTACTAGGGAAAGCAATAAATAGGCCATTGTCGTTATCCATCTTTTCCTGAAAAATACTCCTTGTACTTGCTGCAATTTAAACTAATTGTGGTTCAGTTCAGATCAGTCACTCAGTCATGTCCAACTCTTTGCGACCCCATGAATTGCAGCACGCCAGGCCTCCCTGTCCATCACCATCTCCCGGAGTTCACTCAGACTCACGTCCATTGAGTCGAATTGTGGTAGACCAAGAGTAGAAGAAACCCCATGTTCATTGCAGCATTGCTTACAATAGCCAAGATACAGAAAAACCTAAATGTCCATCCATATATGAATGGTAAAGAAAATGGGGTATATATACACAATGGAAGATTATTTTAAAAAGAACAGAATTTCACCATTTATAACAACATCAATGGACCTTGGGGGCACTATGCTAAGTGAAATATTAGAGAAAGACAAATGCATATGATCTCTAATATGTGCAATCTAAAAGCCCGGCCTCATAGATACAGATCAGCGGTTGCCAGAGGAAGGGGTTGGGAGTGGGCCAAATGGGTAACGGGAGACAAAAGTTACAAACTTCCAATCATAGAATAAATAAATCATGAGGATATAATGTAAAGCATGGTAACTATAGTTAATCATACTGTATTGCACATTTCAAATTTGCTAAGAGATTAAATCTTAAAAGTTCTTATCACACACACAAAAATTCTGTGTGTGTGGTGATGAACATGAACAAGACTTACTGTGGTGATCATTTCCCAATGTATACAATTATAGAATCATTTTGTTGTACACCTGAAACTAATATAATGTTGCGTGTCAATTACACCTCAACTTTTTAAAATGTGAAAGTTCATGTAAAGCCATAAGTCAATAAAAAAATACTAGTTACTATTAATACTATAATTATTATTAAAAATTTATCAGTCCAGGAATCTATGCTTTCATTAGTGTTTTTCAATATATTTATATAATGTGGAAAAAGGGTAGAAGGCAACAAAAACACCAATACTAAACCAAAGCTCCCTGTGACACACATAGTTTGCTTGGATAACATGTATATCTTCATAATAAACCTGAAATCTTGAGAATAGAGAATGTCTATAAAAAGCTTTTGGGACATGTACGGTGCTGGAAATGAACCAAGCGTTACTGCTATCCTAGGAAATCAGTTCCTTGAAGACTGTTTCTGAAAGTGTGGTTCAGAATAGTCAGCCCAGGAGCCTCTGAGCCAGGCAGCAGCAGTCCTGGGAGATTCTGACCTAGCTGTCATTCTCTGGGCACTGCGCTCCACCCTTGTCACCAGTGGCTTAGAGCCCCGTTACTCTTTGCCTCCAGAAGCATGTTGCAAGATGACCCAGACATACAAGTGCCCTCTAACTCTCCATACTATTTCCACAGCTTTGAACTTGCACCCAGTTTGCCCATGTATTTCTCATCTGTGAATTTTTCCCAGTATTTTCTCCATTTCCTCTAACCCCAAGGTCTCTTTGACCTCCTTAGGGGCTGCTGCATGTTCTACAAAGACCCAGAGGGGCATTTGCATTGGCACACTACGTTCTGCCAAGCATACAATCCTGACTATAGCAATCTGCCTCAAGAAAGACCCTTAAACTTTCATTTAGTCCAGTCTTTTAACCTTTGTCATTTCTGAATATAAACATTAAGTCTGAGACTGAGCATGAACTATCCCTTTTCTCAACCCATCTCATTTACAAATGAAACACTATCCCATTTTTAGACATTTGGAAGCATTTCTCACATTTTAAATTAACTGTGTTCAGCAACCTTCACAGAAAATTCTATTATATTCTTACCTAATCTTATTCACTAAAATTTCAACCTGCTATTTGTCAAGAGAGAGATTGCTTCAATACTGGTTGTCCTCCAGTATCTTTTCTCCCCTTCTCTTATAGTGATGGAACCCTTGATTGGTGGACATTACATGGGATGTCCAATATAAAGTTCAGTATAAAGATGGCATTGTTCAACCTCCTGTACCATTAAGCATGGTCATGTTACTAAGAGCTGGCTAATTGCATATGATGGGAGGTTATGTTCAACTCTGGAATGTGTCTTAATGTAAGAACAGGCCCATCTTTCTTCCATTTTCTATCATGCTGCTTGCAATGTGGGTGTGGATGTGCTGGTGTGTCATATTGGACTGTTTGAATAAGGGCAATATCCTAAGTATCATAGAACTATGAGATGCAAAAAACTTGGATCCCTGAATGACTTTATGGCTCCATGCCATGTCTGGCATGCAATGGAGAAGGAAATGGCAACCCACTCCAGTGTTCTTGCCTGGAGAATCCCAGGGATGGCAGAGCCTGGTGGGCTGCAGGCTATGGGGTTGCACAGACTTGGACACAACTGAAGTGACTTAGCAGCAGCAGCAGCAGCAGCCATGTCTGGAACCATCTATTTCTTGACTGTAACTGAGAGAAGATAAATGTCTACCTTATGTAAGTCACAGTTACTTTGAGTCTCTGACATATGCAGTAGAACCTATATAATAAATACATCTGTGGGTACACTTGATAGAGATAACCCTAAGTATAGCAGATGTAGTAAAAATGCGTAGAGAATTAGAAGGAGCCCTTTCCTGTGTTTGAGGGAATTCCCTATTTTGTAGACTTCAGAGAATGATCCTGATCCTTGATTTCACTGTCTCTGGAAGTTTGGGCTCAGGTGTGTAATCCAGTCTTGGCCAATCAGGTGTTTCTGCTCAAGACTTTAAATCTGGAATGAGTGAGGCAAAGGAGCTGGAAGGGTCAAGAATTCATCTGTGCCCTCTGGAGCCTCCAGGGGCAGCCAAGCATTCAGTGGGAGCAGCAGACATGTTGCTATCATATGTCCTTAGACGTGATTTGGGCTCTGATTCTTACCTGGGTTGTAAGCATGGCCTACCTGGAGATGCTTGACTTACTCCAAGAGCCTTTTGAGAAATTGCTTTTTTGCTTAAATCAGGCAGAATTTTCCATTTGCAACTAAGAATGCTGACCTATGTGCTCAGGGGAGAGCTACCACAAAATTACGGTAAAAAAAAAAAACTTTATATGTTTTTTCTTTTAAAACTGTTTCAGTTTAATAGCGTATCCATATAACGGCTAAAAGCTATTGAATATTTTTCAACTTTGACTATGATAATCATATGGTTTTTCATCCACATACTAAAGACTAAGACTAGAATGAACCCTGGGGACCATCTTGTCTAGTTCCTTCACTGAGAGACACTGAGACACAAAGAGGTGTTCTCATTTCAGTGGATGAAATTTATTTCTATGCATGGTCTCTGATAACTTCTCCAACTAAATCAAAACCATTCCAAATTAAGGGCCTGTCTCTTCTTACACTGAAACTTTATTTTAGGAATATAATGAGTTACTTCTGTATTCCATTACATAAACCACCAAAGGAAATAAAAAGCCTATTGGACCCAGAACCAATCCTAAGAAAACATCACCAATAGTCAACAAACATGAGAGGGAGACAGTTTATAAGTTTCTCTCAGGGCAGCCCTATTTTTATGTATTGAAAACAAACATGGCTTTTGCATTTGCTTGCACAAGACCTTCTAGAACTAACACCCAAAAAAGATGTCCTTTTCATTATAGGGGACTGGAATGCAAAAGCAGGAAGTCGAGAAACACCTGGAGTAACAGGCAAATTTGGCCTTGGAGTACAAAATGAAGCAGGGAAAAGGCTAATAGTCTTCTGCCAAGAACGCACTGGTCCTAGCTAACACCCTCTTCCAACAACACAAGAGAAGACACTACACGTGGACATCACCAGATGGTCGACACTGGAATCAGATTGATTATATTCTTTGCAGCCGAAGATGGAGAAGCTCTATACAGTTAGCAAAAACAAGACCGGGAGCTGACTGTGGCTCAGATCATAAACTCGCTATTGCCAAATTCAGACTGAAATTGAAGAAAGTGGAGAAAACCACTAGACCATTCAGGTATGACCTAAATCAAATCCCTTATGACTATACAGTGGAAGTGAGAAATAGATTTAAGGGACTAGATGTGATAGAGTGCCTGATGAACTATGGATGAAAGTTCGTGACATTGTACAGGAGGAGGTAGGTATCAAGACCATCCCCAAGAAAAAGCAAAATGGCTGTCTGAGGAGGCCTTACAAATAGCTGTGAAAAGAAGGGAAGTGAAAAGCAAAGGAGAAAAGGAAAGATATACCCATTTGAATGCAGAGATCCAAAGAATAGCAAGGAGAGATAAGAAAGCCTTCCTCAGTGATCAATGCAAAGAAATAGAGGAAAACAACAGAATGGGAAAGACTAGAGATTTCTTCAAGAAAATTAGAGAAACCAAGGGAACATTTTATGCAAAGATGGGCTCAATAAAGGACAGAAATGGTAGGGACCTAACAGAAGAAGAAGATATTAAGAAGAGGTGGCAAGAATACACAGAAGAATTATACAAAAAAGATCTTCACGACCCAGATAATCATAATTGTGTGATCACTCACCTAGAGCCAGACATCCTGGAATGTGAAATCAAGTGGGCTTTAGAAAACATCACTACGAACAAAGCTAGTGGAGGTGATGGAATTCCAGTTGAGCTATTTCAAATCCTGAAAGATAATGCTGTGAAAGTGCTGCACTCAATATGCCAGCAAATTTGGAAAACTCAGCAGTGGCCACAGGACTGGAAAAGGTCAGTTTTCATTCCAATCCCAAAGAAAGGCAATGCCAAAGAATGCTCAAACTACCACACAATTGCATTCATATCACACTCTAGTAAAGTAATGCTCAAAATTCTCCAAGCCAGGCTTCAGCAATACGTGAACTGTGAACTTCCAGATGTTTCAGCTGGTTTTAGAAAACGCAGAGGAACAAGAGATCAAATTGCCAACATCCGCTGGATCACTGAAAACACCAGAGAGTTCCAGAAAAACATCTATTTCTGCTTTATTGACTATGCCAAAGCCTTTGACTGTGTGGATCACAATAAACTGTGGAAAATTCTGAAAGAGATGGGAATACCAGACCACCTGGCCTGCCCCTTGAGAAACCTATATGCAGGTCAGGAAGCAACAGTTAGAACTGGACATGGGACAACAGACTGGTTCCAAACAGGAAAAGGAGTCCATCAAGGCTGTATATTGTCACCCTGCTTATTTAACTTCTATGCAGAGTACATCATGAGAAATGCTGCGCTGGAGGAAGCATAAGCTGGAATCGAGATTTCTGGGAGAAATATCAATAACCTCAGATATGCAGATGACACTACCCTTATGGCAGAAAGTGAAGAATAACTAAAGAGCCTCTTGATGAAAGTGAAAAAGGAGAGTTAAAAAGTTGGCTTAAAGCTCAACATTCAGAAAACTTAAGATCATGGCATCTGGTCCCATCACTTCATGGGAAATAGCTGGGGAAACAGTGGAAATAGTGTCAGACTTTATTTTTGGGGGCTCCAAAATCACTGTTATGGTGATTGCAGCCATGAAATTAAGAGAAACTTACTCCTTGGAAGGAAAGTTATGAACAACCTAGACAGCATATTAAAAAGTAGAGACATTACTTTGCCAACAAAGGTCCGTCTAGTCAAGGCTATGGTTTTTCCAGTGGTCATGTATGGATGTGAGAGTTGGACTATAAAGAAAGCTGAGCCCCGAAGAATTGATACTTTTGGACTGTGGTGTTGGAGAAGACTCTTGAGAGTTCCTTGGACTGCAAGGAGATCCAACCAGTTCATCCTAAAGGAGATCAGTCCTGGGTATTCATTGGAAGGACTGATGCTGAAGCTGAAACTCCAATACTTTGGCCACCTCATGCGAAGAGTTGACTCATTGGAAAAGACTCTGATGCTGGGAAAGACTGAGGGCAGAAGGAGAAGGGGACGACAGATGAGATGGTTGGATGGCATCACCGATTCAATGGACATGGGTTTGGGTGGACTCCGGGAGTTGGTGTTGGACAGGGAGGCTGGCGTGCTGCGGTTCATGGAGTCGCAAAGAGTCGCACACAACTGAGCAACTGAACTGCACTGAACTGATCTCCAATTTTTTGGCAAACATGCTCAACACTGTAATATTTTAAAGTGGACAAATACATAGAGTGTTCTAATCTTTCCTGAGCTACTCTCATACACCTCTTCTTTATAATGCAATTTTGGTTTATTGGTGATTTCCTGCAACCTTAAACTTCCATTAATGTTAAGCTGTCATGACTAAGTTTATACTTATACACATATCTCTTCTATATTATTTAGGATTAGGTTCAACTGTAAGAAACAGAAAAACTCTAAGTTACTGTGGCATAGACCAAGATAACAGGCTTCTCAGGTGCCTTGGTGGTAAAGAATCCACCTGCAAATGCAGGAGATGTTGTTTCTATCCCTGGGTCAGGAAGATGCCCTGGAGAAGGAAATGGCAACCCATTCCAATATCTTGCCTGGAGAATCCCATGGATAGAGTAGCCTGGCAGAGGCTACAGTTCATAGGGTCACAAAGAGTTGGACACAACTCAGCAACTGAGCATGCAGACCAAGATATAAAGTTGTTTCTCCCTCAATTAACAGAGTCCAGAGGCAGCTGCCCAAGACCAATATGGCAACTCCATGATCATCAAGATTCAGGCTTCAACTGTGTTTCTACTCTGTCGCTTTATGCATGCTATGTCGCTTCAGTCACGTCCAACTCAACTTTTTGCAACTCTATGGACTAAGCCCACCAGGCTTCTTGGTCCATTGAATTCTGTAGGCAAGAATACTGGAGTGGGTTGCTGTGCCCTCCTCCAGGGGATCTTCCCAACCCAGGGATCAAACCCATGTCTCTTATATCTCCTACATTGGCAGGTGGGTTCTTTACTACTAGTGCCACCTGGTACTCTGTCACTTTAGCAAGTTCCCTCATATTACAAAATTGCTACTGAGTGCCAGTGATCACATCTGCATGACATCCAGAAGATCAAGAACTCTCTCTTTGATGACACTGTCTGAAAATTACACAATATTGTTTCTTATATCTCACTGAACAAAACACGGTTAACCTAACTGCTGAATATGGCCCTTTAGTGATATGATTTGCATTTCCAAATAAATCTGGGAGGAGGGAGAGAATGAATGTTGGGTAGGCAACCAATGGTTCTTCTATAATGCACTACTGTTTTACTTCTCTGATAGATTCTGTGTTGCTTTTCAAGTAGTAGATTTGAGTTAAGTCAAGTGGAATAAAGAATACCTAGTAGTTAAGAGCCCAATCATTGCAATCAGACTACCCTAGCTTCAAACTCACTAGGTTTGTGACTCTGGACAAAATACTTCTTTGTGGTCTGTCTCATCAGTAAAAAGCAGACAGTGATGTTTACTTCATAGTGTTATTACACAGATTAAATGAGATTTTATATATTCAATATATGGCATATTAAAGATGAACACAATTTCCCTTTGAGAGGTGAGGTCAGTGTTCATTCCCCACTGAATCTAGGTTAGTGCTTTGAGTATTTTGACCAGGAAACCATGGCAGTAGTGAGGCTGTGGCCCCTATTTAACATCACCTGATGCTGGAGTTGACCAAGTCACCATTGACTGAGTGAACTTCTGAGCGTAGTATAATACTAGCTTGAATTATTTTTCCTTTCTCATAATTTCACAGAATTAGACTATTAGCAAAGTATCCTTATTTATGCTCTCATCTTCCACTTCTGTCTCTTGAAATACTTGGTCTCAGAAGCCAGGTACCATCTGGGAAGTATGACCACCGTTGAGCCCACCATGCTGTGAGAAGCCTAAGCTATGTGGAGATGGGGGTCGAGGAGCACTGTCATGCCAAACATGTGAATACAGATGCCATCTTGGAAGATGCCCAGTGGAAGCTCCAGATTCCCTAGAGGATGCCATGTAGATCCTAGACAAATTGCCCAGCACAATAAAAAGATTGTTTTAAGTCACTAAGGTTTTGGGGGGGAAGGGTAGTTTTACACAGTGGTAGATAATCAGAACAGTATACAGAAGCACATGCTAAATACTTGACTGTGGGGCTGACCCTGATTCAGGTTTAGCAGTGAGCACTTAGTGACTCTTTGGAAGTCCTCCAAAGATGATACCCTGGATGAAAGATATCATACTCTGATAAAGAAGCACATACATTACTTTTATCACAGTTTTGTATTCTTACTATTTTGATAACAGTATTGGGATTTAGTTGGTTTCCTTTGTAATACTGTGCATTTTCTTTTATATAATTAAATCTTATGCTGAGATAAAGTCCATATAATTTCAACTAACTTCCAAAAGAATATGTGACAAAAAAAAGGAATAAGGAAAAAAATTAAGAATCCCTGTTGGATTACTAATTATTAGAGAAATACAAGTCTCTACAATGAGATCCCACTCAAACTAATCAGAATACCATCATTAAAATGTTTATGAATAACAAATGCTGGAGAGAGTATGGAGAAAAGGACACCCTCCTGCACTGTTGGAGGGAAAGTAAATTGGTGCAGTGACTATGGAGAACAGTATGGAGCTTCCTTAAAAAACTAAAAATAGAGTTACCATATGATCCAGAAGTACCATTCCTGGAGCATATTTTTGGACAAAACTATAATTTAAAATGATCCATGCATTCCTACATTCATAGCAGCACTATTTACAGTAGCCAAAAATATGCAAACAACCTAAATGTCCATCAACAGATGAATGGATAAAGAAGATGTAGTGTGTTTGTGTGTGTGTGTGTGTGTGTGTATAAACAATGGAATATTACTCAGTCATAAAAAAAGAATGAAATAATGCCATTTTCAGCAACATGGATGGACCTTGAGATTATCATACTAAGTGAAGTAAGTCAGAAAGAGAAAGACAAATACCATATGATATCACTTATGTGTGAATCTAGAATATGACACAAATGAACTTATCTACAGAAGAGAAACAGACTCACAGACATAGAAGACAGACTTGTGGTTGCCAAGGGGAGGGGAATTAGGAGAGGGTTAGAATGGGAATTTGGGGTTAGCAGGTGCAAACCATTATATATAGGATGAATGAACAATAATGTCCTTTTGTAAGTACATGAAGCAGAGTCCCCTTCCTTCCCACCTCCACAGACTTATGGTGAAACTGTGATAGGAGCTTAAAATAAACTTTTATCATGTTAAGCCACTGAGATTTTGGAGTTACATTATTCAACCTGTACTTCCTAGGATAGGGTCTAATTATAGAAGGATACTTTTATGCCCATCAGAGAAAGCCTACCAGAAAGAGAGACTATGATGAGGACAGAAAAGTTTAGCCAGGCTAATATCAAAAGACAAGAGTGATTTTTTACGACTATAAGCTATTTCATAAACGATCTGAGTTTGGCCTTGCTGCTCTGGAGTCCCACCTTGTCTAGGCTTCGCTACCTTCCCAATGCAGATCTTGGGCTCCTGGTTTATTCCTTGAGGCCAACCCTTTGCCTCCTTCTAGGCTTCTTCCAGGTTCTCTGAGGACTGGCTGTCACTCAAGTGTTGACCTCTGCTGCCTCGAGCACCAGCCTCTGTCTCCCCTTGGCTCAGGTTGATCTCCTTGGCTTCACACTGTGCCTCATTCTCAGCCTTGGCCTTAGGTCTCCTGGCTTAAATCCCAGCCAGGACCCAAAATGGCCCCTGCCCAACATCACCTGATGCTAGAGTTAACCCAGTCACCCTTGGTTGAGTGAACTTCTGAGGGTTAGTCCAACACTAGTTTGAATTATTCTTCCTTTCCCATAATTTCTTTGAGTTCATCAAATTAGAAAAATATCTGTATTTATACTCTCAGCTGTTCACGTTATTGATCATATATAGCAGGAAAGGAAAAAAACCCTATTTATCAAGCATCTTACTATGTGTCAGCCAATGTGTTAAACACGTCTGCATTTCATTTACTCCTTGCCAAAATGCTCCTCTGAGAGGGGTATTTCAGCTGAACATGTACAGGAGAAAAAAACAAGTGCTACAAGATGAAGTTATTGCCCAAGATCACACAGCTAGAAGTGGAGCAGGAAATCTGAACCAGGTTTATCTCTTTCCAAAGCCCATCCTGTTTCACTCCACAGTGTTAAACTAACTCTGACCCCTCCATTCTGATATGATTATTCAAACAGGCATATAGAGTTCTAGGTGAGCCTGGGGAAATGCTGTTGTTGTAGCTCAGTCGTTAGTTGGGTCCAACTCTTTGTGACCTCGTGGACTGCAGCATGCCAGGCTTCCCTGTCCCTCACTATCTCCTAGTGTTTGTTCAAACTCATGTCCATTGAGTCAGTGATGCTATCTATGCAGCTCACCTCTGTCACCCCCTTCTTCTCCTTCCCTCAATCTTTCCCAGCATCATGTTCTTTTCCAATGAGTCAGCTCTTCACATCAGGTGGCCAAAGTATTGGAGCTTTAGCATCAGTCCTTCCAGTGAATATTCAGGGTTGATTTCCTTTAAGATTGACTGGTTTGACCTCCTTGCTGTCCCAGGGACTCTCAGAGTCTTCTTTAGCACCACAATTCCAAAACATCAATTCTTTGGTGCTCAGCCTTCTTTATGGCCCAACTCTCACATCTGAACATGACTACTGGAAAATCTATAGCTTTGACTATAGAGACTTTTGTTGGCAAAGTGATGTCTCTGTTTTTTAATACACTGTCTAGGTCTGTCATAGCTTTTCTTCCAAGGAGGATGCGTGTTTTAATTTCGTGGATGCAGTCACCATCTGCAGTGATTTTGGAGCCCAAGAAGATAAAATCTGTCACTGCTTTCACTTTTTTCCCTTCTATTTGCCATGAAGTGATGGAACTGGATGTTATGATCTAAGTTTTTTGAATACTGAATTTTAACCCAGCTTGTCCTCCCTCATCAAGAGGCTCTTCAGTTCCTCTTTGCTTTCTGCCGTTAGAGTGGAATCATCTGCATATCTGAGGTTGTTGATATTCCTCCTGGCAGCAATCTTGATTCCAGTTTGTGATTCATCCAGCCTGGCATTTCAAATAGTGTACTCTGAAAAGAAGTTAAATAAGCAGGGTGACAATATACAGCCTTGATGTACTTCCTTTCCCAATTTGAACCAGTCCATTGTTCCATGACCAGTTCTGGCTGTTGCTTCTTGTCCTGCATACAGGTTTCTCATTAGAGAGGTCTGGTATTCCCATCTCTTTAAGAGTTTTCAACAGTTTGTTGTGATCCACACAGTCAAAGGCTTTTGCATAGTCAATGAAGCAGAATATATTTTTAGTTTTGGAATTCTCTTGCTTCTTCTGTGACACACTGGATGTTGGCAATTTGATCTGGTTCCTCTGCCTTTTTAAAATCCAGCTTGTATATCTGTAAGTTCTCAGTTCACATACTGCTGAAGCCTAGCTTGAAGGGTTGTGAGCGTTACTTTGCTAGCATGTGAAATAAGCACAATTGTATGGTAGTTTGAACATTTTTTTGGCATTGCCTTTCTTTGGGATTGGAATAAAAACTGACCTTTACAGTCTTATGGCCACTGCTGAGTTTTACAAATTTGCTGGCATATTGAATGTGGCACTTTAATAGCATCACCTTTTAGGATTTTAAATAGCTCAGCTGGAATTTGATAACTTGTTCGTAGTAATGCTTCCTAAGGCCCACCTGACTTCACACTGCAGGATGTCTGGCTCTTGGTAAGTGATCACACCATGTGGTTAACCAGGTCATTAAGACCTTTTTCATACAGTTCGTCTGTGTCTTCTTGCCACCTCTTCTTAATCTCCTCTGCTTCTGTTAAGTCCTTTCTGTTTTTCTGTCCTGTATTCTGCCCATCTTTGCATGAAATATTCCCATGAAATTTTCTTGAAGATATCTCTAGTCTTTCCCATTCTATTGTTTTCCTCTATTTCTTTGCATTGCTCACTTAAGCAGACTTTCTTATCTCTCCTTGCTATTCTTTCAAACTCCTCATTTAGTTGGGTATATCTTTCCCTTTCTCCTTTGCCTTTCATTTCTCTTTTCTCAGCCATTTGTAGCCTCCTCAGACAACCACTTTGCCTTTTTGCATTTCTTTTTTCTTAAGGATGGTTTGGGTCACCACCTCCTATACAAGGTCATGAACCTCTGTTTAAAGTTCTTCAGGCATTCTGTCTACCAGATCTAATCCCTTGGATCAATTTATCACCTCCACTCTATAATTATAAGGGGTTTGATTTAGGCCATGCCTGAATGGTCTAATGGTTTTCCCTGCTTTCTTCAATTTAAGCCTGAATTTTGCAATATGGAGTTCATGGTCTGAGCCACAGTCAGCTCCACATCTTGTTTTTGCTAACTGTATAGAGCCTCTCCATCTTTGATTGGAAAGAATATAATCAATCTGATTTTGCCATTGACCATCTGGTGATGTCCATGTGTAAAGTCTTCTCTTGTGTCGTTGAAAGGGGGTGTTTGCTATGACCAGTGCATTCTCTTGGCAAAAAAATGTTAGCCTTTGCCCTGCTTCATTTTTCACTCCAAGGCCAAACCTGCCTGTTACTCCAGGTATCTCTTGACTTCCTACTTTTGCATTCTAATCTCCTGTGATGAGAAGTACATCTTTTCTCAGTATTAGTTCTAGAAGGTCTTATAGGTCTTCATAGAACCACTGGACTGTAGCTTCTTTGGATTAGTGGTTGGGGCATAGACTTGGATTACTCTGATGTTGAATCGTTTACCTTGGAAATGAACTGAGATCATTCTGTCATTTTTGAGACTGCACCTGTACTGCATTTTGGACTCTTTCGTTGACTGAGGGCTACTCCATTTCTCCTAAGGGATTCTTGCCCACAGTAGTAGATAAAATGGTCATCTGAATTAAATTTGCCCATTCCGGTCCATTTTAGTTCACTGATGCTGATGTTCACTCTTACCATCTTCTGCTTGACCACATCCAACGTACCTTGATTCATGGGCCTAACATTCCAAGTTCCTATGCAATATTGTTTTTTACAGCATCAGATCAGACTTTACTTTTACTGCCAGACACAACTGAACATCATTTCTGGTTTGGCCCAGCCTCTTCATTCTTTCTGGAGCTGTTTCTCCACCCTTCCCCAGTAGCATATTGGACACCTACCAACCTGGGGGGCTCATAGCCCAGTATCATATCTTTTTGCCTTTTCATAATGCTCATGGGGTTCTTGAGGCAAGAATATTGAAGTGGTTTGTCATTTCCTTTTCTAATGGACCACATTTTGTCATAACTCTCCACTATGACCCACGTGGTTTGGGTGGCCCTGGAAAGCATGGCTTATAGCTTCACTGAGTTACACAATGCTGTGATCCATGTAGTCATTTTGGTTATATCTCTGCAATTGAGATTTTTGTTCTGTAGGCTGTAGGGTTACAGTTCTTGCTTCTTCTGTCTACACTCTGCTGTATGAGGATAAGAGGCTTGGGCAAGATTTCTGATGAGGGACTGACTGTGGGAAGAACTGAGTCTTGCTTTGTTGGGCAGGGCCATGCTCAGTAAATCTTTAATCTAATTATCTGCTGATGTGTGGGGCTATGCTCCAAACCTGTTTGTTGTTTGCTATTTGTAAACTCAGTCCTGGAGTCTACAGGCTCTATGGTAGGGCTATTGGTGACCTCCAAAAAGGACTTATGCCAATATGTGCCTCCCAGGACTGCTGCTGCCAGTGCCCCTCCTCCTGCAGCAGGCCACTTCTGACCCACGCTTCCACAAAAGACCCTCAAACACTCACAGTCAAGTCTATCTCAGTCTCTTGTGGGGTCACTACTCTCTTCATTGGATCTTGATGTGCACAAGATTTTGTTTGTGCCCTCTGTTTCCTCCAGTTCTGTGGAAGTTCTGTAATCAAATCCCACTGTCCTTCAAGTCGGATTCCCAGTCTTTTTGCTGGATCCCCCAGGTTGGGAAGACTGATGTGGGGCATAGAACCTTCACAAAAGTGCAAGAACTTCTTTGGTATTATTGTTATCCAGTTTCTGGGTCACCCACCTGGTGGATATAGGATTTGATTTTATCGTGATTTTGCCCCTACCATCTTTGCAGCTTCTCCTTTGTCCTTGGATGTGGTTTATCTTTTCTCAGTAGGTTTCAACAGCCCCCTGTCAATGGCTATTCAACAGTCAATTGAGATTTTGGTGTTCTCGCAGGAGGAGATGAGAGCAAGTCCTTCTACTCCACCATCTTGAAGTGTGAACGTACAGGACCTGCCTTGAGCATCAGAATATTTCATATTTCTCTTGCAACTTGAGTCATGAAACAGACATATGTCCATCATTTGCCAGTGACATTAAGGTGATTCATTGAGCAGCAGTAAAATATAATCATGGTAAATTTTAATAAACATGAAACTTCAGAAGAAAAAATACAAATGCTTCAGAGGGTTATTTATGCAAAACTTTACTTTAAAATATTCTCAGTTTCATAATGACTCAGTAGAACAACACTAATGATACATTTTGATGTTGGTAATAGTGTTGAATATTGTGTTGTCATTTTCTAAAGTATGACTCAAGGAGTTATTAACAAAATCATAACATGGAGAGACCATGATGTAATTTTCCCACTCTGTTTAACTTTGGTCAGAACTTCATTGAATTATGTGGCCATTTTAGAGTCATGCAACTCATATGTGAAGATCTTGAGCAAGTTCCGGAGGCCAAGCACTAAAAATTATTAGCTTGGTTAAAGAGCCCTATTAGCAAAGCGCAGGGGGATAGGGTTTATTGGGAAGCAGAAGAGATCTGTGATTAGGATGAAAAAATCAGGAATATCAGCCACTATAGTAGTATTTCTCTAAGTGTGCACCAGAGCCATAGGCATCAGCAGATGCATCTAAGAAATACAAATCTTGGGAAAAGCCCAAACCTACAAAACCAAGTTTCTGCTGAGGAAGGGGAAAGCCCCACAAGGATTATATGCACTGAAGTGGAGAATATTTCTGTCAGTGGTTCTCAGCCTTGGTTGCACATTGGAATTACCTGGAGACATTTCTCAGAGATTCTGATTAACTGGTCTGGGCTAACTCCAAGACACCCAAATTAAAAGTTCCTCAGATGATTGTAATGTACACCCAAGTTTGACAACCTCCACTTTGTGCTAAAATATAATGTACAAATGCCAGCAAGCAACTGTCCAACTTCCACTGAATAGTTGAGAAATATGTTTATTAAGTTTGTAAACACTTTAACTAAATAATTCCTTAACATGCATTGTATCATCTTTCCAAAATAAATGCATTTTTATTTTCATAAGTGATTTGTCTGTTCTCTTAAACAGGATCTGAGACTCACAGTCATTGTGAACAAAGTTATTATTTTCTCAGTTCTGGAGACCTTACTCTCCCTTTCATTCTGGTTTTCCTCACACAGTGACTGGGAGGTATGATAAATAAAAAGATGATACAATGCTTTTTAACGATGTGTATGTCAGAGCCCCTTGGTTCTTACTGTGGTCTTCTGTTCTCAGTGGTCTGACACTGCCTTCAACTCCAGGTACCAAATCTGGTCACTAGAGTTGAAGATTATGAGTACAAGTTTATTTGAAGACATATTTTCTCAGAACCCAGAAAACAAGTGCTTCCCAGTTGGGGAGATGTCCTGGTGGTTATCAAGTACAGCAGACAATTCCTGCATATAAGAAGGACAATTACTCTGCTGATATTAGCCATTTGTGCCTTAGATTAAATTGAAGTCCATTACCAGGGACTTTTGCATTCTGGACCTTATCTGATTATATGATGATATTAATTGGCCCCTGAAGGTACTAGACTGCATTTCTGGTAAAGGTTCTTCACTTATATTTTTGAAATTAGGCTTTAGATAACCATCTTTCTGTATAAATGTGAAATTTTGCACATTATCTTTTTTCAAATGGTAGTAAAATACACATAACGTAAAATGCTCTATCTAAGCCACTTTTATGTGTACAGATCAATAGTGTTAAGTACATTCACATTGAACAACAAACCTCAAGAATTCTTTGTATCTTGCAAAACTAAAATTCTTATTCATTAAACAACAAATTCCCATTCTCCCCTCCCCACAGCTACACATTATCTTTTAAACAGATGAGTTGTCAGTTTAATCTTCTCTTTAAAAAGTTTCCTAAAATTCATTGATCTACTTGGTTTTAGCCACATCTGCCAGTCCAGTCTTACAAAATTAAAACAGTTTCTACGTCATTGAATTGGTCCACGTATCACTGAGCTAAGACATCACTTACTCCAAAAGCAAGTACATTCTGATTTTTCTTTAAGTAAAATGTCCATTTAAAAAAGAATGAAAATGAAATACTATAAATCGAATTTCTCTTGAGAGAAAAGCTAAAAGTTTGGTAATACCCATGCTAATGAAATAGTAGCTGTCAAATATCAGTGTGAGAGAAAATCAGTTCAACAGATTAAACAATCTCTATCAACTGCCAAGTCTTTACAGATATACTCATAAAAAATAAAAACAACTTAATCTTTCATCAGTTGGGGACTGGTTAAATACTTACAGTATATTATATAATGAACTATTATTGCTGTTGCCGTATGGTTGCTAAATCGTGTCTGACTCTTTTGCGACCCTATGGACTGTAGCCTGCCAGGCTCCTCCATACATGGAACCTCCCAGGCAAGAATACAGGAGTGGGTTTCCATTTTCTTCTCTAAGGCATCTTCCTGACCCAGGGATCTAACCCAGGTATCCTGCATTGGCAGGCAGATTCTCTACCACTGAGCCACCATGAGGCCCAGTGAACTAGTATACAACTGTTAAAAACAAGGTGATAGCTCTGTGTGTGCTGATATGAGAAGACCTGCAAGTATATTATTTTAAATATATATAATGAAATGAATGTGAAAAAATGTAATTACATACACACACACACACATATATATACATAGGTGTCTGAGAATATATTCTCTTTTCTGGAAGGATAAACATGCTTTTGTTAACAACTGCCCCTTTGGGAAAATAGGCTGGTGATTTGGGAGGGGTGTCAGAGGGAAGGAACACACCTGTTTTTCATTTATACCTCTCAGTACAACTTGAATTTTTTAAAACATAGGCTTGTATTACTTTAAAAGTATTTTAAATATCAACATAGTTATCTAGTCAATGAGATATGAGATTATGGAACATTTCTCATATGGAACATTTAAACTTTACTGTTTATCATTTTCTTTATATAAAGAAGTATATTTTTTAAAACTCTGTTCATATGACAATCAAAATATAACAAAACATGAAATTTTATTTCATAACTTAGATATTTGGGCAAATAATTATTTTCATAACCAGTTTAAGCCATGTAGTCTTCCATCTTTTATGTCTCTACAATAAAAAAAACCAAAGCAAACTAAATCAACCAAGAAAACTGTATTTTCTCTTTTGAAAAGACAATAAATGACATTTACTAAAAATCCCATTTCCTTCTTAATGTTCTGCAAACTGTCTCTGTAGAAACTTTGTAATTTTATTACTTTTTTAAGCTTTAGTATAAGATTCATCATTTTCTATAGATTTTGCTTAGACAGTTTTACTCAAAGATTCTATTGTTCCCTTGAATAGAATATAATATCAAAGGATCCCTCAGGATTTGAGACACTTGAAGACTGCCCTTGCAATAAGATTGTCTTGTAATAAGATCGCCACTTTTTCTTCTCCTAGTCCTGGGAGTTAAACTTTGTCACAAGTGAAAATATTCTCCTTTTCTTGGGTTAAAAAGACAGTCTTAATATCCATATTCTAACATTCAGTGCAGCAGAACATAAGGCCTTCCTACCTCTAGGAAAGAAGCTCAGTATTTCCATATATACCACCCATCAAAAGTCACATAAGAAAATGTTTCCTTTTTTACTGTTGTGAACTGGACATGTGATATTGATTATCTGCTTATTATAGTTAGCATAATGTTTGTCTCCAGGCATGAGTAAACACAGCGAGCAGCTATGCAAATCAATGCTGTTATGTAAATCAACAAATAAGCCTTACTGTTATTAGTAAGTAAGTTACCATCAGATCAGTTCTTAACTTTTAAAAAGAAGACGATTTTGTTTAAAATGGGTCACTTTGAAAGACAGTAAGCAAAACTCAAACTCGCTTCTATTTACCAGAATATTAGAATAACAAAAAAGCCCAAGCTACTTTGTGTAATTTTAAATGGTGTTCCTAATAGAACTCATCCTACTTTGTCCCAGCATAAAAATGCAGAATGTACTTATTTAAGAGTTGAGTAATAGTCATTGGAAAATAAATTTCTGGCAAATGTGCAAACTATGTGTGGTTCCCATAGAATTAAACAAAAATAGATCTTGTTCAAAATAACAATAAAAATCCCATGGGATTGACTAATAAAAGATGGCTGGCACAATTTGAATTCCATGACAAGGGCTAACATAAAACTTTAAAAAATGGTAACACTAGAATCATTTATCATTTTTTGTAGCTGTGGCAGTCATCTCAGAACTATCCTGGTGACCAGAGCTTCAGAGAACTCAGGCTACTGACCACACTGGAAAAAGAAAAGTTTCTCAGTGTCCTCAGTTTTTAATAAACTAACAGTGGACCATACAGATGCCACAGACTTAGGTTTTGTGCTGATTACAAAAGAATCATTCCCTAATTACAATTTGTTTGTGTGCTATAGTTTCTAAAATCTTATACCATGGATCAAAGGTTTTTCTTTCTGTTGTTACTGAAAGGCAAATTCGAGTGCCCCACACACAGGGAGGCCAAACAATACCAAAACATCAGAGTTTGGAACAAGGAGAGGTTTACAAAGGGCCATGCAAGGAGATGGGTGGTTCATACGTTAAAAACCCCAAACTCCCTAAAAGCTTTCAGCAAAGTTCTTTTCTAGGAAAGGTGATGGTGGGGTGTGGTTAGTTGTTGAAAATTTCTTGGTGTCAGAGCCTTTATTTATGAGGTCAGGTCATGGCCAGGTAACGATATTCCTGTAAATCTCCACCAAACGAATGTTATTCTCTGTTACGACAAGAAAGAGTCAGACCCCCAGGCATAGCTTTCACCCTCTGAGGTCCAGTCCTGGCTAAGAGAAAGCAGATCTCAGCTGGAGGCTTCCTGGCTGTCATTGCTGAGGGAGTCAGACACCCAGAGCCCAGCTGGCCCTCAGGCTCCTCATGCCGCCCAGAAGCTGGGGGCCAGATACCGTCAACCACATCCTTTGCAGACTGCTGCTGCCATTAGGTCACAGAGGCAGAGATGGCGTGGAGGTTCACCACCACCTCAAGGACTGGGCCAGTCCAGTAGGCAACCTTGGCCAGGGCTGGAACCCTTAGGACACAGCCCCAGCCTGTCTCTGGGCAACCTCCTCCCCACCCACCAGGCTGCAAGCTTGAGGCTGGGTGAGCTGGAGGGCCCTAGGAAGAATGCCAGTATCTGCCTCTTACCTCACTCTCCACCTAATGACCACCATTCCGCCAACAGTTGGTTGAATTCTCTCAGTAACGGTTGCTCCTTGACAAGTTGGTGGCTTTGGGGAGGGGCCCACTGCAGCACTGACCAATGGTTGAGCGGGACCTGTTGCCTGGTAACAGGGTGGGGAGTAATGGCGGCATAGTCCCTGTATTGCGGTAAGGGCTGCGGTTGGCCACACCATGTTACACAATCAGATTTTAAAATAAGAATAATGTGATCAGAGTATATTGTTCATTATGTTTTTTTTACATTAGGATGATAATATCCCATTAGATTTTAAGTTCACTTTGTTTATTGTAAATACACCCCTTCCACTGTCGTGTAATTTTTACTGTATTAGCAATTGACTTATAACCATAGCTAAATGGCTATGTAGTTTTTATTTATTTACAAGAATTTTCATATATTAAGCTCAGTAATCAGGAAAAATCCTCTATCCTGAATATGTGTCTTAGAAAATAATAGTCATTTTAAATATACGAATGATTCCAATGTGCTTACTTTGTTCTCTGGGAAGAATCTCCTAAGACATATTAGAAGGAAAAGGCTCCAGTAAGGAAAACATAAAATGCAAACAATCTGTGTATGTGTAGCTGGTTTGCCCTTGGAAATATTTGGATGGAGTTATTCCCCACTCTCTAATCCTTTCTAAAGAGAAGAAAAAAAATTCTGCTTGCTGCTATTGGTAGGACAGGTGACCAGGTCCATCTGGGGCCCAGCAGACTAGAGAGGAGTTCTCCACAAGACCTCACTCTTACTGGTGCACTGGGCTCCTATCTCCCCATCTCAATGGTCTTTGAGTGGCAATGGAGGTACCACAGAGTCACAGCTAGTATCAGGGAAAATGTCTCTCAAAAGTGGACATCTCTACAATATGTGTAACATTGTTACTGAGATGTATGGTGACAGAGCAGAAAGAATATGGATTTTTACGTTAGAGCTAAACTCAACATCTTTGTCTACCTTTTCCACCTGTGTCATCTTGTACAACTCATTTATCAAAGCCTCAGTTTCTGTATCTATAAAGCAGGGATAATAATTATTTCATAGATTTTTGGAGAGAAGTAAATGCAATTACATTTTTAGTGTGCCTTACACATAAAAATATAAAAGCATATCTGCTGTAGAGTCACTTTAGACACAGTCCTTGAAGCAGTGGCCAGACAAGACATGAGGAAATGCCTCCTTCCTGATACACAAGTATGATTGTGTCAATCATCATATCATCAATCACATAGACAAGTGTGATTTCTGAGAGGCTGTAAGAGAGACGTCCATCATGCTTACAGGGAACCCGCTGGGGTTTGCCTTGCTAATGGCAGAAAGAAAAGTAGTTAGAATAGACAGCATTCTCTTTTCCACCCTGAACTCCTGACACTGGGCTAGCAAATGCTTGAAATTGACCAAGTAGAGTTTTATCCCTTAGTTAGAAAACCCCTGAGAAAGAAAACACATCAAGTGTTTATTTAAGAGAAAGGACTTGATAAAATCCTTTCTTGAGAGCAGTGAAATAAAGAGTAAGGACCATCAGGTAAGCAGAAAACAGAAGAGGGAAAAATGACTTGTCAACTTCTCTTGGGTCATGTGAAATAGTTCCCTCTGTCCTGGGAATGTTCTCACTATTAACTAGCAAAGAATCCTAAAACTAGTCCTTTAAAGGAATTGTTGTGTTAGCTAGACTTGGAGATGAAATGTCATTTTCTGCAAGTCCTCCATAACTAAGTTGTCTTTTGCTCAAGATGCTGATATAATGACTCACATCCTAGAGGATTTGGAAGGATATCCCTATGAGATAGTCTACATTCTTAGTGTGGTCATTACGTCTTAACCAGAAGCTCAAGTTTTTGGGTTTTTTTTTGCTGGAAACACTGGAGAACAGAAAGCAGTTCAACACAGTTCAACTGCTCTGGAGAAACTGCTGATAACTTCTTTAGTGCTTCTATTTTCCTCTCCTACTGGTAGATCAAGTTCTTCAAGAACCAGGACTCAGGCTGCTTACTTCCTCCTGTCTTTATCAGTGTGACTGCAGCAGGAGCTACAGTGGCGGCAGCTTTGATAGCCCTCCCTATCTCTGTCCCTCTTTTCCTAATTCCAAACTTGGATGTGGTCACCCTTTTCCTCTCAGACACACCTATAGGAACATGACAGCTCAGGCTGCTATTTTGCTGTAATGTAAAACTACATTTTAAGCATTGTAATAAATTCCATGGTATTTGAAATTACTGTGTTTATATATCACATATTGTGGATTGTGAGAAAGGTCACCTAAATGAAGGTGATACCTGTTTTAAAAAGTCCCTGATGGCGACTATAGTTAACAATACTGTATTATATACTGGAAAGTTCCTGAAGAGTAGATCTTAAATGGTCTCATCACAAAGAGAAAAAAGAAGTCAGGGAGTAGGGGGAAGCGGGTAATTGGATGGAGGTAGCCATAAGGTACAAACTTCCAGTTATAAGATAAATGAGTCCTGGGGATGTGATATACAGCAAGATGACTAAAGTTAAGACTGTTATATGGTTTATAGGAAAGTTACTCTTTAAAAACTGATCCTCAAGCTTCTGAACACGAGGAAAAATCTTTTTTTTTTTTTTTTTGATAACTATATGAGAAGATATTAACTAAATTTGTTATAGTAACCACTTCACAATACATGTATGTCAAGTCATCATGCTGTAACTTTAAACTTATGTAATGTTATATATAAATTATACTTTAATAAATCTGGAAAAATCTCTATTTATTGTAAGGAGTCAAAAATAGTACTAATAATTCAGCTGATGCCTAAATAGTGGTCTATGTGAGATGTTTTGGAATATAGTTTTTGACCAAATTATTTTTCTCATTTTGTCCAATACTTGGATATAAACTAAGTTGACATGGTTCTCAGGATAGCTGGCACCTTTTGTCCATTGCTCAACCATGACTGTGAACTTCCTCCATCTCCATTGTCCATAGAACCAAAGAACAATATGAATACCATGTAGCCTAAGAGCTTCATGTTGCCATAGGAAACATGGAAACCAAAGAAGCCCATGCTACTCTTGCGTAGCTTGCTCAGAGTTCCTTTCAAGTTCTTCTGCCTTGACTCCTATTGAGCCTACTCCCTAAGGCACCAGTTCATTCTACCTTGACTCTCTAGAAAATAGGTTACTTTAATTTATGACCCAGCTATTGCTAGAAATTCCAAGTGCTTTAGAGACATTTTCTCATTGAACAGGCAACACCTCTAACAGACCCTGGGGAAACACAGTTCCTTTATTGCAACAGGGAAAATTAAGTACACACAGCAAAAGTATTTGCACATACCAAACTGTTGAAGCTTCTAAGACAAGGAATCAGAGCCTAATAATGCACTAAAATGTGATTGCTTTGTTTCCTTAGAACCCAAGATTTTGTGGATGGGCCTTCGCTGTGAAAGTATAAATGAGGCAATGCTCAACAAAATAAGCTTATCAAAAGTGAGGATAAATGCTCCTTAGTAAATGGAAATAGCTTCCTTTCTGATAGAATTCAACAAGCATGAGGTTGTCACAATTAGAATCAGTTATCTTTTCCAAATTTAGGTGACCTTTTTTAAGTGGAGTAATTGAAGTCTAATTAAACACAAGGAAGCTACAGTTTCACTTAATCAATTTCTAAATTAAAAATTATTTCAGCACCAAAGCTCTGTTTACATTTAATTGAAAAATACTTAATAGAGAATTTTTTTAAAATGTTGAACATGCACATGGAAGTATTTGATATATTCTCATAAAAAATATATGCAGGGATTTTATTAGCCACTTTTAGATGTCAGAGAAGTATAAAAGACTTGAAGAATGAAGTCATTGGTAAAGAATGCTGCAATCAATGTTGTGTGGCAGGAGTTACCCGGTTAGATAGGGAAATAAAAATGTTCATTACTAGACTGTACCTTTCATTTGTGACAGAGGGAAGGGGTGGGGGATCAACCACAGGCTTTTTAGCTAAGATCCACTTACCTTCAGGAATTCCACAAAGAGAATTAGCATAACGAGAAGAACTGAAGGATCCAGCATGTTCTTTCCTCTGACCTGACAGAAGCGAGTGAAAGAGTCTCCTCAGGCCTTGTGTGTCTCTATTCACTACTATTCCTCACACTAAGGATGGGTTGCTACTGCTGCTGTCGCTTCAGTCGTGTCCGACTCTGTGTGACCCCATAGATGGCAGCCCACCAGGCTCCCCTGTCCCTGGGATTCTCCAGGCAAGAACACTGGAGTGGGTTACCATTTCCCTCTTCAACGCATGAAAGTGAAAAGTGAAAGTGAAGTCGCTCAGTCGTGTCCTAGGTACTTAGAAACAACAGTTCTTACGCTTGGATGGGACTTAAAGTGTTTTCAAAACACTATCATACCGTCTCTTCTTTTGTCCTCACCCAGCCCATTATCTCCTTCTACCAAATGCAGTCTCTCTGAAATCCAGGCTGCAACTCTACTTTAGCACCATGTTGAGATACAACCCAGAACTGTGGGCAGATAGGAGAAAAACATCTGTGCCCACCCCTCACCACTGGCCCCTAAAAGGCAGAGAGCAGAGCTACAACCTTTGGATCATCAGTGTGAGGTTCTTACAAGGGTGGACAATCTACTGGACCTCTGGGTGGAGATTAAGGACAGAAGTTTCTATGCTCTCCTGCCCCCTCCATCCCAACTTTGTAGGCTGAGACACTGTGTCAGATTATGTGGAATGTATACTGTTGTGACAGAGAAGGCAATGGCACCCCACTCCAGTACTCTTGCCTGGAAAATCTCATAGATGGAGGAGCCTGGTAGGCTGCAGTCCATGGGGTCGCTGAGGGTCAGACACGACTGAGCGACTTCACGTTCACTTTTCACTTTCATGCATTGGAGAAGGAAATGGCAACCCACTCCAGTGTTCTTGCCTGGAGAATCCCAGGGACAGGGGAGCCTGGTGGGCTGCCGTCTCTAGGGTTGTACAGAGTCAGACATGACTGAAGCGACTTAGCAGCAGCAGCAGCATACTGTTGTGAAATAGGCTGTATGAGGTGTCCCAACATTCCAGCTTCACAGAATGGGTACAGTCAAGCCCACAGCAGAGTATGTCTAGAGAATTGAACAGAGGAGCCTAGCAGGCTACAGTCCATTGGGTCACACAAAACAGTCAGACATGACTTAGTGACTAAATAACAACAACAGTCAGTGTAGCTCAGATTGGATCTGTTATAGCACACAGAACCCATTATAAGATCCATCATGAAAAACTGGACATTCTTACTCCAAAATGTCCATAGAGGTTAGTTTCACCCCTGTCCTAAATTAAGTTAAAACAAAACACATTCAACATTTTCCAAAAAATAAAGCATAAGTGCATTTTATAGATCAAAGAATACCAAGATAACTGGCAGTGGGTTTCAGAGAGATATACTTCATTTTGAAATTGAATCAAAATTCACATCTTACCCTCCTAAAAAAGAGATTTGCTGTTTTAACCAAAGCTTTATAAGAAACTTTAAAATTTTCTTTAGAAAATTCCTAGTTCTGGTTACAGTAGTAAAGGGTGATGACTATTGGAATGACCAGCTTGCTTTGGCTCCCATATTACTTTGTGATGCCAAAAACTTGGCCTCTGCACACCAGTGCCAAATCGAATCTCAGAGACCAAGTTCTGGGGGAAGTAGAATATCTTTATTGCTTTGCGAGGCAAAGGGAGATACAGAGGCTCTTGCCCTCAAAACTCTTGTGTCCCAACTCAGGAAATTTGGTGAGGAGCTTTATAGCAATAGTTCAAGGGTGGAGTTACTGACAAGATTAGGGTGTGTGCAGGGCCTGCACTCCTTTAATTTGGTCTCAGGTAATCTCTTGATGCTTCTCTGGTTCCTTTAATCTGAACTCAGGTGGTCTTCTCTGGAATGAAGAATGCTGACATCTTCCATTTGTTGGGGATTTTATTTCTGTTGTTCAGTTGCTAAGTTGTGTCTGACTGTTTGTGATCCCACAGACTGCAGTATACCAGGTTTCCCTGTCCTTCACTATCTCCCGGAGTTCGCTCCAATATTCAGTTACTTTTTTTTTTTTAATTGAAGTGTAGTCTATTTACAATGTTGTGTTAATTTCTGCTGTACAGCAAAGCGATTCAGTTATGCATATATAGATAATATATATCTTCTTTAATATTTCTTTAATATTCTTTTCCATTATGGTTTGTCATAGGATATTGAATATCGTTCTCTGTGCTCTACAGTTGCTGCTGTTGTTGTTCAGTCACTAAGTCATGTCCAACTCTTTGTGACCCGATATCTCTCGGAATTTGCTCAAATTCATGTCCATTGAGTCAGTGATGCTATCCAACCATCTCATCCTCTGCCACCCTCTTCTGCTTTTGCCTTCAATCTTTCCCAGCATCAGACTCTTTTTCAATGAATCAGCTCTTTATAGGTAGCTAAAGTATTGCAGCCCAGCTAGCAATAGTCCTTCCAGTGAATATTCAGGTTTGATTTCCTTTAGGATTGACTAGTTTGATCTCCTTGTGCCAAGGGACTCTCAAGAGTCTTCTCCAAGACCACAATTCAAAAGCATTAATTAAAAAAAAATTTATTTATTACTTTTTTATATTTGGCTGTGCTAAGTCTTTGTTGCTTTGCCTGGACTTTCTCTAATTGCAGTGATCAGGGGCTACTGTTCATTGTTGTGCTCGGGCTTCTAACTGTGGTGGCTTCTCTTGCTGCAGAGCACAGGCTCTAGGCACTTGGGCTTCATTAGTTGCAGCACACAGGCTCAGCAGTTGTGGTGCACGAGCGTAGTTGTCCCATGGCATGCAGAATCTTCCCAGACCAGGGATCAAACCCATGTTCCCTGTGTTGGGAGGCAGATTCTTATCCACTGTGCCACAGCAAAGTGCCCAACGCATTAATTCTTTAGCACTCAGCTTTCTTTATGATCCAACTCTCAACATCCATGCATAACTACTGGAAAAAAGAGCTCAAAGATATTATTATGTGTATCCCTTTAGGTGGAATCAGAACTCCACCACAAGGCTGCACTCTTGTTTTTTGGCTGTTCCTCCCTTGTCTCTGCATCTCCTCCTTCCCTTGATGAGCAACTGTTTGAATTTGCCCTGTGGAACTCAAGGAAGGTCATGGAGGCTGGAGTCTGTTCCTTACAAACAAAAACGAGAGACACGTAAAGGCTTCCATGCCCAGGAACCAGCAGGGTTCTGCTTCGTTTCAATAGCATCATGTCTCCCAAATGCCCCATAGGAAATGATTTCCTGTTTTATGTGTGGGTCGAGGTTTCTGTCTGTCACTGCAGAATTTTTCATTTTATAATTTCAAAACATTTTGAAATACTGTTATTACCACCATATTTTTACAAAAAGGAAACTCAAGCGTGAAAAGGCTGTCCAGCAGTTAGAGTCAATATAGAGCTGCACTTGTTAGTATGGGCAGAGGATCCCTGCAAGTCCCCAAGACCCTTCAGAGGATCTGCCAGGTCCTTCCTTTTCCAACTACATGTCTGTGTGAAGCAGGGTTTTCTTCAGATACTTCAACCAACACTATATATGGCTATGGTTCAGTGTAGAAGCCAATTGGAGAATCCAGTTGCTTTTGTTAGCTGAGACATTATAGAAATTTGTAAAATATAAAACAATGCTCTTCTTTGCACTGAATTTTTTTCACTCTGCAAAATACAGTTGTTGTTTAGTCACTAAGTTGTGTCTGATTCTTTGCGACCCCATGGACTATAACCCACCAGGCTCCTCCATTCATGGGATTTCCCAGGCGAGAATATTGGATGGGGTTGCCATTTCCTACTTCAGGGGATCTTCCTGACCCAGGGTTCAAATCTGTCTCCTGCATTTTAGCAGTTTTCTTTACCACTTGCCACCAGGGACTTATTTGCTGAGTAATAAAGATACAGTTATGAAAAACTGTAGTTATATGTCATCAAATATGTTATTTATGTTAATATATAATAGGCAGTACCTATTATTGTTACTCTAAAATGAAACAGTATTTTAAAATTTCAGTTTTAATTTATAATGTGGTAAATAGCAATAGGTATAGCTCACATAAACAAAAGCTCTTTGCAGTCCTCAATAAGTTTTTTTTTATAGTTTTTTTTTTTTTTTTTTTTATTTG
>NW_011494734.1:2488446-2514482 GCF_000754665.1 Bison bison bison
ATAGTTTTTTTTTTTTTTTTTTAATGTGGACCTTTTTTAAAGTCTTTATTGAATTTGCTACAATACGGCTTCTGTTTCATGTTTTGGTTTTTTGGCCACAAGGCATGTGGGATCTTAGCTCCCCAACCAGAGATCAAACCCACACCTCCTATATTGGAAGGTGAAATCTTTTTTTTTTTTTGGAAGGTGAAATCTTAACCATTGGACCACCAGGGAAATCCCATGATGCTAAAACATTTAAGATCTGCTAGGTGAGGGACTAAAATTCCATTAAAAGAGAAAATCAAATCCCATTATCAAAAGAGAATAAGAAGGATGGATTTGAAATTTAAATGAAGAGCTCAATGTTGTAATTAAAGGAAGAAAAAATTCAGAAATTGATATTTTCAGTGGCATTAAGGGAAAAAAAATGTTTTAGGCACTAGATAAATCCACATGCAAGGACCCAAGAACGTGGAAAAACAAAATTCAGGCATTGACCCTCTCCTTTTGAGACTTACATGGGAATTTGCTTGTAAAGAGGAATTTGGGTTTATTTGTGCTCAGAAGCTGATAGCAAAATTGAAGGAAGAAAGGGAGTGTTGATAGTAATGGAAACATTGCAGATGGATCAAGATATTTTTAAGTCTAAGATTTGTTGGCTAAGTTAATATGAGATCTCAAGTTGACACATGAATTGATTTTATTTAAATGACAAGTAAGGGTACTACTTAACTGTTTAACAATTGTAAATTGGTTAAATAAATGAATACATCCTTACAATGGCATATTCTGTCAATTATGATCTGGAAAAATATTTAATGACTTGGAAAAATGTTCACAAATTAAAAAGCAGGTTACAAAACAGTATTTGGAAAAATATAAGTATCAGAAAAATATAGGAAGGCTGTAAACCAAAAATGTTGATTATGGGTATTTATTATTACATTTTCTGTATTTTACTGTGTATTTTAATTTTTCCAAAATAATGATAGCAATAATAGCACAAAATTTTTGTTTTGGTAGAGCTCCCTAATATTCTTGTTTTCTTCAAGCCAGTCCCAATTTGGAGCTGTCACTCCAGTATTTTTGCCAAGGACAGAGGAGCCTAGTGGGTTACAGCCTATGGGGTCGCAAAAGAGTGGGAGGGGACTGAGCTTCTGAGCTTGGCAAATGGCACTACCCGGACAAGCCACACCCATTAACTCCTCCCTCCTTTTAAGAAAGAGCCCCAGGAAGTCAGTCTCTTCCTTCCCATTACAAGGGCCGGGGAGCACTCTGTACTGGTTTTGGATTCAGCAGCTTCAGTAAGTGCTAATTGATTATATTCTGAAAGTTTAGAATTAAGTAGTTTGGAGCAGAATAATAAACTCTCCTTGACAAAATGAACGCAAATTAATGTGAAGTATATCCCCAGGATTTCCTGTTAGAATCTTTTATTATAGTGACAGGAGTTTTTGCAAGTACTTATCATAAATAATTTATTGCCTCCAGTGGCATGCTAGATACTCTACGTGATTGTTACTATGGGAACATCAATGTCCATATACAGTTTAATTCTGTTCCCAGAAGCTGAAATAAAAGTCGGCATTATCTTAACATTACAGATGTGAGGATTTAGGCATTCAAAAACTAAGTAGCTGGCTAAAATCCAACAACAAATTGAGGAAGAGCAGAAACTAGCCTGCTGACACCTAAGCGGGGACACTGGCATTGGAGCTGGGAGTATCCTCAAATCATGTGCACTGTGAGTTTGGCTTGGCATAGACTGTTCAATACTAGGGTGATACCAGGACAGCTATGGCTCAGTCGTGTACGACTCTGTGACCCCATGGACTGTAGCCCGCCAGGCTCCTCTTGTCCATGGTATTCTCCAGGCAAGAATACTGGAGTGGGTTCCCATTTCCTTCTCCAGGGGCTCTTCCTGATCCAGGGATTAAACCCAGGTCTCCTGCATTGCAGGCAGATTCTTTACCGTCTGTGCCACCAGGAAAGTGGTGTAATAACTAGAAGCAGTTTACAAGAGGAAGAAGAGAGTGCAACTCCAAGGCTCTGCATTATCCTTAAGGGTGAAGCTAGCAAACCAAGGCACTGAGAAAGTGAACACCAGTCAGTGACCCTTGCTTTGCCCAGGAGGAGAAGCCAGGGCAAGCAGGAAGGGAAAGGAATGTACATGTATGTGCAAGAAAGTGGGAGTGCTGAGAAACAGACAAGTAAACAGAGGGCTGTTTCATTTTAAATAAATGTGGCACAGGGAAGAAATGCAGGTATTTAGATGGAAAGGCTAAGAGATTTTTAAGTAGCAATTGTCAAAGGACAGTAGTGACAGCAGAGTAACTTCTGTCTCCCCTAGCATCAACAGGCATGGTGGCCCTTCTTTAGGTCATCTTCTAATCCTCTGTTTTTGGTACAAGAAAAAAAGATAGAAAAAGCCCAGGGAAGCTACATAGAGAAGAGCCACATTTTATGTGGCGGTTAGTCTGGGGAAAAAAATGTTACAGTCAACTGACTTACCCAGAAGAATTATTTAATTACAAAATTGATATAAAAAGCCTATTCCTCCCACTAGCCATTACTTTTGTATTCTTTAATACTTTTTAATAATCGTATATAATATTTAATAATGATTTATATAAATTATTACTTAGAGACTGATATTTAACCATGAAACTGTTTACTCTGGTCTTGATGAAAGAGTTATGGGTCACTCTAACCCAGGGTCAGCAAATATTTTCTGTAAAGGGTCAGATGGTAAATATTTTAGGTTTTGCAGGCTATAAAGGATCTCTTTAAAAATGTAAACATCATTCTTAACTCAGCTGTACAAAACATAATTTGCTACCCCTGCCCTAAACTACTGTAGCAAGCATAAGGGCCATAAAAGGCAGGAGGGCAGAATGGATGGCTCGTCCATACCTACCACGATCCTTTGCATAGATTTGGTCCAGCTTGTTCACATTGTGTGTCTAGCCCCTAGGTCAATGCCTTGTGCACATTAGGCCTAAATCCATAATTGTTGATTCAGTAAATGATAGCTAGGTTCAGAATGCTGGAGAGAAGTTGCAATTTGTGGAAAATCTTCAAATCCTCCTCCTTTAACCCTCCTTATTCAAAATTTTAAAATAATTTGATGTTGATTCTTTCCTACTACAAATCTTAGCATTGAGAATCCACAGTAACAGGCCTTTGCTCTCTTCTGGCCAACAAGGGTCATAATCAATAATGAGATGACTAAATATTATGATTTATGGCAAATATTGTTCTCCATATCTGAGCAGTCTAAACAGAAAACAATATTTAGAGGGAGTTAAACATGTAACAGAGAACTGTTTTCCATGTAGATCATCCTGGGGAGAGGAATATACGTATTTCCTAGTGGAGTAGAAGGAAACTAACAGTTCCTGAGCCAACTTTACACCAGTGTGTTTCATACATTATTTAATATAGTCCACATATCATTATAAGATAGAGAATGTTACATTTTATGGGTAGAAAACTGAAGCTCTGGGAATTTGAGTGACTTCTTTGAGTTCCAAAAATTCATAAGGGATAAATCAAGATTCAAATCCAAGCCTGTCTGTTCCCAAACTTCAGGCTCTTTGTAGTATACCTGGCTATGGTAAAGGATGTATTAATATTTCTAGTTCTATCAACAATTTCCCTTGTGACCTTTGAGATGATCACTTCACCTCATTCATTAAACACAAATATAAATAGCTTCCCACCTCTCAGGGAGTTGAAGGATTTCATGAATGTTACAAAATACGACACACAGCACTACCTTGCCCTCAATAAATATTTGCTGACTTTGAATTTTGTTGAACATCTGAACTGGCTGATAGTCATGAGAAAAGAGAGAAGAATATGTGGAGGAAACGCCTGCTATATCACCCCTGGAAGGAGAAGAGAAAGAAGTATGAAATGCAATTAAATGATTGTGCAGTACACAATCATTTGTGATGATTAAGGGTATAAACAGTCAAAACGGGTTGGAAAGCAGGAGTCAGAGAATAGACAAAGTTGGGTTTCTAGGAGAACTAACATAAACAATACATTAACAATTTTCAAAGAATTTTTGTTTCTGCTTGTTAGCAACAGAGCCTTTCTTCAGAGAATTTTTTTTAAAGCCCAGTATAGAAAACAAATACAGAGCTATTCTTAGCCCCGGTCTCTGACTTCCATGGTGTCCCCTAAGAAACTTTTATGGAAGTCTTCAGGCTAGCTCAGTGCATGATTTGAAAGTTTCTGCTCATATTTCTGCCTCTTCCCTCAACATGCTATCAACCATACTATGTATATTTAATAAAGGGGACTATTCTCTTTCTTGTAATAACAGTATATATATCTACTCTGTCCTGTTGGTGGTTAACACAGTCAGAAAATATCCTTAGGCATGGTTTGATTCAGGCTCTAAATGATGGGGTCAGGAATATCCATCTCTCCATTTTTCAACATTGCTTTCTCTGTGAAGACTCCATTCTCAAACAAGCTCTCTCTACTTGTGGCAGAAATGACTCCCAGCAGTTTCAGGCTTAGATCATCCTCAGTCCCTACAGTCTCAGGAGAGTGACTCTTTGTTAGTAGTACAAGTCTCCTTAAAGGATTTAATTGATTTATCATCAATGATGTGCTTATTTCAATCCAATTACTATGATTGGACTAATTCAGAAAATGGTTGGTCAGGGCTAGCTCACATCTCACCCTTAAGAGCTGGGAGGAAGCCAAATCTACCAGAACACACGGATCAAGAAGAATGGGTGTGAAAGGTAATACCAAGCACAGAAAAGCATGTCCACTCTACTGCTCAGAGACCTGATCGTGATGAGCCCAGAAAAGGGAGACATGAAGACCACACTGACTGAAGTGATGATGTAAGAAAAAGGCAGAAGTAGAATTCAGGAACAAAAAGGAAAGAGAGAAGACAGAAGCAGTGTATTGTTGGTAGTGTGGACTTGTGCTTCTACAAGGAGAAGGAAAAGACTTTCAGTCCCTGGAGGGAAGGCAAAGAGATCATGCGTGGAGCCATCCAAAGAAATAGTTGTCATCAGGAAAAGATGAAAAGTAGTCAACAAGGGCCTGCAAGAGGATTCTGTGTGGGAACTCAGATTGTAAACTCATTGGAGAAGACTTCAAGAGACATTTTTGCAAGGCTTCAGATGCCAAGGGTGAAAGAGCAGAAGAGCAAGACTTGAGCCTTAGGAGTAAAGCGATTTCTTATTTATTTTGGACACAGTATCTAGAGAGAAAGAGTTAGAGCTGTTGGCTGGACACAAATATCATTAAGCTCACTAAATATAAAGATTTACTTCCATGGTAGTATAGCGTAGTAAGTGGTTAGATGTTCAAACTCTGGAATCAAATAAATATAGGTTTAAATACTAACTTGTTCATTCATTCATGATGTAACTTTGACAAGTTACTTGTTCACCCAGAACCTTAGTTTCCTCATATGGAAGATGAGAATGATAATAGTTTCTAGTTCATGGGCTTTTGTGATTTAGGATTAATAGAGATAACATTTACAAAGGACTCTGTACAGTGCCCAGCACATAATAAGGGTACATAAGTACTGGTGTTCATATTCTTTAGAAACAAAATTATTGACAGATACTACATAGATTTTATATTTTTGGCTAAGTCGCTTCAGTCGTGTCCGACTCTGTGTGACCCCATAGACGGCAGCCCACCAGGCTCCCCCATCCCTGGGATTCTCCAGGCAAGAACACTGGAGTGGGTTGCCATTTCCTTCTCCAGTGCATGAAAGTGAAAGTGAAGTTGCTCAGTTGTGTCTGACTCCTAGCAACCCCATGGACTGTAGCCTACCAGGCTCCTCTGTCCATGGGATTTTCCAGGCAAGAGTACTGGACTGGGTTGCCATTATGAACGATATCAAAACATGAAACCTAAATTAAGTGAAAAACTACATTGCATCTGAGAAAAAAAAGTTGAGAAGTAAATGAGAGTAGACCAGAATACCTGAATATTTTACTTGAAATAGAAATGGCATTGCAATATATTTTTTTCATTCATTCATTCATTCTAGAATTTTTTTCCTAAAAGCCAGTAAATGCCAGACACTACATAAAAGATGCTAGGGATAGAAGGACAAAGATAAAACTCCCAGCCTCAAACAAGTCACAGTCTGAGAGACAGAGAAAGAAAAACATAAATGGTATCACAACAGCAGGAAGAGAACTACCTAAGGTTTCTTCAGAGTGTGTGATGAGAACAGAGCAGTGAGCGGCCGACTCTGCCTAAACATTCTATGGCTCCAGATGGCATTTCAATACAATCTGCTTCATATTTGCAGATTGGAGGTAAAAAGTTCAGTAACATATAATCTTAGAAGGTCACTTCTAGAAACAAAACTGTCAAAGGTTAATTATTGATGGAGCTGAGTGATATGGATTCTTTCTATTATTCTCCCTATTTTTATGTATTTTTGAAGACTTGCAGTTCAAAAAAATTTTTAATGGCAATTGAAATCTAATGTCTTAGAGCCAGAAAAGAGCAATGAGGCAATGAAGCGCTTGGCAGCAGCCATAACCAAGAATATACAGATGCTTAGACAAAAGGAAAAAACTGAGAAAACTGTGCCTCACTTGATATGGATAGAGGAGTAAATAGAATAGAGGGGCAGAGGCTTGAGAAAGACCACTTTAGGCAAGGAGAGCAAGAGGAAAGGAATAGAAATGAAAACACAAGTGGGAGCAAAAAGGGAAAAAACAAATAAAAACCAGAAATTCTGAACACCCACTTACAAAGAACAAAAAAAGAAAAAGAAAAAGGGGGAAGGAAAGAAAGAAAAAAGCAAATATGATCAAAACAGACCTAGATGAAAGCATTATGGTGAAGCTGAATAACAAAGGTAAAGGCACAAGCAAAAAATTATTAAATGAAAAGAAATTAGGATTGTTCTCCAAATGAGGAATGGGAAAAATAAAGCAGAAGGATGATCCATGAGGAAACCAGGTACTGAGGGAGAGTAAGAGTTCAGATAAGCTGCGCAGCACAAATGTTGATTTGAGGTGTGGCAGTGTAAATTTTCCCGAGAAGGCAATGGCACCCCACTCCAGTACTCTTGCCTGGAAAATCCCATGGATGGAGGAGCCTGGTAGGCAGCAGTCCATGGGGTCGCTAAGAGTCGGACAAGACTCAGCGACTTCACTTTCACTTTTCACTTTCATGCATTGGAGAAGGCAATGGCAACCCACTCCAGTGTTCTTCCCTGGAGAATCCCAGGGACGGTGGAGCCTGGTGGGCTGCCGTCTATGGGGACACACAGAGTCGGACACGACTGAAGTGACTTAGCAGCAGCAGTGTAAATTTTCAAAGTGAAGTTGGGTTACTTTTGGGAAGATCCATGTAGACACCTTGAGACGTTCATGCCTTCCTTACCTCCATTTCAACACGTAGTTATTAATCTTTTTCTCTGACGACAAACCAGAAAGTAAGATGGAGCTGTCTATCACTGAGCTTAGAGCCTAGCAGCGGAGACAAACAATTAAACAAGCAATTATAATAAACTGTGTGTGGTGGTGCAAAGACAGGCAAGCACACGTGGAAGATCCTCACAGAGCTACCTTTGTTTCCATGCAGAGTCCCCCCTGGTCTAGGGGCTGGCTCTTGGGCTCTGTAGGTGCAGAAACCTGATCTGCTCCCAACATCAATTTCTTGGCGACGGACACACTTTAGCCAAGGTCACAAAGACATAACCACCTCAAGGCAAAGTTATTGATTTATAGTAAGAGAAACAGCTATGAAACATTTGGAGATTTGTTTTCTCTGATGAACACATTCTTTCACGGTAGACAAATCTAAGTGGGAGTCAGATCAATGCAACAGGAAGAAAGGGGAGCAGGGCACAACCATTTAAAGAATGAGGAGGGGGACGTAGTCGAGAAAAACAAAATATAACAAAAACTGGTTAGAACCAACTAAGGTCAAGATGATGGAAGATTTGACTTCCAGTAGACTTTGAACCTCATTATAGGCTCATTGTAATAACATTAGCATGCTAAATGACACACCCACCAGCAACAAGACAATGCCAAGGCTAAACATAAAAAGCCAAAAAGTAGACAATGACCCAATTTCTGGAAATCTCACCCCTTCCCCAAAATAGTTGGAATAATTTACCCACTCATTTTTCAGTCCCTAAATTGTGTCTGACTCTTTGTCACCCCATTAACTGCAGCATGCCAGGCTTCCCTGTCCTTTACTATCTCCCAGAGTTTGCTCAGATTCATGTACTTTGAGTCAGTGATGCTAACTATCTCATCCTCTGCCACCCTCTTCTCCTTTTGCCTTCCATCCTTCCCAGCGTCAGAGTCTTTTCCAATGAGTAGGCTCTTTTCCAATGAGTCGGCTCTGTATCACGTGGCCAAAGTACTGACATTTCAGCTTCATCATCAGTTCTTCCAATGAGTATTCAGAGTTGATTTCCTTTAGGATTGACTGGTTTGATCTCCTTGCAGTCCAAGGGACTCTCAAGAGTCTTCTCCAGCCCCACAATTCAAAAGCATTGATTCTTTGGCTCTCAGCCTTCTTTATGGTCCAACTCTCCCATCTGTATGTGACTACTGGAAAAACCATATCTTTGACTATACAGATTTTTGTTGGCAAGTGATGTCTCTGCTTTTTAATGTGCTGTCTAGGTTTGTCATAGCATTTCTTCCAAGAAGCAAGCATCTTTTAATTTCATGACTGCAGTCACTGTCCAGAGTAATTTTGGAGCCCAAGAAAATGAAATCTGTCACTGTTTCTACTTTTCCCTCTTCTATTTACCATGAAGTGATGGGACCAGATGCCATGATCTTAGTTTTTTGAATGTTTTTTCACTCTCCTCTTTCACTCTTATCAAGAGGCTCTTTAGTTCTGAGGTTATTGATATTTCTCTTGGCAATCTTGATTCCAGCTTGTGATTAATCCAGCCTGGCATTTCACATGAAGTACTCTGCATATAAATTAAATAAACAAAGTGACAATATACAGCCTTGTCCTTGGCTTTGGGCAGGAAAGAATGCAAGAGTGAGCCACAAAAACAACCCCAGGCCCTGGGGGCACCTCGCCTTCTGAGACAGCCCACATTCTAACAGGGGAATGAGTATCTTCCTGTGTAAATCTGCTTTCACTCCACTTTGCCTCACTTTTGCATTCTTTCCTGCCCAGAAGCCAAGGACCCTCACTTGTTGGCCCATCTGAGGAACTTGCTAGAGATCTGGAATGTGACCATTCATTCTCTTGTTCCCTTTTCTCCCACAGCATTATCATCAAAGGATGCTAAAGAGAATGAGTCACAGCAAAGGTGCATGAGATGGATGCTCTTCCTGCCCAGTGTCACCAAGCCGCGATAGCCCCGTGCATGTATATGCACCTGACAGTCATCTACCTCACAGGAGATGCTGGTGTTCATGGGTCACGGCACCATCCCCTCTGGCCACTCTTATTAGAGAGGCTGTCCATTCTGTCTTTCTGTTTACTTCTATTTACGCATTCATTCTCTAGGCACAATATAAAATAATTAACTAAATATAATTTTCTTATATATAATCACCATTCAGTCTTGCCCCCCTGAGGTGATACAGATGTTATCCAGATCATATTTGCGGAATTAATAGTCTGTTGGGTCCTCTTTAAGAGGCCTAGTTTTATCTGCAGTGTTTTAATTATTTCTATTTTCATGTTCAAAGTATAATTTTAACTTCATTTTGGAGACTTTGCTGCCTGTTTTCCTTTTATGAAATCTACTCTTTAACTAGGTAAGGTTGTGTTTGGCCAATGAATGGGAGCTCAGCGATTAGAGAGGAGGAAAATGAAATTGAACATTGTCTCCCTTTTCCCCTTTTGGTGTTGAGGTGGTAGCACTGCCCCGGTGTTGCTGGGCCCAAGACAGTGCACTGTCCCTTGTTGGTCTCCCTAAGTCCTGTCTACACCATTGTAAAGTCTCTTCATTAAATACTCCTCAATTATAGACTTTGGACATGCCATCTCTTCCCTGTTGGGACCCTGATATAGGTTGGTGTTGACTCTAAACCCAATAAAAAGCTTTATCTCCTATTACCAATAGGAGGTAAAGGTAAATAAGACTAGAGCACAGATGTGTAGCCAGCTAGTTATATAGTGATAAAAACCCAAAGACCTAGAAATTTAATCTTTAGGCTGTGAAAGAACAAATGTTAGGTACTACTTTCCTAAAAAACAAGAAGGTGAAATAAAATAGAGTTTTTTTCAATTTTTTATTGAAATATAGTGATTTACAATATGGTATTAATTTCTGCTGTATAGCAAAGTGATTCAGATTTACATTTTTAATATTCTTTTCCATTGTGGTTTATCACAGGATATTGAGTATAGCTCCCTGTGCTATACAGTAAGGACCTTATTGTTGATCCATTTTATTTATAAAAGCTTACATTGCTAATCCCAATCTCCCACTCCATTCCTTCCATAACTCCCTCTCCACTGGCAACCACAAATCTGCCCTCTGTGTCTGTAAGTCTGTTTCTTTTTTGTAGATAAGTTCATTGCATCATATTTTAGATTCCACATATAAGTGATACCATATGGTATTTGTCTTTTTCTCTTTATGGCTTACTTCACTTGGTATGATAATTTCAGTTGCATCCATGTTGTTACAAATGGCATTAATTCATTCTTTTTAGTGGCTGAGTAGTAATCCATGGTATATATGTACCACGTCTTTATCCATTCATCTGTTGATGGACATTTAGGTTATTTCCATGTCTTGGCTATTGTGAATAGTGCTGCTATAAACATAGGAGTGCCATGTATCTTTTTTAATTATTGTTTTGTCTGGGTATATGCCCAGGAGTGGAATTGCTAAATCATATGTTAATTCTATTTTTAGTTTTCTGAGGAACCTCCATACTGTTTTCCATGGTGGATTTCCTTTTCTCCACACCCGCATCAGCATTTGTTATTTGTAGATTTTTTTTTTTTTAATGAGGCCATTCTGACCCCTGTGAGGTGGTACTTCATTGTAGTTTTGATTTGCATTTCTATAATAATTAGTGATGCTGAACTTCTTTTTATCTGCAGTAAAATAGAATTTTGAATTTAAAAGTAAGCTTTAAAGAGTCTCAAGTTTCTTAACAGTGTATGAAATTGAAGCAAGCCAGGGTTAAGTGGTCCACCTAAGATCACCAAGTTACTTAACTAGAGAACTAGAGTAAATCGGCCTTCTGATTCATAGTCTTCGGCTACTCTATTTCCCCCAGGAGCATAATTTTAGTTTCTAAGAGAAGAAAGCAACATGAATGTCTTAGAGCTTTGTTTCGTCAAACAAGAATTCCATAAAAAGGGAGGGAAAAGGAAGTAGACATGGTGATTTTAAAATATGCCCACGATTTGGTTACAGGACCCTATGGAGGCCTTCCCAGGACAGACTCTTCCCCCATATCCTCTGCTGTAGCTCCTCTCTAAAGTACCTAGATCACAGTATCTGATGTACATTTCCTGGGTTGTTCTATAGATGTTAAAACTCCACTAAATAGAAAGTTTTAGCTGGTTGAAGACCCAGAGTGTGTAGCTCTCAGAACACTAGAGCATGAGGATTGATGGTGTTAACCCCTGTGACACTGCCCTGTTACTTCACCATCAACCAGAGAATTGTCCACAATCTAATCAGATACCCCAGAACCCATCTCCCTCACCTGGCCTTTAAACATGCATTCCTAAAACTCAGCAGGGAGCTCAGGTTTTTTGTATTAATAATATAGTTAATAATTAATACAGTTACAGTATTAACTGTCCTGGTCTCTTCATAAAGCACCCTATAATGAAAGCTGCACTTTCCTTCACCATAACCCAGTGTCAGTAGATTGGCTTTACTGTGCTGAAGTGAGTGGACCCAAGTCTGGTTCAGTGTCAATAATTCTCCCTTTATGAGGTGGAGCTAGATTCCTCTCCTCTTGAGTGTAGAGGAGTTGACTTGCTTCTAACTAAGTATGGTAGAAGAGATGGTGTATCACTTCCATGACTAGGTCATGAAAGGAAATGTGACTTCTTCTATTACTGTCTCTCTCTGGGACATTTGCTCTAGGGAAGCAGGCTGCCATTTGTACGGACACTCAAGTAGCTCTATGGAGAGTAACTAGTACCAACTGCCAATAGCCCTTTGAGTGCGCCATCTTGGAAGCAGATTCTCCAGACCAGCTCAGCCTTCAGATGATTGCAGCCCTATTTGACTTCTATCCAGAGCCAGAACCACCCCTCTAAACTTCTCTTGAATTTTGAACCCGCAGAAATTATGAGATAATAAATGTTTGCTGTTTTAAACTGCTAAGTTTGAGGGTGATTCATTACATAGCAATAGATAATACAGTAGAGAAGAGGAAGGAAGGCAGAAAAGAAAAAGAAGGGAGAAAGAGTAATCAGAAAAAAACGCTGCTTATAAAACATTCTTATACAGCACAGCTAGAATATGTTCAGAGAATAACTAAAAACCACAGAAGCCTGACGAGTTAGGGAGGTGCCAAATCAACATATTTGGAGCCCAGAATGTCATGGTTTCTGTAAGAATACATCCCAAAAATGTTGTATAATGTAAAATCATGCAAAGCACCACTCTGATCATATTGATCAGATGTATACAAGCCCAATATTCTATTTATGGGGGTAGAAGAAGATTTTTTGGGAGACTATGATTACTCCTTATGGCACTAATCTCTGAAGTCAAGAGAATATGCTCATTATTTCTAATTTCACTCATATGTTTAAAATATACATACATACACACATGTGCACACATGTATGTTTATTTAGAGAGAGACTTTTTAAAAAATTGAGTTTTCTATCATCTTATTTTTTCCTTAAAACTGCCTCCAAGCTCCAAGAGTTGATCCTTCCATCTAAAATCCTTATGACAGTCTTTGCAGGAAGACCTGGGAGCTTAGAGGCAAAGGAAGCTCTGCTAGTTCAGTGATAATATTTGGGGAGGGGTTGGCTGTCAGAGACATAAGCCTCCATAATATAACCAAAGTTGCAGTCATTACCCATCTCAACAAAAGATTTAATCTCATTGAAAATCGGTTGATCATCCTGTCAATTAATTCAATAGTCTGAGCCTTCATGAAAGACGCAAGTCCTTCTTGTTACATATAAATACCTCCCTACGCACCTACCCTTTTGTAGCTTTACGTTACATTTAATACAGGATGAGAAGCCCTCTGAACTTTCTGCTGACTCTGATATTTGTGGATGTCATTCATCCTAAATGTGGATTATTTCTTTTCAAGTCTCTGATTTCTTTTCCATTCAGCTTTCATCTTCTCAGACTCAACAATGGACCAACATCAAAGGAGGAAAGCAAAATTAAAGAAGAATAAATATCATCAAAACAAAAGTTAAATTTTTTTGAACAGTGTTGTATAAAAGATAAAAACTTGTTCCCAAACAAGCAAGGACATGTGATAAGAGAGTAGCCACATTTTATGTCTGAATTCAGAAAAATCAGCGAGTACCAAGCCTAACCCACATGTGTGAGACTGGGTGTCGGGGGAAGGGGAGCAGGTTGTGAGACAGAGACGGTGAGGAGAAAGCAGGCAGACTAGGGAAGGGAGTCTGAGCACCTGGCCTTGAGGAGGCAGCCCAAGGAGTGGGGATCAATCAAGAAGAAGAAATCTCCAAATTTAAAGAAGAATTGAGTCAAGCAGGTTTGGGAAAGGTGAAAGAGGTCACTGACTTGAGTGAGTTTTTCTGAAAGACAGACTAACATATGTATAAATCAGATGGAGGAGAAAACGGTCCTTGGTTTGATAGCTGAATGAGGAGGAAAGTAGTAACTACATTAGTAAATAGATAAATAAATACCAGTAAAAAGAGAAAATTAAAAAAGTAGAGAGTTGACCTCATGTTGGTTTTTTCCCCCCAGAGAAAAGAGAGGTCTGCAATAACTTGTGAGTGACAAGACACCAAGACTCCTAGGGGATGCTTCATGACCATGCAGTCTGGCTCTGGGAGGAGAGCCTCTTAGGATTATTCAAGTATTAGGGGATGAAACAGGACTCCCTCTAATGCTCTGAGATCGTACTGTTTATTTTCCTAATGGGAGACTATATTTTCAGTGGCAGAGGCAAAAGTCTGAGAGTTAGAAAGCATGATAGAGTTCAGGAGGAAAAAAAAAAAAACTTCCTGGAACAGATTGGCTTACCATTGCATTTACAAATAATTCCCCTACTGTTAAAATACGCCTTTGGCAGACAGATTCAGTTTACTACTGGAAAAAAAGGGAAATAATAAAATCCATGACATCAGTGCTTTTGACTATTTCATTGAAAGAAGCTAACAAAAGATAGCAGTAATTGGAGGTGCTCCTCAATTTTTGATTCAGATGAAATTTTTTTTCATAATTTTATTATGAAGTCTAGTAGTAACAAGTGACAGAATAATACCTCATATCTAAAATTATGCTACAAAAAGAAGGTGACAGACTTAGATGTTCCAGTATCTTAAAACCAATAACAGAATGAGCAGAAAGAGCTTGAATGGTGCTTGGGTCTGCAGAGACAGTCATCAATACATTGAGACATACATCTTTTAAAAATAGAGTCAGCAGATGGGTTGTCTTCTAACTGCGTGAAATGTATAAAATCACTAGGAAAATATGATTAGAATTCCAATACATTATGGATAAAGCTTGAAATAAGGCAAGAATATTCATACAACCCTCTGCAATATACATAACAATAGAAAGTCTGAAAATATACTCCATGGTAAAATGCTAATGAAACATTAATAAGCAACATTTCTGTACATGATCAGTGAAAGTAGAGCGTTATTAAGGGTTAGAAATCTCTTATTTAGGGAAGAGTACAGCTATATAAATAAAGAGGACAGGATTAGAAATGGTACAAGCAATCTTTTTGGTAGATCAAAGAATCAGGAGAAAAGAATACATAAAGTGTGATCCCAGTCTTGTTTTAAAAAAATAACAGCTATTGTCTCTGGATATATGGAATATATGAAATTCTAATATTTCCTTTGTATTTTTTATTTTTCAAATAATAGCATGTATTATTATTTAAAATAATATTTTTTAAATTGTGCTGCAGATTTAAGGTCAGTACACTGTGTAAATAAGGGAAAAACCATATGTAAGTTGTAACCTACAAAAATAATATTTTTATAAGGGTGACAAGAACAGATGGATTCTGTTTTCATTTTGGTAACAAATACGTAGGTCTAGATTCAGTGTAAGCAACTTTAGAGTGATTGAGGCAGAGGAGAGGAAAAAATATTTTTAAAATGAGAAAGTATTTTTATAATATTTTTAAATGAATTAAATTCTCATTATAATCTTAAAAGTAAGATTTTTAAAAAAACATGAAAAGAAGCAAAACAAAATTAGAAGAGGTATTAAAGAGAATGTCATACAGAGTTGAAAATTATAAACATGTATGTACCTTGAGCAAGATGTGAAGTATTTCTACTGAAACATATATAGGATCATAGGACTCTAGGCCTTGAAAGAATCTTAGAGATTATCTAGTATCTAAATTCCTTCATTTTATAGAAGAAACTAAGATCCAGAAAGGCGAAGTGCCCCAAACCTAGTTGTCAGCATTTAGTGCTCATTTTGTCTGGTTCTACTATGGTTTAGGCCCTGTGTGAGCATTGCAGTCTTCCTCTTACAATTTTCAAAAAAGATAAGGAACATTCATTAGGGCTGGGCCATGATACAATAGTGCATATTTAAAGGGATGTGTTCAGCTTTTCTAAAACTGAAGAGGATTGGATAACTGACAGGAATTGAAATAAAAAGGTAAGCTACTACTTATAAATTGCATGGAGAAAATGGAGAGTGGAGGGGTGGGCATGAGAGATATCAGTGAAGTGAAGTGAAGTCGCTCAGTCGTGTCCGACTCTTTGCGACCCCATGGACTGTAACCCACCAGGCTCCTCCATCCATGGGATTTTACAGGCAAGAATACTGGAGTGGGTGGCCGTTTCCTTCTCCAGGGGATCTTCCTGACCCAGGAATCGAACCCACGTCTCCCACATTGCGGGCAGACGCTTTACCGTCTGAGCCAGTGAACTCAGACACAATTTGGGAAGCATGAGTAAAAGAGATTAGCCCACTGAGATTGACCCTGAATCAAGGGTAGAATGTGGCAGCTCCCTATAGAACATTGCTGGTTGGTAAAAATACTGACATTGTAGGTGTTTAGGGTTTATGTTTGTAGAAAGTGGATAGAATCAGAAATAATTTTTCGTGCAAAGCCAAGCAGCAAGTTTTCTGGAAGTAATGAATGAGAACAAAGTGTTAATGGAGTTCTTCTTTTCAGGGAACCATGACAAATAAAAAATAGGAAGCAGAAAGAGGGTAGGTCATTCAGGAGGTATGTGCCAACACTGAACACAGAAATAAATTGGCTTTTTAAGAAATTGGTGGTAGTGGTTTAGTCGCTAAGTCGTGTCCGACTCTTGCAACCCCATGGACTGTAGCCTGCCAGGCTCCTCAGTCCATGGGATTCTCCAGGCAAGAATAATGGAGTGGGTTGCCATTTCCTTCTCCAGGGGATCTTCCCGACCCAGGAATCAAACCCAGGTCTCCTGTATTGCAGGCAGATTCTTTGGCGATTGAGCTATGAGGGAAGACCTTTAAAGAATCATTTGACATAAAATAGTGCATCCAAGCTTTAGGGAGAAAATTCTGAGCAGAAACAAAAATGCACAACAACCCAAGTGGGTGGGTAGAGATATTTAAATTTAGGTTTCTGTTACATTGTTTTTGTTTATTTGTTAAATCATGTCTGATTCTGTGACCCCATGGACTGCAGCACACCAGGCTTCCCTGTACATCACCATCTCCCAGAATTTGCTCAGATTCATGTTATCTAACGATCTTATCATGTTGTCTTCTGCCACCCCTTTCTCCTTTTGTCCTCAATCTTTCCCAGCATCAGGGTCTTTTCTAATGAGTTGGCTCTTCGCATCAGGTGGCCAGAGTATTGGAGCTTCAGCTTCAGCATCAGTCCTTCCAATGAATCTTCAGGATAGATTTCCCTTAAAATTTACAGGTTTGATCTCCTTGCAGTCCAAGGGACTCTCAAGAGTCTTATCCAGCACCACAGGTCGAAAGCATCAATTCTTCAGCACCCAGCTTTTAGGGTCCAGCTCTCTCTGTATATGACTACTTTAGCTTTGACTATACAGACCTTTGTCATCAAAATGATGTCTGTGCTTTTTAATATGCTGTCTAGGTTTGTCATAGCTTTTCTTCCAAGGAGCAAGCGTCTTTTAATTTCATGGCTGCAGTCACCATCAGCAGTGAATAAAATCTATCACTGCTTCCACTTTTTCCCCTTCTATTTGCCGTGAAGTGATGGGACAGGATGCCATGATCTTAGTTTTCCGAATGTTGAGTTTTAAACCAGCTTTTCACTCTCCTCTTTCACCCTCATTGAGAGGCTCTTCACTTCCTCTTCTCTTTCTGCCATTAGTGTGGTGTCATCTGCATATCCGAGGTTTTTGATATCCCTCCCTGCACCAATCCTGATTCCAGCTTGTGATTCATCCAGCCCAGTATTTCACATGATGTATTCTGCATATAAGTTAAATAAGCAGGGTGACAGTATACAACCTTGTATACTTTCCCAGTTTGGAGCCAGTCCATTGTTCTATGTCCAGTTCTAACTGTTACTTCTTGATCCGCATACAGGTTTCTTAGGAGACGGGTAAGATGGTCTGGCACTCCCATCTCTTTAAGAATTTTTCATAGTTTGTTATGATTCACACAGATAACAGTTATAAAATATGAACTATAAAAATGAATGGAATTTCATGGAGGAAAGTCATCAATGTATAAATACTGAAAGAAAATATTCAGTTGAGTTCAGTTCAGTCACTCAGTCATGTCCAACTCTTTGCGACCCCATGAATCGCAGCACGCCAGGCTTCCCTGTCCATCACCAACTCCCAGAGTTTACCCAAACTCATGCACATCAAGTCGGTGATGCCATCCAGCCATCTCATCCTCTGTCGTCCCCTTCTTCTCCTGCCCCCAATCCCTCCCAGCATCAGGGTCTTTTCCAATGAGTCATCTCTTCACATGAGGTGGCCAAAGTACTGGAGTTTCAGCTTCAGCATCAGTCCTTCCAATGAATACCCAGGACTGATCTCCTTTAGGATGGACTGGTTGGATCTCTTTGTGGTCCAAGTGACTCTCAACAGTCTTCTCCAACAGCATCGTTCAAAAGGATCAATTCTTTGGCACTCAGCTCTCTTCACAGTCCAACTCTCACATCCATACATGACCACTGGAAAAACCATAGCCTTGACTAGATGGACCTTTGTTGGCAAAGTAATGTCTCTGCTTTTGAATATGCCATCTAGATTGGTCATAACTTTCCTTCCAAGGAGTAAGCGTCTTTTAATTTCATGACTGCAATCACCATCTGCAGTGATTTTGGAGCTCAAAAAAATAAAGTCTGACACTGTTTCCACTGTTTCCCCAGATATTTCCCATGAAGTGATGGGACCAGATGCCATGATCTTCGTTTTCTGAATGTTGAGCTTTAAGCCAACTTTTTCACTCTCCTCTTGCACTTTCATCAAGAGGCTTTTTAGTTCCTCTTCACTTTCTGCCATAAGGGTAGTGTCATCTGAGGTTATTGATATTTCTCCGGGCAATCTTGATTCCAGCTTGTGTTTCTTCCAGTCCAGTGTTTCTCATGATGTACTCTGCATGGAAGTTAAATAAGCAGGGTGACAATATACAGCCTTGACGTGCTCCTTTTCCTGTTTGGAACCAGTCTGTTGTTCCATGTCCAGTTCTAACTGTTGTTTCCTGACCTACATACTAGTTTCTCAAGAGGCAGATCAGGTGGTCTGGTATTCCCATCTCTTTCAGAATTGTCCACAGTTTATTGTGATCCACACAGTCAAAGGCTTTGGCATAGTCAAGAAAGCAGAAATAGATGTTTTTCTGGAACTCTCTGGTGTTTTCCGTGATCCAGCGGATGTTGGCAATTTGATCTCTGGTTCCTCTGCCTTTTCTAAAACCAGCTTAAAAGAAAAGATTAGCTTTGAATAAATATTACAATTGTGTTTCAAGTTTTCTCTTTTTATATCACCCAGAAAAATTGATTTAAATTAAATATATTTATGAAGTTTTGTGACTATTAAAAAAAATTGTCAAGTATTTTTTTCATGACTAATGCTGACCTGTTTGTCCCACTTCCACTTAGATTCTGAGGTTCCTACAATTATGCAATAAAGTCAGTTGAGGGGGGACTTTAGAGGGTCCCTCACACTGTGGGGAGATGTATTTCAAGGGAGATAGTTTTATAGAAGATAGCTACATTTTCCAGCTGCTGTCTTGGGGGCTTTGGCTCTGAACCAAGTATCTGTGCAATGATATCAGCTGCTCTGGCCCTGCTGCTAATATCCTCTGCCTTTGTTTAACAGCAGAAGATGGCATCCCAAACACCAGCGGTCTAATAGGAGGATGCAGTTCTACTTACCTCCAAATGGAGTAGGTCTCCCAGTTTATGTGCTGTCAGATTCATCTTGTATTTCTTCATAATTATGTAATTTGTTTTCTATTTATTTATATAATGTCAATCTCCCTAACCAGAAAGTAAGGACAGAAATCATTTAACTTCTATCCTGAGTGTCCATCTGTTTAACCATAACTCCTAGTACAGTGCCTGGCACAAACTAGGTCCTTTCAGTAATGCTGACTTCATGGAGGAAGAATTCTCTTCAAGAGCCAGTACAGCTATGAAAATAAATGTTCCTTAATCTATGTCAAACAAGTAACTTGCCACATTTTTTAACTTCTGGAAAATGGTTGCGTTTCAAATATCTTTTAAGGCTTATTCATTTTGCTTGGTACAACTCTCAGCATTAGGATTCTTGATTCATTGGGATGTACTCCAAAAATAGGAAATCAAATCTAAATGCATAAATTGGACCAGGAGGTAGTCTCTTGAATATATTATAATCCTTACAGATGATAAACTCTCTTCCCAATCGCTTCCCATCCTCCCTGGATTGTTTCATACCAAAAAAGGCATGCTTCACAGAGCTCACAGAGTCCTTTAAGCGGCAGGTTCTATTTAAATTCATAGATAGGCCTTGTCAGGCGGTGCTGTATTAACAGTACAGTACTACTGCAAAGTAACTTTGCAGTTAAAACAATACTTTTGGTATCTTTTCATGTTTCTTCAATCCCTCCTCATTTTTTGGAGACCCTGTGAACTCTGCTGCTGCTGCTGCTAAGTCACTTCAGTCGTGTCCAACTCTGTGCGACCCGATAGACGGCAGCCCTTCAGGCTCCTCTGTCCCTGGGATTCTCCAGGCAAGAATACTGGAGTGGGTTGCCATTTCCTTCTCCAATGGGCCTGCCTTAAAAGAAATTTTTTTAAAAATCAAGAATTAAGCAACAGCCAGAAATGCCACTATGAAATTACCATTATCATACATGCAAGCATACACAAGCAGTAAATACATTTGATTTCCTAATTTTTGCATGATCTTACTGTGATACAGTGTCTGAGAAATCATTGGGAACACTGTATGCTCAAATCTTTGCTCAGTCCTTACATTTTATAGAATTCATGTGATTTTTCAGCTTGTGTCCAGCCTTTTCAGACAACAGACTTATTCTATTAGGATCCATGGAGAATAACACATTTCCTGAGAAAACGAGATCTTTCCTCATCTTGAAGTGCCAAACAGAGCCTGAAAGAGATGATTTAACAAGATTTGACCTTAGGTGCCCTCACTGAGTTATTATGATTTGTTTCAGATGTTATCTTCATTTTCCCAGTAGCAGAGTAATATCTTAGAAAAAGATGAGGTCACTAAGCTGTTCTACAAATACATCTTTCCAACTGATACAGTTTATATATATAATCCTGCTGATTCTGTTTCTGCTATTGAATAGCTGGGAAACCTTGGGAATGCCATTTTAATTTCCTTCTGGCCTCATTTTCCTTATTTACAGATTGAAGGAGTTGCAAAAGATCAACGATTTAACATATTTGGCAACAAAACCCTTTCTTCAAATAAAATATTTTGTCAAAGCCAAAGGTATGGAATAAAATATGGCCCTAAAAAACATAGCTTGAAAATCATTGACTTACTCTTATGTCAATTTGACTATGAAATATTATAATTCCCATTGATGTATTCATGGTTCATCCTGAGAAATATTCACTGAATATCTGCAGATATTAAGCTCTGCAGTGATCTACTGTAACTTATGCAAGCTAGGCCATGACCTGTTTCTCCTAGCACATTATTTTTCAGAGGGAGAACACTAATTCCATAAATGAAATAAAAAGTTATGATACAAGTACAAAAGGATACACAAAATAGGGAGTGGTTACTGCTGGCTGGGGGATTGAAGAATTTTTCATGTGGGGTGGCATTTGAACAAGAGGTAGGATTTTTAACTGGGGAAGATATGTAAGGGTTTCCAGGTTGAGCAAACATGATAAGTGAAGGTGTAGAGGCAGGAATTTGAAAAGCAGTTTAAGAGAAAGGCACAACCATTGGTTGTGATGTAAATGGCATAATAGGGACTTAAAGCCAAAGCTAAGAAATTAGGTTGGAATCAGATTATCAAAGTCCTTGAATTTCATAATAATGAGGTTTGCTTTTATTCTCCAGGAAACAAAAAGCCATTGGGGGAAAAATTATTTTTTATCAGAAGGTGATATATATAGAAATGTATCTAGAAAATATTTTTCCAAATAAGGTATAATAAGAAATGAAAAAAACTAGAGACAGGAGGGTTAATTAGAAGACAATTGTCTGGCAAGAAGTGATGGAGACCCAGCCTGGGCACAGTGCTATGAACCAAAATATGTCACCCAAAATTATCTATTAATATGATGATGCTCTAACTCCCAGAGTGACAGTATTTGGAGACAGGACTTTTAGGAGGTCATTAAGGGCTTTTCAGGTAGCACTAGTGGTAAAGAACCCACCTCCCAGTGCAGGAGACGTAAGAGACCTGGGTTCAATCCCTGTGTAGGGAAGATCCCCTGGAGAAGAAAATGGAAACCCACTCCAGTATTCTTGCCTGGAGAACCCCATGGACAGAAGAGCCTGATGGGTAACAGTCCATAAGGTCACAAAGAGTCAGACCCAACTGAAGCGACTCAGCAGCAGCAAGGTTAAAAGAAGTCATGAAGATGGGACTCAATCCAATTGGAGCAGGTAGTATTATAAAAAGAAAGAGAGAGAGAAATCATTGTCTTTCTCCAAGCACACAGACTGAGGAAAGGTCAGGGGAGGGCTCGGTGAGAAAAAGGTTGTCGGCAGTCCAGGAAGAGATCTCTCACAGAACCTAGCCATGCTGGCACCCTAATCTCAGACTTCCAGCCTCTAGGACTATAAGAAAATAGACTCTTGTTTTTTAAGCCACCTAGTCCAAGCTACTTTGTGATGGCAGCCTGAGCATACAAAGATAGTGACATTAGGAATGGCAGAGAGTGGACAAATGTCAGCAAGATGCCACGGAAATAGAATCAACAGGATTTGACATCTAATCCACTTTGTGATGTGGGAGGCAAAGGTCAACAGTGACTATAAGCCAGTGACTCGAAGGTGTTCTGATACCATTTATAGGTACAGAGAACAGAAGGGAAAGAACAGTTCTGAGGGGGCAGAGCATAATTTTTGTTTCTACATGTTTGGTGATTGAATTTGAGGCATTGACAATATAGCCATGCAGAGTCTTCTAGCAGATAAATGAAACTGTGGATTTGGTGGTTAAGAGAGATGCCTGAACTAAAAATCTAATCCATTTTGGTGTCCTCTGCAGAGGGATAACATCAAGGACTGCTCATGGATGAACAAAAACATTCATGCACAAAAAAAAGTCTGAATGACCCCAAGTCTATCAAAAATGATGCCTGTCTTTATGTTTTCCATGTAGGCCTGGCTTAAATGTGTTTTTACAAATTCTAGAACTTGGGAAATAAAAGAGATTGAGAAAATACTGAATATCTACTTTTAAAATGGTAAATAAAGTCATTTAAACACTTCCAAGTATCCCCTTCTGCTCTGATACACGTGTAATTTGTTTCTGTTGGCAAGAAAAAGACCATCCAGAATTTACTTGACCAGACAGTTCAGCAAACAAAAGATACTATTACCCTGAAGCAGGGTAAAGGGTGAACTTTTCTTCAAATAAAGTACACATTAGCTCTAAGAGGACTGAAAGCAAAAGTGGAACATTCGATCCCAGAAGTATGTTAATTAGCAAGAGAATTCCCCACCTGGGAATCTTGGTTCTAGAATTTCCCAAGTGACAATGGATTAACTATATTGGAGACAGAACATGAGGAAGAAGCAAAGGACATAATGAAAGTAGAACAAGATGTTATAAAACAAAGGGAAATTTCATAAACATTTAACTTGGTGACACAATAAATAGGATATTTAGAGAATGAATACCTTGAAGGTCTTTCCCTGTTTAAAAAAAAAATAGCTACCTGTCTTAGGAGCAACTGATTTCTACAATTCATAGGACCTGATGCAGGCTTGGGATTTCTCACAGAATGTTCAGCCCACTAAATAAAGACTGGAAAGTCATAGCTATATGGTTCCCCTGACCCAGAGAAAAAGAAAGAGTTCCATGAAATGTGGGGATCCCTGTAACTTAGCACCTGCCATAGAAATTCATATGTGTAGGTCACTCCTAGTTCCCAGAAACATCCGCTTGCAGTTAAATTTAAGCTCTTTTGTTAGATAATGACATATTTCTAAATAATATATATGTTACTATTTCTTGATTCTCCAATTAAATATTTCTATTGACTCCCTGTTATGAAATGTCAGGATTTAGTGCTCTTATTCTTTCCTCCAACAATACAGACACAGACATACACACACACTCTTTCCTTTTCTTTTTCTGGCTGATATAGTCATACCACACTTTTTGATTGAATGAATTCTCATTGTTTTCATTGTTGCTGCTGCTGCTAAGTCGCTTCAGTCGTGTTCGACTCTGTGCGATCCCATAGACGGCAGCCCACCAGGCTCCCCGGTCCCTGGGATTCTCCAGGCAAGAACACTGGAGTGGGTTGCCATTTCCTTCTCCAATGCATGAAAGTGAAAAATGAAAGTTAAGTCGCTCAGTCGTGTCCGACTCTTAGTGACCCCATAGACTGCAGCCTACCAGGCTCTTCTGTCCATGGGATTTTCCAGGCAAGAGAACTGGAGTGGGGTGCCATTGCCTTCTACATAAATATTGCTCGTGGCCAAGCCACATAATGTTCTTTGATTTTACCGCCTTTCTTTTTCAACCTTCTGTTTTCCCTGGAGTGGATCTCACTGTTGTCATCAATTGTCTAGTTTTCTCTTAAACTATTATTCATCCATTTCTGGAACTCTCTTCTAGAGGTGTAGTTTTCTAAATATACCAAGCTAAATTCAAGCACATTACATAATTTGTCAGGGGCTTTCTTCTTCTTTGGGAACTTCCTTCTGTATATCTCTGATTTCTTTTTTCAACTGGGCCTGCACACAGCTGCTATCTCAGGCCCTCTTCACCACTATTCTAAGAATTCTCTTAGCCTTTCTTCTGTGTGCATTCCCTTGCCTGAGACAACTTCCTCCTTTTTTTTTTATCCTTTCTTCCTTCTTTTTACTCAGTAAATATTGAGTGCCCCCTACGTTCCAGGCATTGTTCTAGGTGTCATGGATAGAGAAGACCTAGTATTAATGAGTTCAGCATGATTTTGTGGTGCCTATTAGACATCTTCCCTGGTGGCTCAATGGTAAAGAATCCACCTGCCAATGTAGGAGACACAGGAGGCGTGGTTTCGATTCCTGGGACAAGCAGATCCTCTGGAGGAGGAAATGGCAACCCACTCCAGCATTCTTGCCTAGGAAATCCCATGGAGAGAGGAGAATGGCAGGCTACAGCCATGGAGTCACAAAGAGTTGGGCACAATGGAGTGTGCACATACGTTAGTCTTAGACATCTCATGGCAGTTGGATATAGAGATATTGGGTTCAGAGAAAGATATACGGTTCAGAAAGACTGGAGATAGAAATTTGAGAATCATTCAGATATAAATGGTACTGAATGCCCCTGGGCTTGCTCCTTGGAGAAGTGAGTGTGGAGAAAGAGGGTACCAGGGGTACTTCCGCATTTAGAGGTCAGGAAGATAAGACATATCCAGGAAAATGAGACTGAGAGTATGTGGCCAGGGAGGTAGGAAGAGAACCAAGAAAAGCAATGTCCTGAAAACTAAGTGAAGAAAATGTTTTACCTGGGCTTCCCCAAGATGGCTCCCTGCTTAGTGGAGCCAGCAAGGAGATTCTCTGCCTTCAGGGAGGCCCTGGTTCCTCTATAAGGAGTTTTTAGTTCATTGAGTCTTATTCCCTTCAAACACAAAACAATAGCTAAAGAGCCAGACTGCCTAGGGTCCCATCCCAGTACCATTTGTGAGCTCTGTGATCTCAGGCAATTACCTAACTTTTCTATGCTTTGGTTTATTCATCTGTAGGATAATAATATTTGCATCTGATAGAGTCTTTGTGAATATTAAATGAGTTGGCCAACATAAAGTGCTTAGAACAGTATCTGATAAGTAAATGTTAATTATTTTTCTATTACTGTGTATCAGAAGATATTAAAGTGCTTCTTGATTTTTCTTCTGTTCATTTCAGTTTTTACATCTCTGAGTTAATATTTTTAGTTCATTTCCTTTCATCCCAGTCTTTCATACTAAAAGTTTTCCTTGGAAACGATGATTCCTACCTGAACTCACGTTTATGAGATAGGTAGGGGTGAATGTGGTTATTCACTGATGAATTTCAAAATGGGGTAAAAAGAGAGCTGAGTTTTTCATGGAGGGAGCCTCAAATGTCAGCATTTGTAGATCTTGTTTCTTGGGTTAGTCAGTCCGCTAAAAACAAATCCTTGCCTAGAAGGGTGTAAAGCTCCAAATCAGAATCTGGAGAGTTCAGTAGGGGAGGAAGCCACCAACAAGTAGTTCACCAAATGAGTGTGTGCATGTTAAGTTGCTTCAGTTGTGTCCAACTCTGAGCAACCGTATGGACTCTAG